>NC_083291.1:626666-937500 GCF_963506605.1 Zootoca vivipara | reverse complement strand
GCGCGGCAGCAGCAGCGGCAGCGGCGGAGGGGGGGGGGTGGCAGACGAAACTGATCCAGGTCCAGAGGAGGGTTCCAGCAGATTGTGCAACCTTCTTCTTGAGCTGAACATCACACAGCAGAAGGATGTGATTCTGGCACTGCCTCCCATCAGGGAGTTGCCTAAAGGTAGGTCCATATGAACCGGGACTTATGTCCACATGTGGTGGGAGTGTAAATATGTACAATTTTATTTTTTATTTATTTATTTTCTGGCAAAGGGTGTTTAAGGAGATAACAGAAATCACTGGGTTAAAGTTGGCCGAGAGTCCAGAGGTAGCACTCTTATCAACTGAGGATGGGGTGGAAGGTTCGCAGGCCACGAAGGACTTGCTCACAAATTTATTGACAGCTGCACAAATGATTATAGCTAGGAAGTGGAAGGGGCAAGCAGGCTATAAAATGAAAGAATGGTATAAAGAGGTGTGGGATATAGCTATTAATGATAAGTAAACACGTGCCATTAAGGTAAGATGGGAGAAATGATTTTGAGGCGATGTGGAGGGTGTTTGTAGAATTTCTACTACTAAAACGGAGAGGGGTCAAGCCACTTGAAGAGGTGTTGAAATTTTGGGAGGTTGCATAGTTACAATGGAATGGTCTTGGGGGTGGGGTGCACATTTTTATTCTTATTTATTTATTATTATTACTCTGTCAACAACAACAACAACAACAACAACAACAACAACAACAACAACAACAAAAGGATAGATCCATAAGTGAGCTGGTCCTCTTGACTCCACCTCCATCACTGAGGATGCAAAAACATTTGTTTGTTTGTTTGTTTTTTAAAAAAAACATTTGCATATCCCTGTCATAAACCCATGGTTTACAAAATATAAAACCATGCATTAAAAACCACAAAAAGTTACAAAGGGGCATTAATTGACCATTGTGGAAGGATGTATTCTTAATCACCTGCCTAGGCCTGGCAGAATAAAAAAAGTTATCAGCAGGCATTTAAAAAATGGGTAGAGGAGGCTCCTGGTGAATCTCTATATGCAGCAGAGGTGCCCAGTTGTGCCTGACATGGGGTGGGTGGGCTGCCGTCACATGCGCAATGCACAATTGCCCATTGCATGCGTGACGACGGTCGCATCGGAAGAGGCCGACCAGGTGGGCTGATCAGGTGGACCTGGCCCTTCATCTCTTTCCCAGGAGGCTGGAAAAACGAGAGGATGGTGTGCAGGAGGGGGCCTGGCTTGGCAGCTAGTCTCTGCTCTCCTTGGTGGGATGATCATCCCATGGAAGATTTGGATGCCCAACTGGGGCAAAGGCGTTGTGCAAATTTGATTCATTTCATGTGGATGAAGTATGAAGACCAGGTGCCAACAATGTTTCAGAAAGTCAGCTGTGATTTATTTTCCTGTGTGCTACGTTTCAAAAAAATGTTTTCAATAATTTTCTTTCCAAAAATATCTAAAAACGTATTCTGGACCTTCAAGCCAGGGAAAATGGGTTTGGAGAATGGAGCTTGATTTACAGTACGTATAGCACATTCCTTGTTTGGATCGCCGAAAAGGCAGAAAGTTAAGTAAAAAGCAACTTGAATGGATATCTGGGTGCGAAGTTACATAGAGAGCACTAATCTGTGCTATGAAGTGAAGAATTACACACCTGTTTTCCTCCCCCCGCCCTGCGTCCTCTCGCAGAGCTAGACTTATCAGTATCTCGCCTCGACTCAGGGGGACTCTGAGGCTCAGGGGTATCTGAAGGGGGGCTATTACCCTCCATTTCACAGACTAACGCACAGCAACGCGTGCAGGGCCAGCTAGTGGGATAAATAAGGATACAACTTTATTAGTTACAGATGTGAGCGGTATTGGCTTAGGCATTGGAACTGAACCGACTATATCTGACTCCTGCCTGTCATGCAGGTAGTCTCATTAGGGTCAACCACCAGTAGGGGGAACCCTGTTGATGTACATCAACTGCAAGCTCCCCCAAATTCTCCAGTGGGGTCGTGGCATGGCCCTATCCATACCCGGGCTTCAGACGAGATCCACAACCCCCGGATCCCTTTAACCAAATACCCTTAAAGAGGAGGGGCAGTAAAGGCCACAACCCCCCCTCCCCTCCCCTCCCGTAAACCAGGTTTTACCAATGCCTAACCGCCAAACCTTACAAGGTTGTGACGATTGCTACAAGGCAGGCGGAAACCACATGGCTGGTGCCAATTTGCCAAGTGGGGAAAATCCTACCTGGCCCCCTCAACAGGCAACCAACCATAGTCCATAGCAAGGCCAAGACGGCGAACGCATGAAAATAGGGTGGGAGGGCGGGAGATCCGACACAGGAGGAGAAAGGGAGAGTGAGCCGCCGGGTGCACGGATGTTTGAATCAGGTAAGCCACGCCCCCTGGTTGACCAGATTGGTCAGCCGTGGGGCGTGATGCGGCCAGGACTCCCAATGTTGCGCGTGGCATCGTCACGCCCCATGCTGTACACAGGGAGTGCTCGTGATCAGCCTTCAACTCTGCCCTTTTGGGAAGGTGAGTGGTTCTGTAGAAACACTTAGCTGAAGAACTCACCGAGTGCGGTAGGAGAGCTGAAAAAAATGCCAAGATATTTCACATTTAGATGAGTCTAAAAAGCCTGGGACAGAAATTTTCACGGCCCTCTGGTGGCTGTGGCACGTCCTTGGCCAGAGGTCATGTATTTAGCATGAATTCTGGAAGTGTAGACTTGATTCTGACCAAACTAGAGCAAAATATACCAGGAAGCTGAAGAAAGATGGTACTTTATAATAATTGGTTCAACGACTTGGAAGATTCCAGGAACCCCAGGGGGGAAACCCCAAAACATCAGGAGGACCCAAAAGCATCAGTGGTGCAGCTTCAGTCTATGGCCAACCTGAAGTGCTCACAACACCTGACACAGCTTCAGAGCTGCAGAATTTGAATGAAGATTCCTTTCTTCTTCTTCTTCTTCTTCTTCTTCTTCTTCTTCTTCTTCTTCTTCTTCTTCTTCTTCCTTGGCGATCACTTGTAGCCGAGTAAGATTGTCTTCCATGAACAACATGGTTTTAACAATGGGGTCGTAAGTGACTGTGGAGGCCAATTCTGGATCCACACGTCCTTCCACAGTGGGGACATTAGTATCCAGGTGGGAGTTGATCATGGTGTGGATTTGCCAAGCGTGCCTTCCTCTTAGCGCATTTCTCCCTTGCGCCCTGAGATCAAGTTTCTTCAAAGCCTATGACACCTTTGGGAAAGGCTGTTCTCCAACTGGAGCGCTCGCAGGCCAGTGTTTCCCAGTTATCAGTGTTTATACTACATTTTTTAAAGATTTGCCTTGAGATAGTCTTTAAACCTCTTTTGTTGACCACCAGCATTACGCTTTCCATTTTAAATTTCGGAATAGAGTAGTTGCTTTGGAAGACGATCGTCAGGCATCCGCACATGACCAGTCCAACAAAGTTGATGTTGAAGAATCATTGCTTCAACACTGCACCTGCGAAGTCCCTGACTCAGTTCACCACTTCTCCTGCCTGGGCATCAGCTTGAGAAAGGCCCCATCCAAAGATCTCAGCCTCCAGGCTGGTACATAAAATTGGATAGTTGTTGTAGATCCATCAAGATTAATGGGTGCTTTTAAGGTGCTCTCCCTCAAGCCAACTGCGTTCTGAAACTCAGTTTAAAATTTGCGATGGCCAGCTTTCAAGGAATGGAACAAAAGGGAGGGAAGGCAAGTTTTGTTGCAAAGGCATACACTATACAGTGGGACCTCGACTTACAAGCTACAGTGGTACCTCGGTTTATGAACACAATTGGTTCCGGAAGTCTGTTCATAAACTGAAGCGTTCATAAACTGAAGCGAACTTTCCCATTGAAAGTAATGGAAAGTGGATTAATCCGTTCCAGATGGGTCCGCGGAGTACTTAAACTGAAGCGTTCATAAACTGAAGCATGGGTGTAATTGGTTCTGGAAGTCTGTTCATAAACTGAAGCGTTCATAAACTGAAGCGAACTTTCCCATTGAAAGTAATGGAAAATTAATTAATCCATTCCAGATGGGTCCGCGGCGTTCATAAACCGAGGTGTTCATAAAACGAGGTTCCACTGTATTTGACATCCGATGTTTCCGAGTTACGAGCAAAAAAAGTGGCCGCGCGCTTACGATTTTTTCGACATCCGAACGGAACACCCGTTTGCGGCTAAATGGAGTTTCCTCGACTTACGAGTTTTTAGATGCGGTTTCCTCGACTCACGAATTTTTCCATTTCCAATGCATTCCTATGGGAAACCGCTTTTCCTATGGGAAACTCGACTTACGAAGTTTTCAACCTACGAGTGTGCATTCGGAACGGATTAAATTCGTAAGTCGAGGTCCCACTGTATACTGTAATGGATGTTCTCCCTGAAGCCTCAGGAACTGGTTCAGCCTTGTGCTAGTTTTATTCAGCTTTGCTTTGGGGGGGTCTCTGTCCTTGCCTAAATCAGAACAGTAGTCCACTAACTTCTCAAGATTCAGAAGGCCGGTGGAAAGGAAGCTTAGGTGTGCTGGGAGAGAGATGGAAAAGCTGAGAGAGAACAGTTTGCTCCACGCTTGCCTGACACTGCTGATTATCGTCTGCACAGAACAGGCTCTGAAGGAGAAGATGAAATAAGAAGCAAAAAAGGGGACTCATTTAGACTTCCTGAAGTCATTCATCAAGAGCTTAAGAAGCAAAATGTTCCCAAACTTGCGGAGCAGCCTAGTGAAACTGGAGCTGACTTCTTGCTAAATTCCAATATTAGTCACAGTTCTGTGGCTGTCGCTTTTTCTTTTCTTTTTTAGTCTTCCCACTTTCTCATGTGGAAGAAATGTTATTTTGGGGAGGGGGCAGGAGCTGGCACAGACGCTGGGCCCCCCCTTCTCCCTTATAGGTGAGCAAGGAACTGTGTTGCTGCTGGGGCTGATGTGCTGGAGACAGCGAAGGAAAGTTCTGCTACAAGCGAAGGAGAACGTTTCAACACCCTCAGCGAGGAGGAAAAAAAAAACGTGAAAAAATAAAGACATTGTGCTCTGGGTTACCAGCAGGTTGCTTACATAGTCTCACTCGGTCGCATTCAGACAAGTCTGCTTGTATGAGCTTGTTAGCAGGGAGAAACACATCTAATGGCCGTGTCATTTAAAGATGATTAATACTAAGTGGTTCTGGCAGGGTAAACTCTGCCTCCTTTCACATATCCTGGGCATTTGATGGCAGCTGCTCAGTTAGTAAGAGGTGTTATCTGGAAATCTGCAGTGTTTTCCATCGGTGAGGGGTATAGCTGGAAAAGAACACGAGATGATTACGAGATGATAAGGGCGTCTCTGTTCAGAAGCAAAAGGTCAAAGCAATGCATTCTGCAGCTTCCTGGCACAATCCCCAGCTAGCGAGCCCAGATCAAAGGAGCAATTGCCCAAATTCATCATCCCCACCACCATTTATTATACTTCCACGTTGCCCTTCCAATGACAGTGGGGCGCTTCACGACATTGCAATACAAAATGAGAATGTAAAATACATAATAAAATTTGTAATGAAGGTGCCAGGCAAGCCTCCCTGGGGAGCCAGCACAGAAAAGGCCAATTCTCATGTTGCTACCCTCCAGACCTCTTGTGGAGATGGCACTTGAAGAAGGGCCTTCAGGGATGATCACGGGGTCCAAGGCGGTCCTTGGATGTCAAGGGGCTGGTTTCCTTTCTCCTTTATTTCCATGGAGCTGGGGACACAGTGGAACCAGTCCAGACAATGGTCTAAAGGTCAGTGCTTGCAAGCAGGCAAAGACAGAACAGTGTCTGACTGTCTTCAAGGATGAGAAACATCCAAAGGTATGCAAAAGAATAAATGGAAATGAATATCTTTTTCGTGAAAATACACCTAAATCAAAAGCAGTTTAGGTACTGCTTTTAACCTGAATGGCTCTTCACCCAAAATTCAAATCCTCACTCCATGCTTAGCTATCTTCCTTCCTTCATAAGCCTTTGCAGAAGATTGCAATATCTTTGTTTTGGGAAAGTCTGAAGCTCAGTGGGGGGCTGGGCGATAAAGAAACATATTGTCCCAAACCAGCTTGAAATTCATATCATAATGGTGGTTTCATAATTTTTGCCCTGGCAATATATCACAAATTGTGATGTGGGTTAGGGCTGGGTGATGTATTGTCCCAAACTGGTTTGAAGTCCAGACTCAGAAAGCCACCTTTCTGGCAACAGCATTTACTGCAAATGTTTTGAAGTCCAACAATGGCAATGTCCTTTTAGGAAGTCTGAAGCTGGCCATTCTTGCCCAACAAATGAGATCATGAAAGAGAGAGATCATTTCCACACGCAAGCTCCCAGGCTGTAACTAGAGCTGTGCCACGGAGGGCTACCCTTTCTGGGGAGGACTGCAGATGCATGAAATGGAGCCCAGCCTCTTTGGCTGCTCCCAGGCAAGGCCAGCCTAGTCTCCACCGGCCGTTGGAAATGCCCCATCTACGTCAGCTGCTTGAGGGCATCAGATTGCAAAGGAACAACAACAAAAATGGTTCTTGTGATGCGCCCAGTGCCGGATTTACGTATAAGCTAAACAAGCTCTAGCTTAGGGTCCCACTCTCTTGGGGGGAAAGGGAAAAAAACTGGATGTACATTTCCAAAATATAAGATAAAAAACAAATAAAATAAAACCTACATATGGCAACAGTATTTTGTGTTGTGTCGGCTCCTACGATGGAAGTCATGGGCCCCACCTGCTTGCCTGCTCCCTAAAATATCACTGGTTTGCTCATTTCTATATATAGGGTGCCTACATTCTGCATGGACTGGTTATTTTGTTATGTGCAAATGGCTTGAGATACCTATGAGGTCCATAAATTACCATATAGCGTCAATTCAACACAAAAAAGGTAAAGGTAAAAGTGCCCCTGACCATCAGGTCCAGTCGTGTCCGACTCTGGGGTTGCGGCGCTCATCTCGCTCTATAGGCCGAGGGAGCCGGCGTTTGTCCGCAGACAGCTTCCGGGTCATGTGGCCAGCATGACAAAGCTGCTTCTGGCGAACCAGAACAGCGCACGGAAACGCCGTTTACCTTCCCGCCGGAGCGGTCCCTATTTATCTACTTGCACTTTGATGTGCTTTCGAACTGCTAGGTTGGCAGGAGCTGGGACCGAGCAACGGGAGCTCACCCCGTTGCAGGGTGTAACGAAAAGGTCCTCCCTCTCTATTACTAAAAATGCGACACAGGGATCCAGGGGTGAAACCACCACCCCCCACTTCTCCTGCCGCCTTAAAATAAACCCCTGTTACTTGGGTTCCTTAGTAAAGAGAGTCTTCCAGCTTACGTGGCCTGGTATCTTGATAAACTCTAGGCTGTTTGACGGACTAACCTCTTGCCTACAGTAAAGGGTCTCAGGCAGATTGATTCCCCACTGCAAAAGTTTGCCCTTTCCACTCTGGCAACTTTGTAGCACCCCAGGTTATCCTCCTAAGCCTCCTCAGTGTAACTCAAAGACACAAACCCTTGCCTCTATTCCCGAGGTAAGTTTTGTCCTCTATTGAGCCACCACTTCTGTGAGTTTAGATACCCAGCTGGAATAACTAAGCACATCCACTAACATTTAAGAAAGCTTTATTTAGACTAGATGACTTTTAAATGCGTAATGGTTTCATGTGTACAGGCTCTTAGATCATATTCTTAGTTTCAATTAACAATGGCTAGATACTATAATTCAATTAAACTCCTCAGAACACTTTAAGATCTCCTACGCCTACCCACACTCTCCCTCGCTCCCACAACCCTCTCAACAGAATTAACTGCCTCCCATTCCTTTTAAACTCCTGGCAGTCCCGCCCCTCAGGAATGGAATGCGTCATTTATCCAGGAGGTTGGGGTTTAACTCTCTGCACCCTGGGGTTCCATTGCCAACCAGACCAATCCGTCACACAGGGATTCGAACAGCCAACCTTCTGATCAGCAAGCCCTAGACTCTGTGGTTTAACCCACAGCGCCACCTGGGTCCCTTCAACACAAAAACAGTGACAAACAGCTGGGCATAGAAAGGGCCCCATTACCTTCAGTAGCTTAGGGCCTCATCCAACCGAAATCCAGCCCTGGATGCACCAATCTCTTTAAGATGGTACTTGATAATTCCTGGTATTATGAAGAGGCAATGCAATGACTTGTTTGTTTGGAGGTCAAAGTCTGGAAATTTCAGCTGTTGCTCAGAGCCACAGTACCAAGTAGATGGTGGTAGCCAGGCTAGGCTGAAAGATCCCCCCTTTTTTATTCATGTTACAATGTCCCCTGAGATGTTTCCGCACATGCCGAGGGAGCCTTCCCTATAATCGACTGACTTGAGCCACAATTCAATAAGGAGCCTTTGGTGGGAAACATGAAAGCACGGATCACTGCTGAGGCTTCAAGGACATTTCAAAAACCAAAACATGGCTAATAGAGGCGTCATGTTTCAGGCTCACTGAACAAATGTGCCTCTGAATGTGCCGCTTTGCTCTCCACTTGCGTTGCACTGAACGAGTTCTTCCATCTCCACTCCTCTTCAAATGTGAATAAACCACTGAGTAACATACTCCTCATCCTCATCTCATGACAGAGGCCTGTGAGGAATCCTCTCCTTTCGTGTCAAGGCCCCTGCCAGTTCAGAATGGCCTCACAAGTTGGCCACCTGTTATGTACTGTGCTGAATCATAGAACAATAGGATCCAGAATCAGCAGTCTGATTGGTCCGCAGGAGCCACCCAATCCAACTCCAGGTGGAAGTGAATCCGCAACCTGATTGGCCTGCAGGAGCAGCCAATTAGGCGGCTGGCAGAAGTGAATCCGCAACCTGATTGGCCTGCAGGAGCAGCCAATCAGGCTGCTAGCAGAAGTCAATCCACAAACTGATTGGCCCACAGGTGTAGCCCTGAAGTAGCCAATCACGCAAGGCCCATTGTGTAAATAATGTATATAAGCAGATGGTTTTGGGGAAAGGGCATTCTTCTTCTCTTCTTCTCCTTGATGACTACAAGCTGAATAAAGAGCATGAAATTCACTCTCGACTCCGAGTATATTTCACCACCTTTGCTCAATTCTGTTAGGGCATGCACATCATTTTCTTATTGTTGTTGACGTCCGTCTGGCTCAAGAGACAATGCAGTCCTACCCTCCAGAGCAGGAGAAAACAAGCTTGTTTCCTCTTCCATGTGACAGCCCTTGAGATATTTGAAGATGGCTATCAACATCTCCTCTCCGTCTCCTCTTTTCCGGGCTGAACAGACCCAGCTCCTTCAACCATTCCTCATCAGGCTTGGTTTCCAGACCCTTGAACATCTTGGCTGCCCTCCTCTGCACACCTTCCAGCTTGTCAACACCCTCCTTAAATTGTGGTGCCCAGAACTGGAGACAGTTTTCCAGGTGGGGTCTGAAAGGGGGCGTACAGGTTAAGGAGTACGCAAATTATTGGTTGCACTATCACCAAGTCAATGAAATGTTCAAAGAGAATTTAAAAGAAAGTGGATCTGATCATAATAAATCAAAATTTGAAATTGAAATACTGAGCAATAATTGTAAAATATTGTCTAAGATGTATAAAATTCTGTTGGAAAAGCACTTGAAAGACGAAGAAGTAAAGTTGGTCATGATACATTGGGCCAAAGATTTTGGATATAATATACAGTTAGAGGATTGGGAGAAATTGTGGAAAGAGGGAGTCAAATTTACTGCTTGTAATGCTTTGAAAGAAAATATAATGAAAATGATGTATTGATGGTATATTACACCAGTGAAATTAGCCAAAATGTATAAAACAAGTAATAAATGTTGGAAATGTAAGGGAAAAGAAGGAATGTTTTATCATATGTGGTGGGAATGCAAGCAAGTGAAAAACTTCTGGGAAATGATATATAATGAGATGAAAAAGATGTTAAGATATACATTCATAAAAAAAACCCAGAAGCTTTTCTACTTGGTATTGTAGGAGAGGATATTGTTGTTGTTGTTTAGTCGTTTAGTCGTGTCCGACTCTTCGTGGCCCCATGGACCAGAGCATACCAGGCACTCCTGTCTTCCACTGCCTCCCGCAGTTTGGTCAAACTCATGAGAGGATATTAGCAGACAAGATAAAAAACTGTTTGACGGCGGCAGCAAGAGTACTATTGGCACAGAAATGGAAACCAGAAGAATTAACGACAATAGAAGAATGGCAGATGAAGTTAACGGACTACGCAGAATTGGACAAGATGACAGGGAGCATTCGAAACCGGCGGGACCAGAGGTTCTTGAAGGACTAGACTAAATTTGAGAATTATTTGAAAAACAATTGTAAGCAACAAATTACGCTAGTAGGTTTGCAATAAGTTTTGTAAGGAGAAATATATGAAATATTATAGAGAAAATTTAGGAATATAAAAATTGGTTATTGTTTATTAAAAGTAACAGTGAATTAGGGAATACAAGAATAAGTTAGGAAGATTGGAAATCTTTAGACGTGGTTGATGGAAGTCCAAAAAAATATTGTATAAGATATGAATGAATGCTAAAGGATGTTTGGAATTTTTTTGCAAATATATATATATATATGAAAAAAGAAAAGAAAGGGGGTGTACAAGGCACCATCCAACTGTCTTAGGGAATCCACTCTGGATTTGTGTAGCATTTAATCCTTAGCCTTTTCCTTCTCCTGAAGATATCCTGCAAGGCAGCAGAGGTTTAGGACCGGGACTTCCTTATTGACTTGCTAGATTTATACATAAATCAGCCTTCTCATATTTATTTGTCTCTCCCAAAGGGCTGTAATCACATGGCAAGTTCCTGCAGGCACAACCCCAAATAGAAAAAAGTGTGTGCGCTGAAAGTTCTCCCACAAAGCGTGCTTGCTATGACAAATACCACTTAATCTCCCATCTTATAGTATAATTGCCAGAAACTTTTAAAAATGATGACCTATTATTTGAACAATAATTTTGAGTGAATCGGTGCACTGGGTTAGCTGTCATCTTTTCACTGCCGGTGCTAAAGTGAAAAGAAAACAATGACCACAAAGTGGGGTGGGGGGGGGGGGGAGGCCAGGACGCCTCGCAGGAGACGAAGGAAGTGATTTTCTGGTGAAGAAAAGCTTTGGGATGGCATAACAGCAACTGTTAAAAGACGGATTTGCATGGAAATGGAACAAAGCAAGAAGTATCAAGTTAAATTAAATCTCAATGAGGCAATGACAAGTCAACTGGTTGGAACAGCTTAAGCGCAAAAATTAAGAAAAGCTCCAGGTGCAGGGATAAAAGAGAAGGTTGTTTTTTAAAAAATCTATTATGTGAAATGATATATAGAATCTCAAAACACCTCTAAATACCAGCAGTGCCAAACATTGACATACTGCTAAAACTGGGCAATATTAATTGCTATGAAGGATTGGGGGGGATAAACAGCAATTTTGGATCTTCACGGTGCGTGGTGCTGTGGAAGGGAGCGATGGTGGTGACAGGGGTTGTTTGAATTTTCTTTGCCACTCCAAGCCCACAACATTTCTGCCTTCGTATTTGCCGGCAGTCTTAAAGTTCATGCAGCCTGGGTGCAGCTTGATGGTTTGTAGAGTTTCACGACAGAAGCCACTGCACTCGATGTGCTTATTGCACACAAACTCTGCTGGGTCCCGTCCCCCGCCCCCCCCCCCGAAATAAACTAGAGCAGTTAAGCATTTGTATGGACCAAGTTAGTTCCATAATTGTGGGTGCTAAGAGAAAGGGCTCAGTATAAGAACATCAGAAGAGTGTGGCTGGAAGAGACCAGAGATTCATCCAGGCAACCCATAGGCGTCGCAAGGTGGGTGCGGCGGGTGCTTCAGTTCAAAGGTGTTAAGCACCTTGGTTTTGGCGGAGAGGGAACCTTTCTCTGCTCTGCTTCAGGCAGCAAAAGGTCTTGGGCTCGTTTCGTTTTCGGTGATGATTGACTGGGCAAAGGATATAGGTCATAATATTATGATAGAAGATTGGGAAAGGTTATGGAAATGTAACATGAATTTCACTGCTTGTAATGTTTTGAAGAGAATTTGTATAAGATGATGTACAGATGGTATCTTACGCCAGTGAAATTGGCAAAGATTTATCATAAAAAAGACAATAAGTGATGGAAATGCAAATAATCGGAAGGGACCTTTTTCCATATGTGGTGGACTTGCCCCCGAGTAAAGAGCTTCTGGGATAAGATTTATAATGAGTTGAAGAAGGTGTTGAAAAACACATTTGTTAAAAAACCAGAGGCTTTTTTACTCGGTATCATAGGGAAAGAGATACCAAAGAAAGATATTACTTTTTTCTGTATGCCACAACAGCTGCTAGAATTGTATTAGCAAGGACCTGGAAAACAGAAGATCTTCTGATGATTGATGAATGGCAGATGAAGTTGATAGAATATATGGAACTGGCTGAACTGACTGGGAGAATCCGCGACAGAGGAAGAGAGAGGACAGAAGAAGATTGGAAGAAGTTTAAGACATATTTGGAAAAGAACTATAAGATAAAAACTGGGTAGCAAGGGAGTGGAAGTACGAAGATGCTATAGAAGCATTAGTATATAAGAAGTAAGGAGAAATATATTTGTTTTTCTAAGTATATAATATTTAATGTACAAGAGTAAAGAATTATGAGAAGAATGGAGTTGACAATAATTATATGTTTGGTATTAGAAAAAGTGAAGAATGTTGAAAATGAGAGCGCTGACATAGTCATTACTAGAAACGTGGAGGAAGGGAAGGAGGGAGTCACTGATATAAGAAATGCATTAGTAAAGGAAGTTTTTATATTTTTATTTTATTTTTGATGTATTTTTATCTGTATTTCTTTTTTATTTTTTCTTAGTGTGTTTTCTTTTTGTTTTGTTTGTACTTTATTCTGTATTCTATCTTTGAAACATTAATAAAAATGATTTAAAAACAACAACAAAAGGTCTTGGGCTCATCCTGCCTTGACTGGGGAGACATTCCTAGGTTTGTACACCTTGAAGATAAAAATCAAATTATTATCCTGCCTGCGACACAACATAGTCGGCTTTTCTTTGGAGGCTCCTGAGCGAACCTTCCTCTTTGAAAATGAATCACAGCTTCCCAGACAAAAGTGGTAGGTTTTCATTTCTGGCCATTAATTTGATCCTCCTCAGTTGAAACGGCAACACGATAATGTCACATCAACTTGTTTGCAAGGGCTTCTACCATAACAGTGTGGCCTGTCTCACTTGGGGGGTCTGTCACAAGGGATTCCCCCCCCTTCTCGCTTGCTACTTATGAAAGCCAAGCCTCCACATTCTTACAAACAACAGAGACTTCCAAGTCCTGCTCCCATCCTGCTCAGCCAGCCGTGCTAATAGGTGCAGCTTTCAAATGCTGGAGAGGTGGGGTCTGGTCTGGCCCCCTCCCAAGCCACTCCATACATTCAAGGCCAGCTCTCAGAGTAAGCCCTGAAAGACGACGATGCATGGAAGGAAACTACACAATAGGCAACAACAGGGAAACTCAGGGCTTGTGGTTGCTGTGTTCAGATGCTGCCCTTTAAAAAAATAAAAAGCCACCTGTTTGTATGAAGCCCAGGCACTGAGATCGAGCTCCGAGGGCCTTCTGGCAGTTTCCTCATTGCAAGAAGTGAGGTTACAGGGAACCAGGCAGAGGGCCTTCTTGGTGGTGGCGCCCGCCCTGTGGAACGCTGTCAAGGAAATGAACAACTACAGCACCTGACTTTTGGAAGACATCTGAAGGCAGCCCTGTATCGGGATGTTTTTAATGTTTTGTTGGGAGCCACCCAGAGTGGCTAGGGCAAACCAGTCAGATGGACGGCATATAAATGTTGTTGTTGTTGTTGTTGTTGTTGTTGTTGTTGTTGTTGTTGTTGTTGTTGTTACTTCTTCTTCTTCTACTACTACTATTAAGAAATGAGAGTTCTGTGGCCCAAATTAAGCCCGAGGTGGCCTGAGAGGCAACTGCATTCGTAGGTTTGATACTCCCATTGGCCTCGTGTGGAAATTATCCTTAGCCTGGAATCCCCAATGTGGCACCCGTGGGCACAGCAACACCCTCAGGCAGGCCTGTCTCTCTCTCATTTCATTTTTTAATTTATTTATTTTTAATTCTGGGGACTTCTTTGGTTGGGAAAGTTGCTCTGGGGGAAGGCACGGCCTCCTTTCTCAGATGGTGTTTGTTAAAGTCAGTGCTCTGCTGGTTTGGGGTGCTTCTGAGCATTGTAAACCCCCCCCCCCCCGTGAAACTGGTATTTTTGTGGTGCCCATGGTTGTTTTTCAGGCTCTTAGTTTCTAAGGGCTCAGCTCAGTCCTGCCTTCCCTTTGTGCTTCTGGGAAGTGTTCCATCTTTAAAAAGAAGCATTTTAAAGCACTAGATATGCATTTATTCACATCTAAAATAATATTTCACCTTCAATATTTCACCTTGGGATTGGGTTGGAAGGTGATATATTGGTAATATCAGAGGTGTGAGCCAAGGAGTACCCTCTCCCCTGACATGCTCGGAAGATGTAGAATCGGGGTGTGTTTTTTTTCTCCCCAGAGTTTGCTGCAGGACAGAAAAAATGTACTTGTGTTTTCAAGACAGGGGAGGGACGCAACTTCCGGTGTTGCTTTGCCCATCTATGGGCACAAAAAATGGCCGCCGCTGGCTTTGAAAGTCACGTCTATGCATGTCCAGAAGTGCGTAGACACAACTTCCGGTGTCACTCTGCCCATCTATGGGCACAAAAAATGGCCGCCGCCGACACCGGAAGTCGCGTCTACGCACTTCTGGACATGAGTAGACACGACTTTCGAAGCTGGCGCCGGCCATTTTCAGTGCCCATAGATGGGCAAATCAGAAAAAAAAGGCCACCGGCAGGAGAATATAAGGGAGAATAACGGGAGACAAAGTGATACAGGGGGAAAGGTAAGAAAAAACGGGGGTTTCCCGGGGAAAATGGGGTACTTGGCAGCTATGGTTCAGGGAGGCAGGAGAGGCTATATTGTTTATTACTATCCTTCCTAACTTGTGCTAGCAAGTTCTATAACTTAGCAGAGTCTTACATTCCCCTTTGAAATGCACAGCAGATAGCTGGTTGCAGGCTTGTGTAAGCCTCTCACTATTAGATTCCTGGTAAGTCCCCTTATATCCCTCCTAAAAGAATAAACCCGCCACAATCTTGTGTAAAGTAAATAAAATAAGTTTCCTTACATCAGGCAGAGCACAGTGTGATCCCTGAAGGCTGACTTTGTTACAAAGTATATACATGTGGATCTACCCCATATGGCAGTCTCTGCAGCTCACACGGCGAAAGGAAGATGGGAAAGAAGGAGGAGGGCTGTGTGCCTTGTGGTTTTGTTACCTGCGCAGGTAAGCTCACGTCCACCTCTAGTCACATGCTAAGGGAAGTTTGTCCCAGCCCAGGAGGAAACAAGAAGTTCCAACTGGCTGGACCAAACATCCCCTTGAAAGTCCACTCTAGGAAAACAAGGAATGTTGTACTTGACTGCTACTGGTACTTATGTATCATATACCACACCTTCCGCCTGAGAATTTGCCTATTATTATTATTATTATTATTATTATTATTATTATTATTATTATTATTTTATTTATACCCCGCCCTTCTGGCTGGGTTTCCCCAGCCAATCCAACAGAATATTAAAATACAATAATCTATTAAACATTAAAAGCTTCCCTAAACAGGGCTGCCTTCAGATGTCTTCTAAAAGTCTGGTAGTTGTTTTTCTCTTTGGCATCCGGTGGGAGGGCTTTCCACAGGGCGGGTGCCACCACCGAGAAGGCCCTCTGCCTGGTTCCCTGTAACCTCACTTCTCACAATGAGGGAACCCCCAGAAGGTCCTTGGAGCTGGACCTCAGTGTCCGGACTGAACAATGGGGGTGGAGACGCTGCTTCAGGTCTACTGGGCCGAGGCCGTTTAGGGCTTTCAAGGTCAGCACCAACACTTTCAATTGTGCTTGGAAACGTACTGCCACGTCGAACCCAAGAATGTTAAAGGGTTGTCCTGGTTTTTCCTGCGGAATGGCTGGGACCACGGGGAGATTCCTAGTCACTTCAGGAAGGTGCAAAGCAAGGAGCTGAAAACTGAGGATGAAGATGCTCTTTGCCGTGTCTGCAATTTGTATCCGCGTACGGCTGCAACAGCCTGTTGACATTAGACATTTAAAAGCCCTGCCAATATATATTTCGGTTCCGTTCGCTCCGGTTTTGAAGTCTCTGAGGAAACCCTGCCCTTCTGATTATTTAAGACACAGATTCTGCTCTGTGGCACTTTTAGTTTCAACCGCATCATTTATAACAAAAACAGAGCAAGATACTTTCTTTTTTCCTTTTTTAGAAAATCAGCAAAGGAACCAGATAGACTTGACTCCGTGTCTCGGGCTCCGTTCATTTGCGTACAGCTTAACGTCTTCGGGGCGTTCCTGTCATCGGTAGCTCCCAGACTCTCACATTCAGGAGTGTCAGGCTAATAAAGTGGAACCGTTATTTTTCCTTGGGGAAAAAAGATGGAGAGGGAGGAAAATGAGAAGTTTGACCGCAACTGCATAATAGAAATATGATTGAGGGATTTGGTGTGGAGGGAAAAAGTTGGTATGGAGATGGAGAATGGGAGCGTGGGGGGGGGAGCGTTTTGTTTCTGTTTTATGAAATAACACCATTTTCTTGTTTTACATTTGCTTTTGCTAGGAACAGCTGCTTCCAGGTCAGATATCAATGGCATTTGGAAACCAGCCCTAATGAAGTGAGCATGCAGCTACTATTAACATTAATTTTATTTTCATGCTCTTGGAGCCCAGCGTATAAAGAATCATTTAAGCAGGCACAGCGGGGACTGTTAAAAATATGGTTTCAAGTGCCAGCCATAGATATATATATATATATATATATATATATATATATATATATATATATATATATATATAGTGTGTGTGTGTGTGTGTGTGTGTGTGTGTGTGTGTGCATTTATTATTTTATTTCATCTATGCATATACTGCTTAATACCAGTATAGTCTCCAAACAGTTTGCAAAAATAAGAAAAGCAATAATTTGTCTTCAAGAGAGTCATCCTGTTTGTGCAAAATAAAAAAATTCCTTCAGTAGCACCTTAAAGACCAACTAAGTTTTTATTTTGGTATGAGCTTTCGTGTGCATGCACACTTCTTCAGATACACTGGAAACAGAAGTGTCAGACCCTTATATATATATACAGAGGGTGGTGGGGGTGGGTGGGAATGGGTGATGGGCTGA
This sequence comes from Zootoca vivipara, assembly GCF_963506605.1. Classification (NCBI taxonomy): domain Eukaryota; kingdom Metazoa; phylum Chordata; class Lepidosauria; order Squamata; family Lacertidae; genus Zootoca; species Zootoca vivipara. The sequence goes on along the minus strand of NC_083291.1, from coordinate 920,261 downwards.
TGGGAGTGGTAAACCTGTGGATGGCTGTTAACGGCTGCTGATGGCTGCAATTAGTCCGGGGGGGGGGGGGGGGAAGCAAGGGCTGAGGCACTAAAGAAAGCTTGATCTTGCCTAATGAGATAAGAATCCAATGTCTCTATTGATCCCAGGTGGCTCCATGGTTTTAAGCTTGGTAATGAGTTCCAATTCAGCAACTTCTCTTTCCAGTCTGTTCCTGAAATTTCTCTGTAATAAAACAGCTGCTTTGAGATCTTGTATAGAATGTCCTGGGAGACTGAAGTGTTCTCCTACTGGTTTCTCTGTCTCCTGATGTCAGATTTATGTCCATTTATCCTTTGGCGTAGGGTTTGGCCTGTTTGTCCAATATAGAGAGCTGAAGGGCACTGTTGGCATTTGATGGCATACACAATGTTAGAAGATGAGCAATTAAATAGTCCTGAGATGGTATGTTGGATGTTGTTGGGGCCAGTAATGATGTTGTCCGGGTGTATGTGGCAGCAAAGTTGGCATCTGGGTTTATTGCAGGCTCTGGTACCAGTGTCCATGTTAAGTCTGGTGGTTGTATTATTGTGGGTGAGGAGTTGTTTAAGTCCTGTTTGTGCATGGACTTCTGCTTGTGCAACAGAACGTCCCCTTATCCCTCTTTCCACCTTCCCAAAATGGATAAAGAGGCTTGGGGACAGATTTGGGGACAGATTTTGGAGAGAAAGGGGAAGATCCATTTTGCAAGCAGGAATCCTTGCAGGGAGAGGATGACTTCACTGGATTCAACCGCATATAACAATACAACTGAAAAACTACAATAATGAATAAAAATAATAAAGTCCCACACACCCACAAGCAAACCATCATAGCACTTAAATGATGATGATGATTAAAGTTTTCTTGGGTAGCAATAGAACACGCAGAGTCTCTGTTTTCGAGTCACAGAATCATTCAAACTAATCAGTCCTATTCAGAGTGAGGCATTACTGCTTGAGGCAAGAGGGGCACATTTGGAAGACGTCTTAAGAGTCGGGGGTCCCTTCCCCCTCCCTGCCAAGGCACATCCTGAACCGCCATATGCATCTCTGTCCCTGCTAACATCTCAGCTTTTAAATTCAGTGTGCATCCATCAAAATAAACAAGGCCCACCAGTCTGAGATAATAGGCGGCCTTTTGCAGCACAACCGAAAGTTTGCTCCAAAGTAGGCTCATTGAGTTTGATGGGGTTTGCTCCCAAATAAATTTGCACAGGATCACAGCAGTTTTTAGACAACAGGCTGGCAGCAACCCAGCATTTGTCAAATGTCATATTTTGCGTGGCTTTGTAAGACTTGCTGTTGATTGAAGAATTAGACATTTTATAAAGGATTCATTTGTCTAGACACTTAAATTGCCGGAAAATGGTCAGTCTTCCTTCATTTTGTCCAGTTCCATAGCTATTGCATTCAGTTTATGTTACCTGCCAGATTAAATTTCAGTGTATTTTAAAACTTTCTTTTTTTCAAGCAGCGGCTTTTAGGTAACAAACAAAACAAATAGCAAAGGCAGCTCTTTTCCTATAATATTCTCCAGTCACTGCCTGAGCCAAGCACTGAAGGTAGGGCAAAGTAACACAGTGTGCAGCGCCATCTTGTGGTTTCTAACAAGAATTCTCATTTGCTAACTAAAAGAAGAGAGATGGATGGACTGGTTTGGGCTCATGAATTTCCACTAGTTCGAAATGTTGTTTCGAATAAACCCCGGACTCACAGACACGGATATGAATAAGGCCATTTCATAGCATAATAATAATAATAATAATAATTTTTATTTATACCCCACCCTCCTCAGTCAAAACCGGGCTCAGGGCGGCTAACACCAGTAAAATTACAATAAAACGTAAAAGGGAAAAAAATTAATTAAAATACGAGCTAAAATACAGTTTAAATTTAATTTATTTATTTTTTAAAAAATGCAGCCTCATTTTAAAGTAGCCATTTATCTCAGAAAATTTATCTCAGAAAATACAACCAGCAGGTTATTCAGCAGGCTGCAAAAATGCCATCATTTGTGCATCCCCGTGTACAAGGTCTGAACATGAGTGTTCAAGGTCTCATGTACAAGGTCCAAGTGTACAAGGTCTCAGCTCAGCTCTAGTCTGGAAGGTCCCTTTTAGGACAGTCTTGGGCTCACAAGAGTTACAAGCCCACAAAAAGAGCAAGCAGCTATGCTGCTTCTCTTTAGCTGCACACAGTAGCGTAGCATGGGCTGCCAGTGCCCGGGGCAGCTCGGGAAGAGAGGTGTTGAAATTTTGCACCCCTAACAATTCTGCACCCAGGGCGACCGCCCCTGTGCCCCCCCCCCAATGCTATGCCACTGGCTGCACACTTCAGAGGCCGAGGGGAACTTGGCAAGTTGGCATGCTCGATACTGCTTTGGTTGGTGTGTTTTTTGGGGGGGTAAGATGGTTGGCTCAGTGCATTTACCATGCCATTCAGAGTGGCTGAGGCAACCTAGTCAGGTAGGTGGGTGGGAGGAGGAGAGGAAGAGGAAGAGGAAGAGGAAGAGGAAGAGGAAGAGGAAGAGGAAGAGGAAGAAGAAGAAGAAGAAGAAGAAGAAGAAGAAGAAGAAGAAGAAGAAGAAGAAGAAGAAGAAGAAGAAGAAATGATGATGTTAGATATACAAAGGACACATGGCACCTAGCAAACCTATTGCTTTGGTGGAAAATAGGCATCAATGACCAACACAATCTAGTGAATGCAGCATTTGGTTTATGGACTTGCAAGGAGAATGTGTGGATTCCTGCTTTTCTGTAGAGCTCAAAGAGAGGATTTGAGCAATTCATTCCTTCCTTCCTTCCTTCCTTCCTTCCTTCCTTCCTTCCTTCCTTCCTTCCTTCCAAATTCACAATTTCTCAGTCTCAGTACCACATCCTTCGCATGGGGCTTTCATATAGAAGTGAGGATGAACATGGAAATGGACCATAGTTTATAAGCCAGGCCTGCACCCGCTGGTACTGAGACATGTAGATGTTTTTTGTTCCACTGCTGCTTCTGGTCAAAAGGTGTCGGAGGTTTTTGAAGCACAGAACCCTGCAAAACCTATTTAACCAAGCCTGAAAGTTAGATGTGTGAGTGTCTACAGCATGGAGGGATGGAAGGCATTTTTTCCACATCAAACTTGGCATGTAAATGAAAGGAATATGTGTCTCGTTGCTAGAGACCCTGAAGCTGCTGAGCTTGGCTGGAGGAGCTGCCATTTCTCTCGGGTGATGCCTCAAATGCACTTTCTCGCTCCCGTCATGACTCCGTGTCATTCATTATGCTGGGCTCCTAGAGCTGGCAGTCTCCGGAAGGCAGATGTGATTTAGATCCACCGCTTCCTTGCGCAGTCTGTGCCAGAAGAAAAATGTTAACACTTGTAATGCCACACGACTGAATCCTTTAAGGAGGGAAATGGCAGCGTCGGAAGAGGAAGCATGTCAATATCTGCTACATTAAAATAAATACACATCAGCTATTAGCAATCAAGGCAAAGAAATCAATAAATCGGCTTCTATTGGGTCCTCTCATCCCTGAGAAACCTTGAACGCAATGCTTTCTTTCCATTCAAGCAACTCTTCAGATATTATAACCACTTCTGATTTATGAACCAAGTTCACATCCTTCCCAAAGGAGCTTCGGGTGGCAAGTGTGCAAAAAGCCGCTCTTGAGAATGCTAAGCTCCCTCATCAGCATTTTAGTGTAAATTCCGTCTAACAATACACATGTTATATGCATGTTGCCTTGTATGAACAATTTTGCCAAGCAATTTCCCCCTAAATTATAATGCATTTCTGCATGTTATCTTCACTAATATATTCATCTTTATGCCCACTTTACTCTCGTGTGTGTGTTCTGGTAATATGCGTTGTAAAAGTAGTGATAATTTCAGGGGACGGCTGTGTTTCTGTCTGCATATCGTTTCAGAAAAGGCAGTTAGTAGGTTTGGTTATGAATCCAAACTGAATTGAATATCTCCCCCATCCTTACTCAGAAGGAAGTAGCACCCAGGTAGGGATGAAGGGAGAATGTTGTTTGGTTTCCATTTTAATGGAAACCTGCCCACTTCACATTCCTCTAATCAGGAAAGAAAGCAAAGCATACATTTCAAATTTACATTTCTCTGAATTTTGCAGTGCATTTCTTCCACCCGTGCCTTGTCCAGAGTACAAAATATGGACATTAGGGGAAAGTACACGTAAATAGGTTGTCTTCGTGGAAAACAACACACAAAATGCAGTATGTTTTGTGAAATGGGCTTCAGGTGTGCTTATCTGTCACGGGTGCTTTAGCTGAGATTCCTGTATTGCAGGGGGTGAGGCTAGATGACCCTTGGGGGGCCCTTCCAACTCTATTATTTTACAATATTAGCCAAAAATTGCATATGAAAGCACACAATAAATTATCTCTACACACCAGGTCTGGGAACAGAGTGCTGGAAGGTTTTCACACGTGAAATGGATATTTACATGTTTGGGAAACAACCAACGTACTGATTGCAAGGAAACCAGAAAGGCTAGCTATGAAAATGGATTAAAATTAATAGAAGGACAAGAAGGTGATCACAGAAGAAGAATGAAGGAGCAACATCAGGAAACAATGGACATATGCTTGTAACAGGAGCGGGAAGCCTAATTTTTAAAAATAAAAAAATGTATTGAATTTAAATCATTAAGATCAATTTGTTTAAATTTGGAAAGCGCACCCGCCTGCCCGCCCGCACACACACACACAGAAGGCACATATATTTGTTGTTGTTTAGTCGTTTAGTCGTGTCGGACTCTTCGTGACCCCATGGACCATAGCACGCCAGGGACTCCTGTCTTCCACTGCCTCCTGCAGTTTGGTCAGACTCATGTTCGTAGCTTCGAGAACACTGTCCAACCATCTCGTCCTCTGTCGTCCCCTTCTCCTAGTGCCCTCCATCTTTCCCAACATCAGGGTCTTTTCCAAGGATTCTTCTCTTCTCATGAGGTGGCCAAAGTCTTGGAGCCTCAGCTTCACGATCTGTCCTTCCACGATCTGAAGGAAGGACATATATTAGGGAAGTGAAAATGTGCATAAATTTTCATGCAGGCATTTTAAAAAAAAGAAAAAGAAAACTGATGTCGAAGTAGAGTGAACTGGACATAAGATTGGGAAAGCAGGAAGTGAGGGGAACCAAAATTCACGGATTTCCCTAGCCCTGCCTCCAGAGAAGTACCCATCGGATTGCAGCGTTAGTGATACACATAGCAAGCAAGTTCAACTTAGGCTGCAGTCTTATACATGCAAACCATTAGGTAAGTTCCACTGAACGACAAGGGGCTTCCTTCTGAGTAGACATGCCTAGGGCTGTTCTTTCGGAGACTCTGCCAGAAGACCAGCTATGGGTGTAAAGAAGCGCTGTTCGCCAACCTGGTGCTCTCCAGATGTTCTGAATGTCCCTTCCCATCAACCTTAATGTTACCCATGCAAACTGGAGCTCATGGGAATTGTAGCGCACCGGGTTGGGTTAATCTGGTGCAAGAAATCCCCTCACTAGCCATGGCTGGTTTTCTTGTAGTTCTTCTTTTCTTTGCCTGGCGCAGAGCCTGAATCTCCACCTCACATCTCTTAGGCTATGAACTCAAGACTTAAGGAATTCAGTGGTCCCTTGGTTCTCAAACTTAATCCGTTCTGGAAGTCCGTTCCGAAACCAAAGCGTTCCGAAACCAAGGCGTGCTTTCCCATAGAAAGTCATGCAAAATGGATTAATCCGGTCCAGACTTTTAAAAACAACCTCTAAAACAGCAATTAAACATGAATTTTACTCTCTAACGAGACCATTGATCCATAAAATGAAAGCAATAAACAATGTACAGTGGAACCTCGGTTTACGAACGCGATCCGTTCCACGGAGGCATTCGTAATTGGAGGCATTCACTCCCCGAAGGCGCGCTTCTGCACATGCGTGAGCTGTGCAGATCGCGTCTGTGCATCCAACGCCACGGAACCCGGATGTAAACACTTCCGGGTCCGCGGCGTTCGTAAACGGAGGCGTTCGTAAACGGGACTGTTTGTAAACCGAGGTACCACTGTACTGCAGTCACACAATCAATCAATCAATCAATCAATCTGTAGCTGAACTGGGTTCCACACAGTCACAAAAACAAAACAAAAAAGCTGCAAAAACAAAAATGCAAGATAAATAGCAAAAACAGACAGACCTCAGTGTAACACTCAAAATGAAAGTGTGGCACTCAAATCACAAGCGCAACACTCTAAATCAGAACAGTTACTTCCGGGTTTGCAGTGTTTGGGTTCCAAGTTGTTTGAGTACCAAGGCGTTTGAGAACCAAGGTACCACTGTACCGGTACTTGAATCCAGACCAGCAGACACTGGGGAGAAAGGAACGGTGCCCTGAGGCCTCTGGCTGTCCTCGGCTGGAGACAGGGCGCTGGGCTCAAGAGACCATTGGCCTGATCTAGCAAGGCTACTCTTGCGCTCAAAGGGACTTCCTCCTGACACTTGCTATTCGTAACTTGATGGTAGCAAAAGCTCCCCGTTCACAAAGAAAGCAGCTTCTGGCTTTGAAAAATAAAATCTCTCCGCAGCGTGGAAGTAACAAGATTATTACGAAGGGTAGGAGGACACCTTGCTATAAATAAGTTTTATTTCCAGATGAATTCTGGAGCACCGTGGCACCACACAAACCCATCATTACTTTTAGTGCCTGTGCTCAAACATTCGCTGTTTACGACATGTCAGTTTGCTGTTTGGAAACTCCTGCAACGTGAGTTGGAGAAGAGCTGGTGTCATCGTGCGCAGGAGCAATGGCACTGGCAGGCGGGAATGTCCATTTCAAACCTAGGGACAAGCCAGAAATGACATTGCAGCTTACCTACCAACATTCTTAGTTGTGGATCCGGGACATGAAAGGGTTGGAAGTAAGAGGAAGAAGGAGCACCTCTCCTCCGCATGTCTACAGCGCACCAGGCTGCTGTGGGCACAGCTTGCTTGGCCCTTGCCCAGCACTGCCAGGCCACAGCTCCATGCCCGTGTCAGGCCTGAGAAGAGGAGCAGAAGTGGCAACATCGCTGGGCTTCTCCTCCGCTGGGCTTCGGCACAACTCCACTCTCAGGAGCGGCCCTGGAGAGACTTGGCTGGCTCATTATCTTCCCAGAGCTCAGTGGCTGTTCTGCAGGGAGAATGCATTCCCAAACAGAAGCTGGGAATGCTCCAGTGAATCTGGGATGTCCCAGTAAAATCAGGGTGGCTGAGGGGTCCACATTACAGCTCTGTGACTCTGTCTGAGGTGTGTGTGTATTTATATTGGAGTGGCTGGGCTTTTTTGGGACAGGTCTCACCTCTTCTTCCGCTACCCATAGCAGTCATTTTGTATCAGCACCCAGGGCACCTTCATCAATGGATGAGTACTGGAACCTCCTATTCTACCAAAGAGAGAGAGAAAGCTCTGAAAGAGGGCCACATTCTGGGACACGGCCAAAGCCAAGAGTAGTCTCTTTTTTCACTCTTTCTTTCTGCCTTCCTCCTTTCTGCCACATCCTTTCCCCCCTCTCCGACATCCCTCCTCCCATTTCCCCCTTATCATGCATGAGGGCAATGTGCAGCACTCTTTTTCTAGAAGAAGAGGTGCCAGAGTGAACCCTCATTCTCTTAGAATGGCAATGGTGCCCACCGGAGAGGTGTCAGAACTGATTTCCTGCAAGTTCCGGCTGAAAAAAACAATTCCCTGGCCATATGTAGCACTCAGGCTGCAGCTTGCCCTCTTCAAATCTTTATTAGTGGGGGGTTTTGGTTCCCCCAGGAATCTCTTGGCACAAGCTTGCACCTGGTGAGGACAGTGTGGAGAATGTTCAGTTTCATGGACAGTAGGTGGTACTAAACCCCACAGCTTGCAGGCTAGATCTGGCCCACGAAGCCCCTTCCGGCGGCTCTCCAGCAGCCCCTGGCAATGTTGGGCACCTTTCTCTGTCCCCAAAGGCAGCTCTTCTCCCTCTGGCACAGCCCCGTGACTAGAAGGCCTTACTGACCAGGAAACGGGTCAACCCAGAGAAGTTTGTTCATGCTAAATTCCAGGTGACTTCCATATTCATAGTTAAACGTAAAGGGGCCCCTGACCATCAGGTCCAGTTGTGTCCGACTCTGGGGTTGCGCGCTCATCTCGCTCTATAGGCCAAGGGAGCCGGCGTATAGCTTCCAGGTCATGTGGCCAGCATGACAAAGCTGCTTCTGGCAAACCAGAGCAGCGCACGGAAACGCCGTTTACCTTCCCGCCGGAGCGGTTCCTATTTATCTACTTGCACTTTGATGTGCTTTCAAACTGCTAGGTGGACAGGAGCTGGGACCGAGGAATGGGAGCTCACCCCGTTGCAGGGATTCGAACCACCGACCTTCTGATCAGCAAGCCCTAGACTCTGTGATTTAACCCACAGCGCCACCTGGGTCCATATATTGATAGTTAGCTAGAGGAAACCCACATGAGTTGTGACCCACTTATTCCTAAGCTCCCCGTTAGGGATGATGGACAATGAGGCTGGGAAACCTCCGTGTTAAAGAAGCGCAGAGATTTTGTGGCTGACGCCAAGAGGGAAATTGCAAACCAGCCCTAGATCATGCAAAAAAACAGAACAGAAAAATGGGAAAAAGCTGAAGGACTTTTGAGAAGCCTTGAAAGAATCAGGAGCATCTATCACTGCCAGCGATGCAGAATAAATGGTATGGCACGGCGATCATAATCAGTGACCTAAAAAGAAGACGCCTGCTAATAATATACCTTAGCCGTGAAACAGGCAGATTGATACAAGGTGATAATTGGAGGAGCCCATGGCAGCCAGCAGGCCAGTCTAAGCACTTGCAAGGACAGGAGGACGGAAAGCAAAGGAGCCAAAACAGGTTGGTAAGATTTTGCTGGGATGTCAGGCATGGGCTGCCCCCCCCCCAGAAGCAAACAAAAATTGTGGTATTAGGAAGTCAATACAGAATGCTCTTGCCATTTTCCAGTGTCTGTGAGCACAAATACTGTTACCGTAGTTCCTTAGATGTCGCTTTGATGAGGCTGATTGGTTTTATTATCCCGCTAAGGCATTTGGAGCACGGAAGCTGAGAGCTCAGAGTTTACCTAGGGCTATTAAAGCGTTAATGGCTAAACTGCCCCTTGCCTTGCCTCAGCTTGCCTTGCCTTCGCCCCAGGCTCGTTCTTGCCACGGTGACAAGGCAAGAACCCCCCGCGTTTGCCGCCGCTTGCCCCCCCCCCCAGTTTTCATCCTGTCAGGAGAAAGCAGCAAGTCATGTAAAAAGGGTGGGCACTGTTTCTTGCTATGCGATTAAACCTAATTAGAGAGATAAAGTGAAGTTTTGGAGCAATGCAGCTTCCAGCGGTAGGATGTGGAGGCAGCTGCCTTGTTTATTCTGTGTTCAAGCAGAAATATCGCCAGATTTCAGTGAGTTGGACTAAGCATTGAGACAATACCAAGCCAGCCTCTTGGTAGGGAAGAGAATCGTTTGGAATTTCCCTACGTATAAAAGACAGGGCTTTGACTACTGAGAAGGTGCAGTTATCTCCAAGTGGTGTGTTGATTTCTTGGAAGAAAATGTGTGGACTGTATGCTACCATTAAAAAAAACAACAACCCCAAACTAGTTGCTAGTGCATCAATAAGGCATCAAGGCCCAGGTCACATCTAGAGATAGTAAAGGTCACTTATGAACACAAATTATTTACTCATATCAATAAACAACAACAATGACAACATGGCTGACATATATCTGGATTTTCCCAGACCTTTTCCTGGGATTTCAAAGGTGGAATTGACATCTGGGGAGAATTTCCAAATCTTAAACAAGTCAATCGAAAAATTGTGTTTTTTAATTTAAAAAAACTCAACAACTTTCGGGTTTTCCTTTAAAATGCTCGAAAATTTGGGGATTTCCTAAAGAAAAAAAAGGTCATCCCTACTGTTTGGCATCTCTTTTGAGCTGCTTCCCATCTTGGGACGTCACAGTCTCTTTATATCCCAGTTTTTGCAGGTGCAGGAAAGAGGTTAGAAAGGCTTCACCAAGTGCTTCCCCCCCCCAAAAAAATATTTAGGGGTACTCTCATTTTGACTCAAGAAAATCACCATTTTATAGTTCAAATCGGGGGAATTAAATACAGTAAATGGACAAAAGTACAAAGATTCACAAAATGTTTAGGGGTATGTGTACCCCTGTGTACCCCCCCCCCCAGAAAACAACAACACTGGCTTGACCCATCACAAGAGCACTGGGTAAGGGCTACAGCTCAGAAGCAGAGCACACATTTTACATGTAAAGGGTTCTGGGATTGAATCAGGGATGCTAAATGTCAGAAGATTCAGGACTGCTGAAGTTAAACTATGGAATTCACACTGACAAGAGGCACTGATTGTGGGAATGTTCAGGAATGTGGATTAGGATATATTATTAGATAGATCCTATCCAAGCTTGTGTTGGCAAGCTTCCAATATCAGCAGAGTGACATTCCCCTTTTGTGCGCAGCAAAGCGTGAGCGTTAGGTTCGCTAGAACCTCTATAACAATATTATACTTTATACTTCAATATTCCACTTCCAGGCAAAGTCCTCTTTGTCCCTCTTAAAAGAAATACACAACACAGTGTTTATAAAATAGTATAGAGTTTACTTACAGTTTCATCCTGAGTTAACAGCATAACCTCAGAAAGGCAGGCTTGCTTAGAAAAGTTACAAATATATACATGTGGAGACTACTTAGTAAGGTAAGGCTCCATTTGGTCTCACTCTTGGCAGCAGGCCAAGAGGGAGAACCATCCTAACTGGAGATTCTCTGGAGATATGTTCCCATCGGAGGAGAAAAGGCTAAGAGAGAGAATGGCTGCTGGCTAGGGGCTTTTGTTCCAGCTAAACCATCTCATTTGCATGTCTGGGGGAACAGGAACTTAGTCAGGCGTTCCCTCCAGGTGAGTTCCTGTTAGTGGACGCTCTAGGAACTGTTGTGACTTGTCTGCCCCAGTGTTCCATCCCACACTGATGACCAACAACCTGGGTGGCTTTGGAAAAGGGTTCGATAAATTCAGGACTTTTTTCAGTTGGAACTCGCTGGCACCCATCAGGTGGGCACCATTGCCATCCTAAGAGAACAAGGGAGGTGATCATGGTAAGTTCCGGCACCTCTTTTCCTAGAAAAATAGCACTGAATGAATCCATGGAGGAAAAGGCAATCAATGGTTAGACACTAGTCATATCCAGTGCCAGATTTGCATATAAGCTCAACAAGCTCTAGCTTAGGGCCCCACTCTCTTGGGGCCCCCCCAAAAAATGTAAAGGAAAAAAACTGGATGTACATTTCCAAAATATAAGCTAAAAACAAATAAAATAAAACCTACATAGGGCAACAGTGTTTTGTGTTGTGTAGGCTCCTAGGATGTAAGTCATGGGCCCCACCTGCTTGCCTGCTCCCTCAAATATCCCAGGTTTGCTCCTTTCTATAGAGTGCCTACATTCTGCATAGGACCCAGGTGGCGCTGTGGTTAAACCACTGAGCCTAGGGCTTGCTGATCAGAAGGTCAGCGGTTCGAATCCCTGTGACGGGGTGAGTTCCTGTTGCTTGGTCCCAGCTCCTGCCCACCTAGCAGTTCGAAAGCACGTCAAAATGCAAGTAGATAAATAGGAACCGCTACAGCGGGAAGGTAAATGGTGTTTCCATGTGCTGCTCTGGTTTGCCAGAAGCGGCTTTGTCATGCTGGCCACATGACCTGGAAGCTATACGCCGGCTCCCTCGGCCAATAATGCGAGATGAGCGCGCAACCCCAGAGTCGGTCACGACTGGACCCAATGGTCAGGGGTCCCTTTACCTTTACATATGGCAACAGTGTTTTGTGTTGTGTAGGCTCCTAGGATGTAAGTCATGGGCCCCACCTGCTTGCCTGCTCCCTCAAATATCCCAGGTTTGCTCCTTTCTATAGAGTGCCTACATTCTGCATAGGACCCAGGTGGCGCTGTGGTTAAACCACTGAGCCTAGGGCTTGCTGATCAGAAGGTCAGCGGTTCGAATCCCTGTGACGGGGTGAGTTCCTGTTGCTTGGTCCCAGCTCCTGCCCACCTAGCAGTTCGAAAGCACGTCAAAATGCAAGTAGATAAATAGGAACCGCTACAGCGGGAAGGTAAATGGTGTTTCCATGTGCTGCTCTGGTTTGCCAGAAGCGGCTTTGTCATGCTGGCCACATGACCTGGAAGCTATACGCCGGCTCCCTCGGCCAATAATGCGAGATGAGCGCGCAACCCCAGAGTCGGTCACGACTGGACCCAATGGTCAGGGGTCCCTTTACCTTTACATATGGCAACAGTGTTTTGTGTTGTGTAGGCTCCTAGGATGTAAGTCATGGGCCCCACCTGCTTGCCTGCTCCCTCAAATATCCCAGGTTTGCTCCTTTCTATATATAGAGTGCCTACATTCTGCATAGGACCCAGGTGGCGCTGTGGTTAAACCACTGAGCCTAGGGCTTGCTGATCAGAAGGTCGGCGGTTCGAATCCCTGTGACGGGGTGAGCTCCCGTTGCTTGGTCCCAGCTCCTGCCAACCTAGCAGTTCGAAAGCACGTCAAAATGCAAGTAGATAAATAGGAACCGCTACAGCGGGAAGGTAAACGGCGTTTCCATGTGCTGCTCTGGTTTTCCAGAAGCGGCTTTGTCATGCTGGCAACATGACCTATATGCCGGCTCCCTCGGCCAATAATGCAAGATGAGCGCGCAACCCCAGAGTCGGTCACGACTGGACCTAATGGTCAGGGGTCCCTTTACCTTTACATACGGCAACAGTGTTTTGTGTTGTGTAGGCTCCTAGGATGTAAGTCATGGGCCCCACCTGCTTGCCTCCTCCCTCAAATATCCCTGGTTTGCTCCTTTCTATATATAGGGTGCCTCCATTCTGCATGGACTGGTTGCAGGGCAGCATGTGCAAATGGCTTGAGATACCTATGAAGTCCATCAATGACCATCTAGCATATATACAACACAAAAATCAGTGGCAATTTGTTGTTGACAAAGCACAGCTGGACATAGAAAGGGCCCCATGACCTTCAGGAGCTGAGGGCCTCATCCAACCTCAATCCAGCCCTGGTCATATCTTTTATGTTCTGCCTCCGCTATTAGAGACAGTTTGCCTCTCTGAATACTGGGCATCACAGGTGGGGAGAGGCCTTGTGCACCCAGGTTCTCCTTGTGGGCTTCCAGTGGGCACCTGGCTGGTCACTGGGAGAACTGGGCAGGCCTCTGGCCTGATGTAGCACAGGACTCTTCTGCCATGGTATCTCTAGGCGAAGATGGACAAGACTCCTAGGAGGAGTTCCAGCACTGCTGTGGACAATACTGAGCTAGAAAGACAATAGGACTAAGCTGCACAGGACTAGTTCTTATTCCTTTGTTCCTAAACCCTTCTGGAAAGAAGACCTCTCATCATGCACACATCTCTTGAAATATTAAAATTTCGCAAAGTGCAGCAAACTCGGGAGCCGCGTTTGGGTTTTACACACCGAGACATTCTGCCCCTTGCTTGTTTTGATTTATGACGAGCGTATAAGATGATCCAATATTTGCCCACTGCCTTTAAATCAGTGGGGTTTTCATTCTAAATGACAACCTTTGCATTTTATTAGTATGGCTTAGTCTTTAATAAGCCTTTACTGTGCCAATATATCACACCCACACTGTTAGAACAAGCTCTTGCACCCGATATAAATTACTCCCTGGCAGTGGCACAACCCAATTTCCCAGAAGACTCGGGGAATGAGGAGATGCTCTTGTTTCACTGGGAATGTAAAGAAGCCTCTGTTGTTACATGAACAAGGTCTGGGGTGGAATGGCCTGTAGGAGGGGGGAATCTACTTGTTTCCTCTACAGAAAGTGATATGTGACACAACCTCGGTCCACTCCGGGGTAACATGCGAGCTAATAATAGTACTTCACAACCAGGAATAGTGAAATCATCAATCGCCTGGTGTAGAACTTTCCCAAATAATGGCCAACAGCAGTGTTTCCCAACCAGTGTGCCTCCAGATGTTTTGGGACTACAACTCCCATCATTCCTGACCACTGGTCTTGCTAGCTAGGGATGATGGGAGTTGTAGTCCCAAAACATCTGGAGGCACACTGGTTGGGAAACACTGGCCAACAGGATTGACAGATGTTTGGCCAGGCTGTCTCTGTGCTACTTGCTAGCTTATTTTTCTTGAACTTAACCAGCCAGCCATTGCTCTACATTTCCCCTCCCCTAACAGGAACAAAGTGGAAACAGTTTGCGACAGGAGCGAGCATTTCCTTGTCTCCAAGCCAGTCCAGGCCTCATCTAGCTTATCAAAGCTGAACACAGGTTTTCTCCATTCCCATCACATTTATTTCAGGCAGCAGCCATACCAAGCCTGTCAGAAGGACCCTAGTTTTAAGGCTTCGAGCTTCTCGCTCTATTCCTCAACCTGTTTTGAGAGAAGAATTCTGGAAGATTTTGTTAGGGATTTCAAAACCGTCAGCAGATAACACCTATCAGCGTGAACTCCCTATCAGTGGAGAGCACCCAAGACCTATCTGTTGATGGACGGCCGCCCTGCCTCGGCCCCGGACACACTGACCAGGTGCTTGGAAGCTGTGGCTGGATGGCTACGTGGGAGCCGACTGAAGCTAAATCCTTCGAAGACAGAGGTCCTCTGGCCGGGTCGGGACGACATGGGGTTGGGGGGCCAACTCCCATCTCTTGCAGGGGCTCAATTAGTGCCAGCGCCTTCTGTCAAGAGTTTGGGTGTAACCTTCAGCGCCTCCCTTTCCATGGAGGCGCAGGTTGCATCCACAGCAAAGGTGGCATTTTTCCATCTCCGCCACATTAAGCAGTTGGTCCCTTACCTCTCTCGCCCTGATCTGGCCACAGTGATCCATGCGACGGTCACCTCCAGGCTTGATTATTGTAACTTGCTCTACGCGGGGCTGCCCTTGAAGCTGACCCAGAAACTCCAGCGGGTGCAGAATGCCGCGGCGAGGCTCCTTACGGGGTCCCGGCCGCGGGATCACATTCACCCAGTGCTTTACCAGCTGCACTGGCTCCCGGTGGAGTACAGGATCAGGTTTAAGGTGCTGGTTTTGACCTTTAAAGCCCTATGCGGCTTGGGACCCTCGTACCTACGGGACCGCCTCTCCTGGTATGCCCCGCGGAGAACCTTAAGGTCCACAAACAACAATACTCTGGAGATCCCGAGCCATAAAGTGGCTAGATTGGCCTCTACTAGAACCAGGGCCTTTTCAGTATTGGCCCCAACTTGGTGGGGAGACCAGGGCCCTGCGGGATTTGTCATCTTTCCGCAGGGCCTGCAAGACAGAGCTGTTCCGCCTGGCCTTTGGGTTGGACTTAGCCTGACCCCTGTGTTTTCCTCCCTCATGGCCTGGATTTATGGACTACTTGAAATGAGGCTGCATTTAAAATTTTAATACTGTATTTTAATCTGTATTTTAATTAATTGTTTTTATGTTTTATTGTGGTTTTGTTGGTGTGAGCCGCCCTGAGCCCGGTTTTTGACTGGGGAGGGTGGGGTATAAATTATATATATATATATATAATCGATAAGCAGATATCAAGACTTGCATAGGGTCCCAAAGCAGCCCACAAGAAACTCTTCTAGGTTCCCACCCAGGATTGAATGCCCTCTGTATTTGCCTCAGTGCCCATCAGTCGCCCCCTACAGATAGAGCACTGAGGAAGAAAATGGCCCAGGCTCTGGAGAATGGAAACACTTTTCCAAACCTGATCAGCACCTGGTGTGTCCTGTCTAGATCTAGACACATCCCTAAATGCTCCTCCATCACCTCAGTTTCCTCACACACATACCTGGGCAGAAGCCTTTCAGAGATGCTCAGGGACACACAAGCACAGTACATTTCCAAACCCTTTCCCATCCAGCAACCTGAAGTTATTGGGTAACAAGAGCACCAGCAATAGCAACATATATAAAAAGAACCAATCTGAAGTTGGACTGGAATACAAATATCCACTTGAAAGCCTTGTTGGAAAAGAAAGTTCTTCCAACAGGCGCTGAAAAGTTAGAAGAGGTGATGTTTTAGAGTGTAGGTGCAATCTCACGAATGCCCCAATTTTGACATGGTTTGGGGTGGACCTCCTGATGGGAGCGTATCTGTAGGAAGCCCTCTCCTGCGGAACGCAGGGACTGGGAGAGGTAGGATGGTTCAAAAGGGCATTGGAGAAGAAACACTTTGGTGCACCTGTAGCAGCAAAACCAGACGCCTTCATCCCCTCCAGCTGCAATGAAGCATGTCTCTCCTCACACATTGACTTGCAGTGACAGCGGGCGCTGTGACTCTCCAAGGGTTTAACTTTACCCCCGAAGCTACACTCTTGCCATGTCTCCCGAGACAGACAGAGGCCAACAACAACCGGTTCAAAATGTTAAATGGATTATATTCAATGTTATTAAGGTGAAAGTTGCGTTTGTTAATATAGAGGAGGATGAAGGAGACATAAAGAGACAACAAACAACAACAACAACAACAACAACAACAACAACAACAACAACAACAACAACTTAGTTGGTCTTTAAGGTGCTACTGAATAGAAATATGGTTGTGATTGAGATGGGGAGTTCTTAGAAGAGAGGTGTGGGTATAAGGAAGAGAATTTTTAGTTTAGTATAGTGTAAAAGTAGATTAAGAATTTTATAATATGAATTAAATGAAGAAGTATGTTTAAGGCAGAAATATAATATGTAAGGAAAGAGGAGTATGATGTTGTCATAGATGATAAATATGTAATCTATAATGAAAAGGATAATTATAGAATTTTGGTGTAAAATTTAAAAGGTATAAACATGTTTAAGATAGAAAGAAATAATGTTAAGATGAAGAGTATGAAATTGCCAAAGAGGGTATAAGATGAACCACAGTAAGGGGGGCTGAGGAGGTCAACTTACAATGTCAGAAAAGATGGATGGTTTTTGAACTATATATGTATGTTTCTGTTTTTTTTAATATTATTATGTTTAATGTTTTTATTTGTGTTTCTTGTTTTTTATTTTAGGTATTGCGGATGGTGTGTGGGTGATGTATGTTTTGCTGTTAAAAATCAATAAAAATTATTTTTTTAAAAAACAAAAATATAGCAAGATATTGCAAAGCTAGATTTTTTTCTGTTTCCCTAAGGCGGTAAGCTGAGAAAAATCTTCCCTCACAGTGAGAATTTTCAGGGTCTCAGTTTAATCCATTCCTGCTTTTGCTTCTGGTTTATTCCTGAATACAGCACCGTGCCTGTTAGAGAGACTTAAGAGGTAAGGCCTGCAGCTGTATGCTGGAAAATTATAGCTCAAAGGGAAGTCACTCAGCAGCTCAGATCACTGCCTGTCATGCTGGAGTCCTTGGTCCTGTCCTTACGGTGGCCTTGCATAAACCCTTGTTATCTCATTTGTGAAATGAGGCAGCAACTCAAGCTTATGCTCTGTATTATGGGAGAACAGCCTCGGTCAAAGGCGAGGTTGAGTGCCTGGGAAGAGGAAGCAAAAATCCCACAGTTAATTGGACTTGTGGAATGTTTCTAATTGAAGCTTCTGGACACGGGCAAGGATCTCCATCATCAGTCATTCATACTTTCCCAGAAAATATCCCAGTTCTGAGCTCATCCCTCTTATTTATGCTTCCATGATTTTACAGTGACCGATCCTTTTTGTATTTTGTAAATCTTTCAGTATCTATCTCTATCTCTATCTCTCTAATCTCTCTATCATCATCTATCTATATCTATCTATCTATCGATCGATCATCTAATCTATCATCTACTGTATCTATTTGGAAAAGTTAAAAAGTTTTATTTCTATAACACAGTGGTCCTCAACCCCCGGGCCACGGACCGGTACCGGTCCGTGGATCAATTGGTACCGGGCCGCCCAAGGAACATTTAAATACAATTAAATTAAAATTATTAAATCAAAACAATCTAAATAAAATATAAACAATCAACGCCCCCCCTCAGCGGGCCGCGGTAAAATTATCAAACATTGACTGGTCCGAGGCGATAAAAAGGTTGGGGAGCACTGCTATAACACACTCTCTCATTAAATACCCTAATCTCTTCAATGCAAATAGATATGGCTTGTTAAATTGTGTTCTCCTCCGGGAGAGTTTGTGCCTATTTCTTTTGAGTCCTTCCCATTGTTCTCCCCTCTGTTCCAATGCGCTACTGGGACAAACAATGGGAATGACCTTGTCGATGTTCAGGGCTTCAAAGTTCAGGGCCCTTCTGCCTTGCCCCTTTCACTCAGTTCTCTAGTCCTCCATCGTGTCTAAGGGCCTGGTATGCAATTCAAATGAGTCTGACAACATGACTTTCTTGCTTTTTTCTCTTTCAAAAATAAATGCTCTTAGTACATTATAATTGGCCAAAGTAATTAGGAAACTCTTGTTCTGATCAATATATAGAGTTGTCAGATATTGATTATTATTTTTATTTTGGCCACTTAATGATCTTATAATCCTGTCAGATAGCTACAAAACTACCTCTTACCTAGTGATGGATGCTTATGTAAATCTATTAAAATGTCTTTGGACTGAAAATTTGTGGAGCACTTCAAGATGCTTTTATCGGGACATTTTTGCCTGCTTGCTTAAAAGCGATGGCAAAAGCCTGCAAAGATATATTCTGAAGGAGATAGGAACCGGGAAGTTTATTTCAGACTGCAATACAACAGTTCAGAATCAGATCCGCAGCATTTCAGGCACTGTGCGCAGTGCGCATCATATTGGGATGTAACGCCATAAATTATTCTTCTAATATATTCATTTGTTAAGCATAGATTGTTGTTGTTTCTTTTTAACCCAGCACTTTGAAGAAACCTGTTGAACTCCTCTCTCTCTCTCTCTCTCTCTCTCTCTCTCTCTCTCTCTCTCCCTCGTCTAGGTCAATCCATTACACCCCATTGCCTCAGCCTCTTATTTGTGCAATAATGTCATTTTAAAGCTCTGCGTGCTACAGGAAAGCAATGATTCCACTTATTACAGCAGCCACCTCGCAGTAGTTAATGCTAGGGCCACAATCCTTGCACTGTGGGGCAGAGCTTATGGGAAGCTGGAGAATCACAAAGCAGGAGAGGGGGAAAAGGGCTGGGAGGGGAGCAGCAGCTCCAAAGCCCCTTTGTTCACAGACGCGACGCAGTTTGATAGAGCAACATTCGTGCATGTTCTGGTTTTGAATAACATTTCCGTCACATGTTAGTCTCTATGAAAATGTAAACAGGTGTTGGAGAGCTAGTGTTACATTTTGGGGAAAGATCTATTCAAATAACATGCCCACGCTTGTCACAGTTGGGTGAAAATAGCTTTGTAATAAAATGGAAATAACAAGGAAGGCTGGTTCTTCTCCTAAAAGCCACTCTGGATGCGCTCCTTCCCCAGTTTTGTAGAACTGTATACAAGAAACCGCAGCTCTTCGAATCCATGGAACAGAAATTAGGAAAACACGTACCCAACGGGACGAGTGCTTCTGTCCTTTCAGGAGCTCAGAGGTTGGGCTGCTGCTCAGGACATTTCTCCCACACTGCCCCGCTCCGAATTTTGTCTTTGTCAGAGCTCTTGAAGAGGCCGCTTTTGAAACAACAACACCTTGTTGCCGTTCCAGTAGCAGTGCCTCTCCTCCCCGGCCAAATACTACCAAATATAAGCCACACTTTCCCCCAAATTCTGACCGTGAAAAAAGTGTGACTTATGTTCGCAACTTTACGGTATGCAGCCAGGAGCTTGTGGCAAACAGTGCCAGGAGTGTGGCAAAGCGGTGCCCGTCCCATGCATAGTCCCCCGCCCTCTCCCCCAAGGCCAGGAAGGGAGAACAAGGAAGGTGAAAGGCCCTTGGCAATGCAGTGAAGTCTCTCCCCCCCCCAATATGCAACCAGGAGCAGCAAGGAATGGACCGGCTTATATTCGGGTATTCCCCCCCCCTCTAATTTTAAAGCTGTGGCTTATATTTGGGTTTGGCTTATATTCGGGTCAATATGGTATGTGAGGTGTGACAGTACAAACTCAAGCGGACAACGATCTAGATGAAAAATGGCCACAACTTTATTGATTCCAGGTGTAGGTGGAACTTTGGCTCAGGCATTGGGTTTATATCCATTGCAGCCCCCTGTTAGAGGTCTGGAACCACTTCAGGGACAATGCCGCAGATTATGGCTTCTCCAAGATGTCCACCTACTGAGTTGGCCGGCCAAAGGCTGCTGCTGGAATCGCTAAGGCCCACCTGTCCCCTGCCCATGCTGGCTTCTAGACGGGGACATCCATCGAGACCCACAGATACAGTATTGGGGGGTGGACCACTTCACCCCACGCTTGAAGACTAGGATTCCCCCAATGCCTTAACTGCCTAAAGTTATGAGGGTTTGCTATAAGGACGGCAGAACCCCCAGACCAGCCAATTTGTCTACAAGCAAATTCCAAAGGGGGCGCTTTTGAAATGCTGTTGTATTGGCTACACCTTGTTGTAGGGGCCGTGGAGATCTGGAGAGCCTAACCAGCGGGCCTCTTCCTTCTGATGCCTGATCACTTCTTCTTTTTTTAAAAAAATACAATTTATTAAATTTTCCAATTAAACACATTAAACAAAAACAAAACATTCAACCACACACACAACAACACATAATAAACACAAAATTTCCTCTTTTTAGCATCTAATCAATTATTACAATTTACTTTGCTCTGCCGAGCTTTGACTTCCCTCCTTCCCCCCATTCGGTTTTCTTGTCCACTCCTATCTCACAGTTCCTGTATTCCTTCTACTTAAAGTCAGTTCGTAGGATTTATTTCAGTCCTGCAAGTGTCTTTAGACTTCTACAGTTCTTCTCCATATAGTCCACAAATTTACTCCAATCCTTTTGGAACCTTGATTCTCCCTGGTTTGGATCCTGCTAGTCAGTCTTGCTAGTTCCGCATAGTCCGTCATTTTCGTCTGCCACTCTTCAATCGTCGGTAACTCCTGAGTTTTCCATTTTGGGGCTAACAAAGTCCTAGCCGATGCCTGATCACTTCTTTGACGCTAAATTTGCAAGGGCTTCTAGTATAGCACTGAGCAAGCCAGGTCATAAATGCAAATGCTCGGCCTTTGGTTTCAGAGATCATTTGCACAGACAACATTTGTGAACTGCTTCTCTCAAGCAACCCCAGGAATGCAGCCATTGAAGGAAGTCTGGACATGACAGAGTCCGCTTCCTGGTAGGGATTCGTGTTGCTTGCGGCCGCTGAGCATTTCCACCCATATTACACACATGCAAATCGTTACCTGAAAACAGAGCCTGTACCTTTCGATGTGCTGGGTCAGATCTTAGCCTCTTCCACCTGCGTCACCTGACTTGCCCTGGAGCACGCAGACCCCATTTTTTATGGGCCTGTGACCATCGGAATACAAATGTCACGAACATACATTTTTATCTCACCCATGTGTGCGAGAAAATGGCATCTCCTTGAAATTCCCTTCCCTTCTGAAATACATTTTCATTCGGAGGTATTACGGTGCTTCTGATAATGGCAGAAAAGAGAGTTGCGCACCATAATGTTCCAAGTGATGTATGTCAAATTGCAGTGAACATTTCAGAAATGAGCTCAGTTATAATTTTGCTCATTCACTGCGAAACGTTTAGGGTGATTAATCTTGTTAAAATGCCAGTGGAATCCTTTATGATCAGGCCATCCGTTTAACATTTTCCAGCCATGCTGATCACAGGAATCATTGCTGATGAGCTGCAGCTACACATTGGCAGAGCTGCGGCTGCATGCTACACTTTCCCATTTTAATCTTGTCCTCCGTGATAATCAGGGTGCCTCGTATGTAGCCCTTGGCTGCTCCATACGACACGCCACAGCCACCGCACCCTCAGCTATAAAACTCAAACCTCTTCCTTTCTTCTTTTCTAACATATTCCCATTTTAAAACAAAGATTGTGGGCAGTTAAGCTCTTGTACCATTTGCATGTATTGCATTCCTTTACAGTCCTTTAGAGAGTTTTATTTAAACTGTCCTTTGAAAGATGCTTGGACTCTCTGGTGAAAACGTAGCTGCAGGAGGCAATTTGGAATGGGCAGCCAAAGGTTTGAGCACCCTCTACTTCTGTGCACCTAAAGCTACTTACGTTATCTTTCTTCCGCATTCTCCTCCCCAAGGATGCTTTTCTATTTCAAAATAGTAAACCTACGTGGGGATTCTCTGATACATAATTACACACATTGTATGTCATTATCCTCCCAAACAGGGGTGGCAAATCTTTGTCATCCAAAAGAACAACAGTCCCTTGTAGACAATCTTCTGATGGTCCCTTGCCAGTCTTGGGCACAGCTGGAGGGGGAATAGGTTGAGTCACAGATGTGATTCTTACCTTTCTCAGCCACACAAAAGCCAGGGGTTTCTAGAAAACACTTCCATGCACCCTTCCCCCAGGGTGGTTTTAGGGCAGCATGGCCAGTCCCCCCTCGCTGGGTGCAAAGCAGAGAGGGCACCATCCTCTACCCTGGCAGGCAAGAGGGAATAGCACAGTTCAATAACACAGCCCAGCAAAAAGCACTCATGGAGTATGTGCAGTGGAGTCACTGAATTATAGAATCTTAGAGTTGGAAGGGACCCAAGGGTCATCTAGTCCAACCCCCCGCAAGGCAGGAATCTCAGCTGAAGCATCCATGACAGGTGGTCGTCCCACAGGGAGGGGATTGGCCAAGAGAGACGGCGTGTAGCCTAAGGGAAATCCCAAGGGCTGGAATTGGCCCCTGTGCTGGAGTTTTCTCAGCCCCAGTATCAGTAAACAAATATAAACATGATGTCATAATAGTCTTGGCAGGGATAAGGAGCCTGGCACCATTAACCCAGCACATTAATTAGTACTTCATCAACAACAACAACAAAAGCTATTACAGTGGCACCTTGGTTTAAGAAGAGTTCCAGCACCTCTCAGGCGGGCACCGTTGCCATTATAAGAGAACAAGGGTGAGTTGCATGCCAAGGCACCTGAGAGATCAATAAATCACTCTGAGATGGAAGAGTTGGTTTATGGGTAAAATAGTCCACCACTTTATTGGTTACAGATGTGAGCGGCTTGGCTTAGGCATTGGAAAGTTGGGACGATTGCTACTAGGTAGGCAAAAACCAAATGGCCGTGCCAATTTGCCAAGTGGGAAAAATTCCTACCCGGCCCCAAAAAACATGGTGACTGACAACTGCCACAGCAAGGTCCTATCAGAGCAAAGCATTTGGCACCTCTTTTTCTAGGGAAAAAGCACTGGGGGGCACTATAGTTTATACCTCTAGAGTTACAAATCTCAGCACCCTTTAACAGTCCCTGCAGAAAAGAGTGTGTTTCAAATGTGCTTCAAAAGTAGAGAGTGTTCATAGCTTAAGTCTAACCCTCTCTACTACAGCATGGCTTTGCTTAAGTTTTGCATCATTATTGAATGCAGTGCTGCAGAATTGCTGAGAGAGCAAATGTCCTCCCTTCTGTTAACCTGGGTAAATAAGATGCTAGCGTTAAACTCCCTGCTCCAACTCTGCCTCTTATAACCCTGCCCAATTACTATAAAGCAGCAGTTGGCTTTTCATGACTCTCCCTCTGGGTTCCCTTGGTGAAAAGATATCGCCGTTTATATCTCCGTTGCCTAATTAAAGGGACAAGCTTGATAACCCTTGAACAAGTAATAACTGGGAACTAATGGCTAGACACATTCAGTCCCTGATGGAAGGAACTGCATATTATACTGCCTCAAAGCTGGCGAGATTTGGGTCATGAAAAGCTGGCAGGGAAGGAGAACGCATAATTAACACTCGGGTCACACAGGACTGGAATCAAATGCCTAAGTGCGTGCCATCATCCGGGGTTGTCACCGACCCTTCAGACATGCTCTCAATCACTAGGATTTAAACAGGCAAGGACTCGTAGCAGCAAGTGCAGAGAGGCAAAGGCAGACCCAGACACGGTCTTGTTGTTTTGTTGCTGCTGCTGCTGTGGTGGTGGTCAGGGCCGGCGCCTCCATATAGGCAAACTAGGCAGCTGCCTATAGCGCCAGAATGGAGGGGCGCTGTCTGGCCAGCCTGCCCGCCGCCACCCGCCGCCCGCTGCCTGACGCTGTCTGGGGCCGCTTCCCGCGTCTGCAGGGAGGGTGTAGTCGCCCCGTCCAGCACGGCTACTGATTGGCTGCAGGAAGCGCCTCCTGCAGGATGAAGAGGAGCCATTGGGTTTGGTCAGTCAGCCAGTTACAAATCCACTGAATGAATGGTAACATTGTCTAGCCCGCATTTTACCAGCTTCTCCCCACAGTGCTCAGGCCTTTCCATTGTTATTCCGTCTCTCTTCCCCCCTCATATTGACCCCCGTGGTGTGCGCCCACATTTCCAGTCACTTATCTTTTCCTGACTGCCTTAGCAACACAGACATCAGAAGTGTCAAAAAGGCTTCACCTGTGCAGATACACCTGCATAAGTTCCAGAGCAGTTAAAAATGTTGCTTAGCTCCCTGGCAAGTGTTTTCACAAAGCCCAGCCTGTGTTTGAAGTATGATTGGCCGGGGGGTGATCTATGATTGGCGCCGGAAGGTGATCTCGCCTAGGGCACAAAAAACCCTAGCACCGGCCCTGGTGGTGGTGGTAGTGGTGGTTGTTGTTGTTATAACTTGTAGGCTGCCCTATTCCCATGGGTCTCAAGGCAGTTCACTACATAAAGTGCAATGTAAAAAGTGCAAAATGCATAATAAAAATAATTAAAACGTTTAACAATACTAATGTGTGCAAACTAATAAAAAATGCCTCCTCCAACGAAAGCCCCATAACAATACTCCAGCCCCCAAAGACAAGTAAAGATACAAAATTCAAATGAACATATACCATTTAAAAACAATTTAAAACAACCCCACCCCGAATACAACAACACCCACCCAAGTTAAAAACTCCATCCCTGTTGAAAACAACATTTTAGCCCAGGCATCCCCAAACTGCGGCCCTCCAGGTGTTTTGGCCTACAACTCCCATGATCCCTAGCTAGCAGGACCAATGGTCAGGGAAGATGGGAATTGTAGTTCAAAACATCTGGAGGGCTGAAGTTTGGGGATGCCTGTTTTAGCCCAAGGGGGCTGACCCACGCCCTCGCCCCACCCCCGAAGTGCCACCCCAAAGGGACATTTCTGTTCACAGACATTTCTCTGCGCCTGGAATCAGAGCTGCGGAAGCTGCTCC
Source organism: Zootoca vivipara (assembly GCF_963506605.1). Lineage (NCBI taxonomy): Eukaryota > Metazoa > Chordata > Lepidosauria > Squamata > Lacertidae > Zootoca > Zootoca vivipara. Next base: position 895,047 of record NC_083291.1, on the reverse strand, counting down.
ATTGGGGCAACTGGGTCCCTGCTTCACCGGCCTCAGGAGGCTCTGCCTTCTGTCCTGCTTACAACCAGCCAAGGAGTGGCTCTGCCTGCCATTGGCTCTAGCGCCACCTACTGTTGTCCTCCCAGCCTTCTGCCCTGCCCAGTCCCAGTGTGCCCCAGCTGCCACTGAATCAGAGTTTGCCACTTAGGGTGAAAGCAAATCAATATTGTTAGCAATGGTCCTAGGGGTTGTCAAGGAGCTGTCAGGTGAGCTCAGGCCAACCACAAGGCACAGAAACACCAGAGGCATGGAATGCAATTACCGTACTTTTCCATCTATTAGATGCCCCCGTGTATAAGACACCCCCCTGCTATTTTGGGGGGGGGCCTCAATTTTAAGAAAATGAGGGGAGATGGCCTAAAGATGTTGAGCCTCTCCCCTCATGCTGCTGCAGGCAGGAAACACACCCTAGATCATTTCCCGCACACTGGTAGTGTTTCCCTTGCGCAGCAGCATTGAGGGACGTTGCGCTCCAGCCAGCCAGCACCCCCAGATTGCTCCCTGCGCGCAGCGGCATCCCCCCACATGCCCCTATCCATAGCTGCCAAGCCTCCCAACAGGGCAGAGCAGCATCAAAAGTCGCTTCTGAGCATGCTCCGCCCAGTTCCAAAATGGCGGCAGTGCTACTTCCGGTCTGCTACTTCCGGTCCAGTCCCTTATTTCTCAGGCCGGAACTTGGCAGGTATGCACTATCTGTGTATTGGACGACCCCAGTTTTTTGACATGATTTTTGTGTCAAAAAACCTCGCCCAATACATGGAAAAACACAGTAGCTTTTTAATGACAGAAAAGACCAAGCCAGCAGAGGCCTCTGATTCATCTTAATCCAGCTGAGATGTTGCTGAAACTGACCGCTAGCCCAGCCCCTCCCCAGACTGCTCTTCAGTGTCCCACCACCACGATCTGGGATCTAAGTCATCTTCTTCTGTGTCCTCCCTGGGGGGCTCTTCCTCATCCAGCCAGTCCCTGACCGTGGTCCAGCGCCGCCACAAAAGTTGCGAGACCCGCTTCACAGCTTTAGGGATGCGCATACCATGGGGCCACACTTTAGTTCAGCTACCAGCTTCTTCCCAAAGTAGTTGTTCTGACTCCCCCCCCCCTTTCAAAAATGGTAAGCTCAAAACATGCTTGAAACAGCTGCAAGATTCCTCTGGGGATTGAAGTAAAGTATCTGTGTCAGTGACAGATCGTGTGCCAGCTGCTCATTGGTGCCCACAGTCCGTGGTGCATGGAGTAATTTTAGAATCTGGGCTTAGTGATGCTGCGGGTACCAGGGTGGTAGACATAGCTGCCAAGTTATCCCTTTTTTTAAGGGATTTTCCCTTATGCTGAATAGGCTTCCTCGCGAGAAAAGGGAAAACTTGGCAGCTATGAGTGGTAGAGCATCTTTGGATGCCCATGTTCTTTCTTTCACTTACTTCCCTGCCCAGGTGGGTTTAGGCATCCTCCTGCACATTCTGCTTGAGGAGAGCCCTGGACCGTTTGCCCCCCCCCCCAAAGTCCTGTCCTGAGTAGGTTCATTTCAGTTTCTCTGCGTCTCATTTTTCCAGTCTAAAGTTGAGCTCTCCGCATTTCCAAATCCACTAATGATTTCTTTTTCTAAAAGTCCTCATGAAAATTAATCAGGGAACATCTCCGAAGATATGCATACCTGTAAGCAATTCTGCTTAATGTATACATTTTTGCAAAGCAATGCTTCCTAATAGAATGCATCTTTAATCTTATTCTCACCAAGAGATGCATTTTTATGCCCCCTTTACTCCAGCGTATGAATCTATGGACCTATTGCTTGGCTGGAGAACATCGCTGCAAAATTCAGAGAAGTGCAAATTTTAAAGGCTGGCTGTGCTTTTTGTTTGCATTGCGTCTGAGAACGTGTTAAGCAGAGAAGTTTGCCTTTAAATGTGAATGGAATTAAATTTCTCTCCCCCAGACATACCTCTGGGAAACTGCAAAAGGAGTCCTTTTAGAGCTTGCCCCAGAAAATAAACAAGAATGTGGAGAATGGAGGCAGCTCTTGCTGTTCTACAAATGCAATATCCCTCTTTCCGTTTTGCTCAGGTAAGCCAACTTCCTTGGAGGCAGCCTGAATTACATGAGCTGCAGCTTCATCTCGATTTCCCCGAGTCTCTCTCTGAGACCATTTTAAGGGATATTAGCTTTAATTGCCATCAGTGTCCCAATGCTATGCAGATGTGTGTTGCATTAAAGTAAATACAATAAAATGCCTGTTTTGTTTCCTAAGCAGAGCTCTTAAATGAGATCTCTGTGAATTGGAAGGCAGAATGACAAACAGAAAGACATCTCCAGATGGCAGTAAAGTTCATTCATTGTGAGCACCTGAGGCAGAAAATCAAGCTAAGAAAATTGCAACATTAAAAGCGTAGCACATGGCTGCGATTATCGTGCTGAGAGAAATGCAAAATGGCATCATCAGAAGGAAAGGGAAAACCTGGCAGATTAATAAAAGAGCAGAGAAATTTAAAGAGTGATTAAAATAAAAATTACTGAGTGTGTAATAAATACAAGGGAATAAGTAAATAATCATATTTAAGGGTGAGTTTGTTAGTTACAGAATCCATGTAATAAACAAAGTGATAACTTTGAAGCATGCCAGGGGGGCCAGTTTTTAGAGCAGGAGCTTTGGGTTCCACTGCCAGAGCCTAGTCCCAAAAGCCACTGAATGGGAGAGGGATGTTAGCAGACTTTGCAGATTGGAATATTTACTCCCAGTTTCTGGAGTTCAAGAGTTTTATTCATGCAGGAAGTATTTACAGGACGATTGGAGATGAGAGAGAGAGAGAGAGAGAAACAGCAGACACCTTGCTTTTAGGGGTTGAAAGCAAGCAAAGACTACAAGCAAGTGCTGTGTAGGTAAACAGTTTCCTCTTGTGGTTTAAAGTAACACATGCACTGACTACAAACTCAAGAGAAGGAAATGTATTTGCTTTTCTCCAACAAGGCTTCAGCAACAGGGGAGATTTCAATTCTTCACTGTCTAATTGCTTATATATAGTGCTTTTTTTCTTTAAAAAATGTTTAGTAGTACTCTCATTTTCCTACACATATTGAAATACTGCCCATCAATGAGGCCAAACTTAGATTCACAAAATGTTTAGGGGTACAAGCCCTGTTTATATATATATATTAGGGATGGGGAATAATGCTATTGTGAGCCACTTGGAGCTCAACATTTGTTGGAAAAGCAGAATGCAAATATTAAAACAAATAAAAATCAAACCTCAGGCAACACATAGCCTCTATTGAAGAAGGTTTCCTAACTCACAAAGTTAAAGGGACTTGCAAGGTTACTCTATCTTAGACATGCAAAGGAAAGTCCTAGTGGCCTGTCATAAGATAATGACCTTCTAACTCACAAATTTCCTCCAGAAAAGCTCTTTCCAACTTCATTTGGGAGTAAGCAATATCTATAGTGATTTAACCCTAACCCTTATTTTAACTAATTTTGCTTGCTTGTTTTCCTTTTGAAACACCCATACAAATGACCTGTCGTGTCCTCCAGCAAAGTTATTTCCTTCTTGATTCTTCCTCCTAGCCCCCAACAGCTTCTGATTGCCCTCCTTTCACCTTTTTCAGTATTAGCCTCTTTCTACCTTCTCATAGTCCCAAGCAGAAGCCAGGCCAATATGAAGGCTGCCGGGTTTCTATTTCCGCAATAAACCAGATTCAATTACTCTGATGCTAGTTCCTCACAGACCCTCCAAGGGTTCCTATTCCCCAGTCCTGGATTTACAGAAGCTATCATGGTCTCTGATTTGATCCCGGAATGTCCCTCTTATCCTTAGGACATCCCTATTTTCAACAGAGAAATGTTGGCAGGTATGGAGTTATTCCACCCCTGAGCCAAGGAGATAAGTAACTCTACAACTTTAGGAGACATCTGAAGGCAACCCTCTATACAGGGAAGCTTTTCTTTAAAAAAAGTTAAATGTTTTATTATGTTTTTATATGTGTTGGAAGCCACCCAGAGTGGCTGAAGCAGTAAGATGGGGTATAAATAATTCACATGATGATGATGATGATGATGATGATGGAATAGGACATCCCTATTTTCATCGGAGAAACGTTGGAGGCTGGGTATGTCCTCATTTCACTGCTAATTCTCTATATTAGGTTGCAGCGGTCATTTCGCTCTATAGGCCAAAGGAGCCGGCGTTCGTCCGCAGACAGCTTCTGGGTCATGTGGCCAGCATGACAAAGCATGACAAAGCCGCTTCTGGCGAACCAGAGCAGCACACGGAAACGCTGTTTACCTTCCCGCTTGGAGCGGTCCCTATTGATCTACTTGCATTTTGACGTGCTTTCAAACTGCTAGGTGGGCAGGAGCTGGGACCGAGCAACGGGAGCTCACCCTGTCGCAGGGATTCGAACTGCCGACCTTCTGATCAGCAAGCCCTAGACTCTGTGGTTTAACCCACAGCGCCACCTGGGTCCCTCAATTCTCTATATTAGAAAGATCCAATTCTCCATCCATCCCATGTGACTCATGCCTCAAGGCTCATAAAGTTATTCTTCCTGTACACAAGTAATCAAAGATATAGGTGGATGAGGAAATATGGTAAGTGGACTGCTAAATACAAGAGTACTCAGCGTACTGATAATTCCGGCCTTGCTTCTACGCCAAATATACGGTATTTCTTGGGGGGAGGGGGAGGTATGGAAGAAGGAAGCAGTCAGATTATTCCAGGCTATTTGAATTTGACGGATGTTTCCCTTTCCCCGTTTGACATAAACTGCCCATCTGATGGCTGAAAGGCTCTGCAATCACATTTCCTGGTCATTTCAGAAGGAGTCAAGGGCATTTGCTGTGCATTGCTCGACAACTCATCAATGGCAAACCCTTACCGGTCCCATCCTGCACCAGCAGAACGGATGGAGACAAAAAAAATTGCAAACTGCCCACTAGCAATTGTTGAGCAATAACACATGTACGACCCCCACGTTTTATGCAAAGATTCTGATTTATCTGACAGTTTTACACCCAGAGGGATGATGCACAGTAATTAAAATTAAAAATGTTTGGCAGCTTAAACAAATGGCTATATAAATTACAAAGTTGTTTTTTAAAGAAAGAAGACACAGTGCTAAAATAAAGATCTATAGATAAATAAATCAGAACATCAGAGGGGTGGTTTTTGGAAAATAATAATACAAGCACGTTTATAGGAAAGCAACTCTTAAACGCTAGCTTTGGTTTTGCTGAAGCTGGGGTGGTTTTCATAATTCTGGGGTTGTCCCTGGAAAATAGGGATTTGTGTCATTCCTAGTCCTAGCTCAGGAGGTAAGAGAAGTACATTCTGGGCCCTCCAAGTGCCCCTATTTTCCAGGGACAGTCCCGGATTGACAGAAGCCGCCCCGGTTTGTGATTTGATCCCAGAAATGTCCTGCTTTTCCTTAGGATGTCCCTGTTTTCATTGGAGAAGTGTTGGAGACAGTTTCTGGGAAGAAGACAGTTGCCAGACCCATTGCCAGCAACTGGCATTTGTGGGGAGATTCTGAGGGCCCAACACTCGGGCAGGACCTGCCGCCCCATGGAAGAGCACTGTGGGGAATTTAAAACAGCAGCTGAGTGCAACCACCAGCAACAAACCACAGCCAGGGACCCACCAGTGTAGAAGGCAGTGGCGAAGCTACCTGCTCCCGCACCAGGAGCGGTGTACATCTGGGGGCGTGGCTGGTGTGCATTCCAGGGGGCATGGTGCACCGCTTTGTGGGGGGCGTGGCACAAGTCGGAGGGGTGCGCGGCAAGCACTATGCATCCTGGGGCATGCGCGGCGAGTAGCAAGCAGCGAGCTCACGATGTCATCCCCCCCCCCATGGCTCCCGGGGCAGACTGCCCCCTCTGTCCCCACCTTCGTCTGCCAGTGGTAGAAGGGGACCCATCAGAAGACTCCGACCTGGAACTGGCCTTCTGGGGCTAGTCAAATCTCAAGCTGACCCACTGAACTCAGCCCTAAACTAGGAAACAGCAGTAAACCTGAATTGACTTGTTCAACCAAAGTTCAAGCGCGCCGGTCAACTGCTTGGCACCGCTCTGTGATTAATCGCAAGCATATTTATTTCTGGGTTTCTTTTTCTCTTAAGAAGCAAAAAGGATAGGTGTAATAATATGGGCACTGCCAAGTTAGGTGTGACTGGATAAGCTCTAATAAGTTTAAAGAACCATTATTTAAAGCACTCTTCACATTATTTCAAGATTAAATTCCAGACAGGGCATTAAAATGCACAATCTTCCACCTGCATAATGCCGTTGGAGAAATAGCTCTTCCTTGCTTATGAACTGCTTCTGTTTAGTAAAGATATAAAAAATGTGCCCAGTTTTTAATTCTCCAGACAGACACCGCAGAATGAATGCACATCACAAAGGCAAAGGAAACACGAGCTGTTGTTGCCTTTTAAAAAGCCTGTGCAGAACTTAATAGCAGCATGCTGACACACTTGACATTAATCAGTGTTTATTTAAAAGCAAGCAAAATGATTGAAAATGTTAAAAGTGTCAAGAGGTAAATTACAGGGAATAGACATATTGAAAAAAATGAAACGATATAAGCCAGAATGTAATAATGTAAATCCAACACACACACACACACACACACACTCACACACACACACACACACCCTCAGGCTTGCCTGATTAATATTTCCCAGGGAAGGCTTTCATGTTTTGAAATATAATCAGATTTGCATGATTCTGCATGTTGGCTTTTTGATATAAGAAAATAATAAACAAATACATAATTCTAAGAGCATCTCACCTGTAGGACCATTATGATCCGACTCATCAGCCCAGGCCTGACGATGCTGCAATATGGCTTAGCTTTATCTATGTTCATGTCAGAGCAAGTAATTATGATGATGCGGAAGGAATGGGGCTGCAACACCTGTCTTATCAGGAGGTGATCCTAATATATGCCACGTTATCAGAAAATCCCGAACATTATTAGTATACGATAGCACGGTTCGAGCTTCACTTGCAAAATCCAAGAAATACAGAGCTTCCTGAAGGCCTGACCCTGTGGGCAATACACAGAGATGCTCATTTACCAAGTGGTCATTTGCCTCGGTGTGCATATAACCCTGTAGGGAGCTCCTTACCCATCGTGCCCATCCAGATGGCAAAGAGGTTTTTTTTTACCATGCTCGGCAACCATGCTCAGAAATGAAGTGGGGCTTTTATCAACTCTCTGCATCAGAGCTTTCCAAACTGTGTTCTGCGACACATTAGTGCGGGTGCTCCAATTGGAGAACAGCTTTTACCAAAGGTGTCATGGGTTTTGAAGATGCTCAAACTCAAGATGCAAGAGAGAAACGCACTAAGAGGAAGGCACAATTGGCAAACCCTCATCATGATCAATTCCTGCCTGGAAACTTATGTCCCCACTGTGGAAGGATGTGTGGATCCAGAATTGGCCTCCACTGCCACTTGGGGACTCATTGTTAAAACCATGTTTATGGAAGACAATCCTACTCGGCTACAAGGGATCGCCAAAGAAGAAGAGTGTGTCAGTGTGTCATGTGAATGCTTCCTGCACTCTTCCTGGGGCTGGAAAGGGGCTGGTTTAACCTCCGGTTTGCTAGTAAAACCAAATTACTGTGTTGTGAAATGATGCCTGTCTGAAAAGCGTGTCAGCAACATGAAAAGTTTGGGAAGCTCTGCCCGACATGGTTCCGTTGTAATAATTCAAGCTACAATCCTAATCTCTCAGAACTTTGCCTCTGTTCCATTTCCCGTTATCGCTGGTCCTTCTTTTGCAACTTGGTTTACACTCTGCTATGTTTCAGTCTAGGCCTGGCATCAGCATTATGAAATACTTGGGCACTTGTGGGGGCCCCAGGAAAGCCTACTGCTATCAACCCCTGAATTTCCCAAATCGTGCAGGAGCGGTGTTACATTGGAGCATTGTGAAAAATTAAAATTGCAGCTGAAGAGAGGGCTGGTCCTCAGCTTGCCCAGGAGATAAAAGGGGACCCATCTGTGGACGCGCCAAGAGTGCCCACAAAACTGGAGCTGTTCCAGCCCATACGTCGATGTCCATCCATGTCAGGGCTGTCAGGCAGGCGGGATCATCCACAGGCCGGAATGAAGACTCGATACTCAATGAGAAGACAGGTTTTTAATTCAGAAAAGGGAAACACAGCAGAGTTTGCCCAGGCTCAACTGCCCTAGTTGAAGACGTTGCTGGAACTGGCACCTGGCCCTTCCTTCCTTCCCTCTCTAGCCCTCTTCTTCTGGCCTCCTCCCAAGAAGACGTAAACCATGGGGAGGAGGAGGAACCCCCTCTGGGCCTATCTGGCCCCTCGCTCAGCATCGTGCAAGGCTCTTCGTGATCTTGGTGTCAGTGGAGGAGCAGAGCCAACAGTAGAAGGACTGGCCCACTGAGGTGTGTCAGGAGTATGGGCAGGAGTCAGGCTCTGGGGCCTGTAGTGCTTTGCAGGACTGGGGCCTGCCTCAGCTTGTGCTGGAGAAGCAAGGAGTGGCCACTCAGGTGAGGCCTCAGCTTGTGCTGGAGAGGCAAGGAGTGGTCACCCAGGTGAGGCCACTTGAGATCTCACTGCACCTGGTGGCAGGAGCTGGGAGGGATAAAAGCTCAGCATTTCCCTTCAGCTCTTTGCCACAGCAACGCTATCCCTGCCTGGTTGCCTCTGGCCTCTTGCTCCTTGGACCCTTGCCTTGCTGACACCTTTATCCTCTATCCTGGGACCCTTGCCTTGCCGACACCTTGATCCTTGACCCTTGGACCTTTGCCTTGCCGACGCCTTGCTCCTTGACTCCCAGACCTTCGCCTCTGCCTTGCTCCTTGACCCTGCGACTGCCTGCTGCTGGACCCTCAGCCCTGCACCTGTTCCTGCTTCTAGCATCACCATCTTGCCTCTGGTCCTGACATCCTCAGTCAGGGCTTCAACCGCCCGCCGACCAGACTGTGACAAGGTGAAACTGAGGCAACGTCCGGCTCCTCTCTGTCAGAGTCCAACTGAGACCCTTGGCACTCAGCCCTGTCCTTGAACGGCTTTCTTCTTCTGACTCCCCTGCTTCTACCACCTCACAGCTTGCCCTCTCCTCAGACAGGTCCCCTGTGTCCCACCACCAGTGTCCTGCATCTAAGTTCTCTTCCTCTGTGTCATCCTGGGGGGGGGGCTTGGGCCAGCACCTCTCGCCATCCTTCGTCATCCAGCCAGTCCCTGACATCCCAGGACCTTCTTAGTTCACTCCATGCATGGGGTACTGCACAGTACTGGCTGTGGCCTTGGGAAGGATTATTCTTTATTAAACGAGATGCCACACAGCTACTTTATGGTTGTGTGGCTCAGAATCCACATCAAGAGGGTCCAATACATCTCATGACAGCGGGGAAGGCTGTGGCCAGGTGAGCTGTGTACCTGCTCAGCCTGTCCAAATCTGATGATGAGAAACTTCAAGGCCCCAGACTGATGCATCCCCTCCAACATTTCTCCCATGAAAATAGGTTAAGGTAAAGGTAAAGGGACCCCTGACCATTAGATCCAGTTGTGACCGACTCTGGGGTTGCGTGCTCATCTCGCATTATTGGCCGAGGGAGCCGGCGTATAGCTTCCAGGTCATGTGGCCAGCATGACAAAGCCGCTTCTGGCAAACCAGAGCAGCACATGGAAACGCCGTTTACCTTCCCGCTGTAGCGGTTCCTATTTATCTACTTGCATTTTGACGTGCTTTCGAACTGCTAGGTTGGCAGGAGCTGGGACCAAGCAACGGGAGCTCACCCCGTCACAGGGATTCAAACCGCCAACCTTCTGATCAGCAAGCCCTAGGCTCAGTGGTTTAACCCACAGCGCCACCTGGGTCCCTCCTATGAAAATAGGAACGTCCTATTTAATCATCACAATAATTTTATTTATACCCTGCCCATCTGACTGAGTTGACTCTAACATATATAAAAACATAATAAAACATTAAACATTTTAAAAAAAACCAACAACTATCCAGGGCTGTCTTCAGATGTCTCCTAAAGGTTGTCTAGAATCATAGAATCATAGAATCATAGAATCATAGAGTTGGAAGAGACCACAAGGGCCATCCAGTCCAACCCCCTGCCAAGCAGGAAACACCATCAAAGCATTCCTGACAGATGGCTGTCAAGCCTCTGCTTAAAGACCTCCAAAGAAGGAGACTCTAGTTACTTGTCTTCTTGGCTCGGTGGTCCATCCCCTCCAACATTTCTGTGTGCTGAAAATAGGGACGTCCTAAGGAAAAGCAGGACATTCTGGGATCAAATGGGAAACTGGGATGGCTTTTCTGTAAGTCCAGGATGGTCCCTGGAAAATGGAGGCGCTTGGAGCATCTGAAGTAGGACACATGGGTGTTGCAACCCACACTGCAGAGGAAGCTAGGTCTAAAATCCAAGACGGATGGATTGCAGGGCAATGCAGTGCCGAGACAGTTTTTGTGTGGTAGGAGAAAAGCGTAGCAACACACTTTCTAATTGCCATATGGTTTGGAAAGAGCTGGAATGAAGGTAGGGGCAGGGAGGGGGGATAGGATGGCACTGTTAGCAAGCACTTTCAAACGTTTGCATTCTAGGCATTCAGACGCAGTCGGCTCTCTCTTTTTTATAACTCCCGCATCTGTTCTGATTATCTCTCTTTCTAAATGTGCGCACTGTTCCGAAGCATGGCAGCCTGATGGCAGGGAATGAAAGGCACCGTCTAGCAGGCATGCTTTCTGTGCAATCTCATTCATTTAAGTGGAGGCCATCTTTTATTTTTGAATCGGAGACCCACACAAAAGAGAGAGATTCTTTTAAGGAATAGTTGTAGCGGGACACTTATATTATTTTAGCAAAGTTTGTAGAAATGAGCTATGGACAGAAACAATATTTTTACCCCTTCAGCAGAAGACAAACCTGTTCCTGTCTGTGTGGTGGCTTTTAAAACATCTCGGGCTCAGTCGGTAGAGCATGAGGCTCTTAATCTCAGGGTCGTGGGTTCATTGCAAGACTAGATTCTATGATTCTATGGCTTCAGTTTTCTACTCTATAATGTATTGGCAAATGTTTGCTCATAAGTAAAAACAGAAACAAAGGAGTCGAATGTTTGGAGAATGCAGCAGAAAAGTGATTTAGTACATTCCTTAGACCATCAACCCATTCATGAGTTTGTGACTGATATACATAGCTGCCAAGTTATCCCTTTTTTAAAGGGATTTTCCCTTATGCTGAATAGGCTTCCTCGTGAGAAAAGGGAAAACTTGGCAGCTATGCTGATATAACTGCACTCATTTTTGGAAGGCTGTTCCCTTACCAGAAAAATCCCAGTTTACAGTGCTTACTCACCAGTTTTTTAACTCTGCCAGCCTGAAAGGGTTTGTCAAAAATGCTAGCAGAATGCAGTCTAGAAATGCATCTTATTTTGCTGTCTGCTTGAGACGTGGAAAAGATTATCTTCTGTCAGGAGCTTCAGCCCATTGAGAATGACGTGATTAGTAAACGAAAGAGGGTGGAAAGGAAGGGTTGAGATTTAGGTGATCATATCTTGATTGAACACTTACAAAAGCAGTTGGGTGCTCTTTTGTGTCTTTGAAATTGGGAGGAATTGCAGAGATTTCCAGTACCGTAAATGAGATAATCAATGAATTTGCCAGGATTTGCCTCAGCTTGCTTGAACAGGTGAGTCCAGCTTCCTGTAATGGAATTTCTTTTGACATCTCTCCAGGGCCACAATCAAAGAATCACAGAATTGCCCCCAAGGGTCCTCTAGCCTAACCCCCTGAAATGCAGGAAACACAACTGAAGCATCCAGGACAGATGGCCGTCAAACCTGACTTCTCTGGTGCCAGCTATCATAGCAAAAGCCAGGTATTTTCAGGGGTGCCTCATAACTCCTCCCTTTTGCGACAGATCTCACTTGTCTAGCTAAAGAATCAACTGCTCTGAAACCATGAATGGCTCACATAAGTGACTGAGGCTGCAATTCTAAACCCACTCACTGCGCAAGCCCTCCTGAACATGCAGAAACTTATTTCTGATTTTAAAATTTCAAACATTTGTACTGCAGGTGTCAACAATTTTGCATATTGCAAAGCACCTCTCTAAGTACCTTTCCGATGCTTCAGAACTGGGGAAAGGCTTGCTCCCATCTAGGCTGAATTAGTTCTCAGTCTCAACCTCTTAGCTCGCTTTATAGAGAGCCCATGGAAAAGCTCTCTTTCTAATCTCTTTCAATAAATTTGGCACCTGGAGATTGTCGGTGTAGCAGCAACTTGGCATGCAGAGTGGTGAGAAAAACGGAAAGAATCTCAGCCTCCCCATTTTATGTGACATTCAAACCAGACCATAGACTATTGGGCTCAGCTATATAGCTGCAAACAAAATGTTTTAGGTGTGTTTTAAGTGCAATATACAATGCGACATTAGATGGTGGAGGTGAGCCTTTGGAAAATTAGTGTACAATGGTACCTTGATTCTCAAACACCTTCGTACTCAAACGCCTTGGTTCCCAAACCCCAGAAACCTGGAAGTAAGTGTTCCGGTTTTTGAATTGCATATTCCATGTGAAATTGTTCCTGAGGTTACTGAGTTGTCCTACCCTCCATATCCTCCCGATCTGGCCCCACCAGATTCCTTTCTTTTTCCAAAACCGAAATCTGCACTGAAAGGGCACAGATATCCCAACACTTCACACGTTCAAACTGCTGTAAAGAGGGAACTGAAAGCAGTAAGGAAAGATTACTTCTCCAAAGGTTTCCAACAGTTCTACGAATGTTGTCAACGGTGCATTATATCAGAGGGGGCCTACTTTGAAGACCTGTAAGCTATGTATGTTCAAATATTCCCCGCTGTCCGATTTCTGTGACCATTCACTGAACTTTCCGGTCACACCTTGTATCTTAGCGGCTGGAATGGTTTTTGGGGAGGACGGGGAGTTAATTGTGGTTATTTGAAATCTAAGTACATACTGGTTTGAAACTGATTTTTTAAAATAAGTTTTAAAACAGTTTCATGGGTTTTGTTTTGCTTTGCTTTTGCATACCACAGGTGTATTTGCATTCAACATATAACACAGATATCTCAAATTTGAACATGATACTACCCGGGTTGCTTTCTGCCCTTTCTGTGGTTATTTCTGACTCGAATGAATGAAAAAAGCACAAAACAAAAATTTCCATATGAGTCGAAGCCGTCAAAGTGCATGCAAAGTCCGAGGAGGTGATCAGTTACTAAAAGCCACACGGCCGCCCCTATTTCAACACACACAGAGACACCAGCCACTAACTTTGCAACAGATTAGTCCTGTTTATGTTTTTTAAGGGAAGGTTATAAATAGGGGGTGGGCAGGGCACTGTGTATTTAGCAAATGCGTGCAGATGGGAAGCCAACAGATGGCCCTGCACTTTATTTTGTATGCACAGCCTTACATTTAAATCGAAAATTTCCATAATTAAGAGGAAGGTCTGCTGCGACACTAGCTAGTCACAGGTATATCATATATCACAGGTATCATTAGGCAACATTTTCCTAACAAGGTTCATAAACCTATACAAATTTTGCTACTTCCCTAATGTAAGCTCAGAAAGCAAATAAAATATGGCTCACGGAAGCCGGTGGTGGAGGGGAAGATGGAAACACGTTTTATCTCATCAAGACATCTCCTCGTGCCATCTGGTCCTTACCTGTGTGTAACGGAATAATCTGCCACTTGACATTAAAAAGAAGAAGGAACTCCTTTGAATGGATTTTGGAATGGTTTTCCAAGAGAAATATCGGCCCTCTTATACAAATTAGATGGGCTTTGTTGACAACTTTCAAGATGCTACAGTATTTTAATACTGTATTTTGGTCTATATTTTAATTAGTTGCTTTTTATGTTTTATTGTAATTTTATTGGTGTGAGCCGCCCTGAGCCCAGTTTTGACTGGGGAGGGTGGGGTATAAATAAAAATCTATTATTATTATTATTATTATTATTATTATTATTATTATTATTATTATCACTCCAGAGGCGTAGCAAGGTCAGGTGGTACCCAGTGTGGATTTCTTTTTTACACACACGCACACTGCAATTTTTGGGAATGTTGCCCAGAGTTGAGCTTTTTTAAAGGGAAGGTTGTCCGCGAAACAGATATGCCCGCAGATTGCGCAAATCTGACCATCGATCACATAAAACCGTGCCAGCGCTGCCAGGTGGGGCTGACGTACCCACCAGCTGGGGCTGCAAACAACGACCGCTTGGGGTGGCAGCACCGCCACACTGATCCACCCAGGGGGATTTTGTCACCCCCCACGCACGTCACCCATGGCGGACCGCACCCCACGCACTCCCCTTGTGACGTCCCTGTGCCGCTCGTGATGACAGGGAGGGTGTGTGCAGAGGGAGGAGTTGTGAGACCAGCTCTACCATCAGGCAGGGGGAAGTGGCATAGTCGTCTTGGGCCAGCCTTGTGAGTTGGTGTAAGGGGCAAAGAGTACAGAGAGCCCCCTCCCATCCTGAGGAGCAGCTCCTCCACCAGCAGTAGTGCCAGTGGGGAGGGGGAAGAGTCAAGTGAGGAAAGAGAAAGGAGGAGACGGGGTTCTGGCAGCATAGGAGAGCCCCTGCTACACGTGGGAGAGGAAGAGAGGGGGGGAAGGGGGGAAGGAAAACAGGGAAAGGAGGCCCTTTTCCCCTCCGGTTCCGGAATTACGCAGGAGAAAACGCGGAAGGCGATTTGGCGTGCCCAGACTCTTATGCTGGAAGAAGACGCGGAGCGCGCCATTCCAGGGTTCTGGTTCGGACTAGAAGGATGTATCCTGTATAGCTCTATCAGTGTAAATAAACTGCACATAATAAATGCATGAAAAGGCCAGAACGTGCAGAGTCGTTACTCTAGAGTAGTCGCAACGCACACCCTGTGACAGTTGGATTTTGCAAGGGCTCCTGAGGGCCAAGGAGACGGGCTTCTGTGCACATGGAAGGGAACCCAGTCCAGTATTATGACGGAGCTCCTTGTTGACTCCTCTCAACAGGGCAGAGATTGGAGTGTGCAGATTCAGAAGTGTCTCATGTGTCTTTTCCAGGTCACCTGTGCAAAGTGAGCATGGCTGCCATGGGGAGAGCAGACGTCCACTTCCTTCCTCCTTGCCCCCTCGCCAGTGCCGCTTGCCTTCCCTTTCAGCCAAACCTCACCTTACAGGTCAGGCTGGGGCAGCTCCACACCTGCTGTGCGGCCCTTCCCTCCTCCTTGGACTCTGATGCTACCGAGGACAACATTGCAGTGTTGGTGTGAGGAGTGCTGTGGCAGCAGAGCAGGGCGGTTGCTTGGGAGACGCCACATTGGCCCAGAGTGGCCTGCCAAAAGTGTTGGGAGATGCCGCAGGGACCAGACCAGCCTCCTCCTCCTCTGTCCTTCCTTCTGGAAGTCCCACAGTGGAAGGAGGAAGAGGATTGGGGATATGGGGAACAATGCAAGTTTTCCTTCTTTTGGGGGGTCCCGTGCTCTGGTGTGAGACAACTGACTCACGCCACCGCGTGGGACCAAAAAACACCCATCTGGAACCAAAGTGGGACATTGGGGATTGTGATCAGAAGCAGGGATGACTTTGGTCAATCTGGTGTGCCCCAGTTATATCGGGGTCTAGCCTTAGCCTTCCCCCCTCCTGTTGCTTATCTGCTCAAAATCACCTCCCCCCAAGGGTTGTCATACATTAGAAAGCATTTTGGAGTAAAGGGGGAGCAGGGGTGGGTCGGTGTTTAGCAGGCCCTCCCCCCTCCAAATCACATGGCTCTGGGATATTTGGATGACATCAGGACTAGAAGTGGGCAGCTCTCTTGTAAAGAGACTCTCGATTTAGGCTTTGCATCGCCGCCCGAGAGGCAGGCTAATGGAGGCCTCTATTTACCCCATAAGACGTGAGCAAGCAGAGTGCACCTTCAGAGTTTTTACACGTTCTTGGCATTTAGAGCAGTGTACCTTACAGGAGCTACCCACTTAAAAAAAGGAAAGGAAACACCTTCCTACTTCTGGCATCCCCACTGATTGTGCCTACAGAAACATCTGCTTGGTGCTATGCGCTCTGAATGCTAAAATCCCGAGGAGGAATTCCCAAACATCTAAGCTCACATTTAGATTCTGCCCTGAAGCTCCTTCGCTTCCAGAGCACACACAAAATGAGGCTCGCATGCTTTCACTTAATGCTCCTTATTTTGAGTTAGTTTGGTCATGCAGGAAGAACTTTCCCCTTTGTATGTTAAGTGGTCTCTCTCTGATGATGCTCAGCCCACCGGGTTCAACGCACCCAGGATATGGGAAGGGTCATGGTTTTCGAGAGATTCCACTTGGGGTTCGTGTTGCATCCTATTGACCAGTTAGTCCTTTCTCACTGGGGCCATCTCCTTTCAGCCACAAACTGGGCAAGGCAAACTGAAGGCCAAACAGTCAGGAACTCATAGGAAAATAAGCAATGAAACAAACAAATAAAGGAATTGTGACAATGAGGGCTTATCCTCACTTCCTCTTGTCCTGCTGCTTAAACACACACACCCCTTTGCAACCCTGAGAAAACCACTCTTTAGAGCTCAATCAGAGCAATCTGGTTTTCTCCAGATTGACGCTTGCTCTGATTGAGAGCAAAAGAGCAGGTTCTCCCTGGGAAAGGAAGGAGGCAAAGGGATCTGTGCCATAGCTGCCAAGTTTTCCCTTTTCTCGCGAGGAAGCCTATTCAGCATGATGGAATTTCCCTTTAAAAAGGGGAGAACTTGGCAGCTATGATCTGTGCTTTCTGGGCCCAGGACGAGTGGAAGTGTGGGTGAGCCCTTATTCTCATAGTATCTTGCTTTCTTTCCATAAGTATACATTGACTCAAAATAGTGCTTAAACCCCCCCGCTTTTCAGTGGCTCCAACCAGAGACTCCTTTTCACTCTTCGCTGTCAAGGATCCCAACCCTTCACTGGATGACGGACCAAGGGATCTGTGAGGGAGACATTGTAGCCTTGCTGATAAAGGTTACTGACAGAGAAAACAACTTTCAAACAACTGCCACTGCTTTTGAGAGAGAAAGAGAGATTTCCTTGGGAAGAAAGAGTCTAGCTTTGGATCCTTGGCACCTTCTGTCTCAACGCAACCACACTCTCCCACAACCCCCTGGCAGAGAGTGGTTTCCTTGGGCAGGTGGGCACATGTGGGTGGATCTCCTCACGCACCACCCTTTCCACCAGAAGCGCACAGCCTGAGAAACAGCTATGCGTAAGTCTGAGAGGAGGAAAATGTCCACAGATCCACAGACGGGGTGGCACATGGGAAGAGGGTCCTATTTGTGGAAAGGTGATTCCCTGCCAAAGAGCTGAGCAGCAAAATTGGGTGGTGGGGGATGGCTTGGTGGCAGGGACTGTGCTGAGGAGGGCTGAACTGAGGAGGAATGGTGGGAGCCACCCCCTCCTCCTGACCCTGACCCTGAATCTCCCCAGGAACAGGAGGGCAGTATAGATTTGGAACAGTGGTTTGCAGAGGGGCATAGTTCAGAAGGCAGAAGCTGGGAAATTCTGGATGACAAACAGCTAGCAGAAGAAACACTGGGAGGGAGGGAGGGAGGGAGGGAGGGAGGGAGAGTTAACAGATTCACAGTCTCTGGATACTTTCTACCCCCCTTCCCCAAGTCTCAGAGAGCTCAGAAAGTGTCAGAACAGAAAGCACAGAGACTACAAACTCAGATTACAAGACGCAGGAGTGGCATGGATTAATAGGGATGGAGGGGGGGAGTGTCCCTTAATTGGGAGCATCGCCATGTCTAGGAGATGTGTTCTTTGTTCTCTCACCGTGATTATTAAAGAAACTAACTGGTAAGAATTCTCTTTTGTTTGATCCGCTCATTTACGGTCACGGGGGAGGAAACCGATTCCCCGAAGCCTGACATTTGGGTACGCATGGTGCCCCCTGCACTGAATGCCTCCAAGAGATGCATGTCCACATGTGTTTTAGCTCACTGCGGGGCCCGCAGTGCGGTTCCAGAGCACAAGTGGCCCCGAGTCCTGTGTCCTGCCGTGTTGTGCAACAACCTCAGCCCGACACTCCAAAAGGCCCCTGCTCCAGTCTGTGCTTTCAAGGCAGTTGAATGCGATTGTAAATCACGGTTCTGCCCAGAGGTTTGTATTTTTTGGTCTTAATTACATCTGTGCAAATCTTCATTTGTTTGCGGGTGACTAATGCATTGTGTGGGCTATTTGCATTCCCAGATGGCCCATTTCCATGGTAAAGCAATGTGGAGAGGCAGATAATGGCTCTGGTATTAATACAAATGAACTGAAACAACAGCAGCAGAACCACCACCAGCTCATCTTCACTGGGAGCTGCCCGGTTTCTTCCGCAGTCCCTGCAAAAGATGACATTCAGACAAAACGAAGCCCCAGAGTTCCCCACTCCCTGCCAGTGGCAGCCAATGGAAGGATGGCGTTGCATCTGAGAAAATTTCATTAGATAAAATTGCTATAAATGGTGGAAGTGATTCAGAGGTTTAATTTGAAATCAAGCTGGATTTGAGTTAGTTGGTGTTTCTCTTTCTGGGTATATATCACATGGCATGAGGTAAGGTGTACAAGATATTAGAGAAGGAACTTAACATCATCATCCCCATCATCTAGTTACAGGTAGGTAGCCGTGTTGGTCTGAGTCGAAGCAAAATTAAAAAAATTCCTTCAGTAGCACCTTAAAGACCAACTAAATTTTTATTTTGGTATGAGCTTTCGTGTGCATGCACACTTCGTCAGATACACTGAAACAGAATCCACCAGACCCTTATGTATATGGATCTGTATATGGGTCTGGTGGATTCTGTTTCAGTGTATCTGATGAAGTGTGCATGCACACGAAAGCTCATACCAAAATAAAAACTTAGTTGGTCTTTAAGGTGCTACTGAAGGAATTTTTTTATCCCTATCATCATTTCATTATTTATACCCTGCCCACCTGGCTGCCTTGCCGCACATACACCAAGGGTGACCTTGAACCTTTTGGGATCTTCCCTCAACCTTGTCTCCATCCTTGGTTCCATCTTCTGAAGGACATGTTCTCCAACGTACTACAGCCGGCCGTTGGGGGTGGGGGGTGATTTTCTTTCTACAATAAAAATGTTGGGAGAGAGTCAGTCATTCGATTGACATGTTGTTGTTTTTATGGCTTGAAAGGTAGATTTACAAGTCTTCTTTGCGTCGGTATTTTATAGCTCAGAAGTAGGAGGCAACGGAATCATAAACATCTCAGTGATTTTGAATAGAATGAGGGGGGGAAGGAAAAGAAAACGTTGAGGTCCTTATAACAGCTTGTGTTTGCAGAGAGCAACAGAAGGTGTGGGGAAGAAAGACAAATAACTCCTTCAGTCGACTGCACCAGAAATCTACTCCTTGAAAGTTATGCATCGTTATTTGTGATAAGGAAAGGATAGTATGAAAAAATGATTGCTTCTCATGGAATTGGAGGAAGAGCCGGCCCCTTCTCCTTTGGAAGCGCACAGGGCATCTTACCAAGGCCTGGCCAGCCTTTCCTTGGAAACCTTAGAAGAGGTTTCATAACATTATCATGTATTTTTTAAACAATCAAAATGTTTATTGTTGAAAATATCAACCAGCACTCTGAAAGCTAATAATAATAATAATAATAATAATAATAATAATAATAATAATAATTGCAAAACAGTACTCAATTTTTTAAAATTGGAAGGCATAGCCAGCCACTGCTGGAACTAGATTTGGAGGGTTTGTGTGTCACCTCCAGACTGTAAGTATTTTGAATATACTGGAAATTTAGACTGGCAGAGTTAATGTAAACTAAATTAAATTAAGGTTAAATTAAATTAAATTAAATTAAATTAACATAAATTCAACCAGGTGAAATAAATTCACTTAAAAACAACACCAACTTCCTGGAGTTAAGAAAGTGGTGGGGAGATGCACAGAAAAGTGTGGAATGCACAAATTATTATGGGATGACGTGCGCAACCACTACATTTGAGAACAGACCAGTGAGCAGGTGGACGAAGGCAGCCTCTTCTGCTTGTCAATCAATGGGCAGTAACTGGGGACAGGAGAGGCTGAGAACAGGGGATTTGAGACCTCGGACTTCAGAGCAATGTCTGGTATTTCACCTACTTACAGGTAGGTAGCCGTGTTGGTCTGAGTTGAAGCAAAATAAAAAAATTCCTTCAGTAGCACCTTAAAGACCAACTAAGTTTATATTTTGGTATGAGCTTTCGTGTGCATGCACACTTCTTCAGATACACACCTGTATTTCACCTGTTAGCAAATACGCTAAACTGGCTCTGCTGCAATGGGCGACCCTCCTGCGCACTTTGTGAGAGGCACAGAGCTCTTGTGCCTGGACAAAGGCTCTTGGGAACCCATGAAAGCCAATGATGATGTTACTGGCTCACTCCCTACACACACCAGGGACTTGCGGTGAAATTTTCCAAAGTTAGGGCCTTTAATGACTGCCAAGTCTTTGTTCTAGTTTTCAGCTTTACTATACCGTAGTTGTCTCAAGGTCACCTGTGCTCTTTGCTGGCTATTAGCTCTCTGCCCTATTCCCCAAAAGATATTTGTTCATTCTTCAGTCGAAGTGCCCTTTAACCTTTCCAAAATTCATCACTCAGTAATAATAAATGCAATCACCTCTCCTGGCATTTGTTTAGGCTCTGAAAGAACAGTATACAAAGGTATATAAGTTATTGATCTCTGATGGCAACGGGAGCTTCTAAAAATCCAAAGCCTTCAGGATTTACAGTCGTTGGCTTTTGTGCATGATTTGAAATATGTATTCACAACATCCACTACAATCATTCTGAAGAAGCCCATATGTTGTCAACTATTGTGGAAGTGTCATGCCAACAAAAAATGTTAGTGTGATTCCCCACCCCACCCCTATCTGTTCCAAACCGGTTAATCAATATGCTCATATTGCCGCCCATATAAAACAAGAAAAGTGTTATCCATGCTGAGATTGGGCTTCTTGGAGAGGTAAATTTCTGCTCCTCCGTGGAATGTGCCAGGCATATTGTTCCAGATTCACCTCTCCAACTGGGAAGGTTTCTAATAACTCTTATTTAGTTTTAAAGGAAGCAGAAAATAGTTTCAAACCACTTAGGATTCTCTTAAATCGGGGATGAGGAAACTGTGTCATTTCATGCGTTGTTGGACTAAAACTCCCACCATCCTTGATCATTGCCCAAGTTGGCTGGAGCTGATAGGATTTGGGTTCACACACACCAGATTTAATTGAGTCTGAAGCTGTTTGCATTCTCATTTAACTTGCATGGTCCGCATCATGTTACCCCCAAACAACCCTAGTCTTGCTGCTTCCCCTCTGCAAATCCAGGTTTGTTTGAAAGGGGATAATATGATAAACTCAAGGCAAGAGAGCTCTAAACCAGGCATGTCAAGCATGCGGCCCTCCTGATGTTTTGGCATACAACTCCCATGATCCCTAGCTAGCAGGACCAGTGGTTGGGGAAGATGGGAATTGTAGTCCAAAACATCTGGAGGGCCGCATGTTTGACATGCCTGCTCTAAACCATTCCACTGGGGGTGATAGATTTATCTTCTTCAGGGTTTCTGCATAGGTGGATCAGTTTCCACTTTCTGCTTCTCCCCTTCCATGTCCAGTATTTCCTCAATATTTTCATTTCTTTTCTGGTTGTGCTCATAACTATTTCCGGTGCTTCCCTGAGTGGAAGGTTTTATTTCCTTCTCTCAGATTTGCACAAAACAAGAAAACTGCACAAGGAAATTTACAGTTGCCTGACTGTGTGCTTTTACACACTATTTGAGTACTTAAAAAAAAAACTAACAAAACAAGGTACACACTTTCTTTCTTCTTCTTTGGGGATCCCTCGTAACCAAGTAAGATTGTCTTCCATGAACACGGTTTTAACAGTGAGTCCGTAAGTGTCTGTGGAGGCCAATTCTGGATCCACACGTCCTTTCACAGTGGGGACATTGGTTTCTGGGTGGGAGTTGATCACGGTGTGGATTTGCCAACCGTGCTTCCTCTTAGCATGTTTCTCCCTCTCATCCTGAGTTTGAGTGTCTTCAAAGTGCATGACACCTTTGGTAAAGGCTGTTCTCCAACTGGAGCGCTCACAGGCCAGTGTTTCCCAGTTGTCAGTGTTTATACTACATTTTTTAAGATTTGCCTTGAGACAGTCTTTAAACCTCTTTTGTTGACCATGAGCATTACGCTTTCCATTTTTAAGTTCGGAATAGAGTAGTTGCTTTGGAAGACGATCATCAGGCATCCGCACAGCATGACCAGTCCAACGAAGTTGATGTTGGAGACTCATAGCTTAGACACTGGTGATCTTTGCTTCTTCCACTACACTGATATTAGTTCGCCTGTCTTCCCAAGTGATATGTAAAAAATTTCGGAGACACCATTGATGGAATCTTTCGAGGAGTTGGAGATGGTGTTTATAAGTGGTCCATGTTTCACAAGCATATAGTAAGGTTGGTACTACAATAGCTTTGTAAACAAGCATTTTGGTTTCTCTGCGAATGTCCCGGTCCTCAAACAGTCTGCACTTCAATCGGGAGAAAGCCGCACTCGCAGAGCTCAGGCAATGCTGGATTTTGCCATCCATGTTTGGGTCCTTGTGCAAGCCCACTCACCATGACAAGGTGATGATCCAGCGAGTGAGCAAGGTACACCCACAGCTACCTGCATTCATACCCTACTTAATTAGAATAATATAATCAACAAATTAGAAGGCAGGTATGAACGGGAAAGTCGACAGTTGCTCCTCATATGAAAATTCAAGTGAGTCTGGGTATGGACTATTCTGGACTAATTTGAATGGGGGGAAAGTGGATGAACAACTCAAATGTGGATAAGCCCTTGGAGTCTGACAACATCTGAAGAGTTGCTTTCCCAGATGTGCTTGCCCTATTGGGTAACCTTTCCCCAGTAGGCAGCAAAGTAGACTGAGGAAGATTCACCTTTCCTCCAGGTGGGTTAGGGTTAGGGTGTTCATCTTCAAATTTCAGGCTCAGCAGCTAAATTGTATGTGTGTGAAGCTAAACAAAAACAAAAACAAAATCATCATGCAGCCACACAATGGTTGCACTTCTCTCATAATTGGAAGCATTGGAGTGTCTGTAGATTTTACATAGTAGTTTCCTTCACACTAATTTCTTTTTCTGCAGGAAAATTCCCCTCCAGGTGTATCTTAAGTGCATGGTGACTCGCTTTATGTGCTAAAATTGCAAAATAGGCACAAAAAAGATCGGTGCAGCAATCCAGGCAGCTCGACACACCTGCTCACTCTTTTGGTAGAAGAATCCCTCAAGCGGGGAGGTGGAGCAAGGAGGGCTACGTCAGAGAAGGGGAGCAGAATATCTGGAGAGTGAAATGGCGTTCCTTTCTGCATAGATACAGGGAAAGGAAATGCAGCTCTTTTGAAAATAGGCTGTTATATGTAGGTTGTTCCCTCTGGCGTTTCTGTGGTTTCAGAAAACATTTGCTCCACTCTTCGCGTGCCCAGGCGGAGACCCCCGGCCCCAAGAGACCACCAGGAGGAATAATGACTCGTGACAATGTATTATGGAATTAAAATTGGCCACAACAGGGAGGCAGGCCAGCCCAAACAGCTGGTGGGTCCCACGGTGGTCCCGCAAAGGGTGCCCACCAAGGGAGGTGTGAGCGCTCATTCTGTCCCCTGGACATCAAGGGTTATTTTGATGGACCTCCAAACTCTGATGGGTGGGAAGGTGAAGCAGAAAGACAGAGACATCCAGGCAGGAACAAGAAGCAAGGGCTGTGGCTCAGGGGTAGAGAGCTTGCTTCGCAGGTTCAATCCCCGACATCTCCAGGTCGGAAGAGACCTGTCCGACATTCTAGCATGCCCCTGGCAGTCAGCGCAAGACAAGCATGAGCTAGATGGCTTCTGATTCAGTATGTGGCACCTTCCTCTATTCCTAAGTGGGCTGCTATCGTTTCCTCTTGGACACCGGTATAATCATCATGTAGACGCGCCCATAAGGCCCAGATGAAGGAAATTGCTCAGAGGAAAAGGCTTTTCATGAGCAATCCTGCAGCTGTCATCAAAGTGTCTTCCATGGATGTTTTGAAGCTCGAGGTGAAGAGATGGCCAGGTCCGAAAATGGGATGCTAAAGGTGATAAAGAGCATCTTTTATCTCTGAAGATAAAAACAGTTTGCAGTCTTATTGCGTAATAGTTTGCTCAGTAATGTCACCCCCCCCTTCTCGCAGGATTATTCCCATTAGCCGTTCGTAGTGTACGAAGAATGGTATCTGCGTTGCCTGCTAGGAATCATTAACCAGGAAAGTGTAGACCGAGCTGCACAAAGGGAGAGAGAAAAGAATCAGGAGGATGAAATCGTTTGCTGTATGCCCATAGTTTAGCACAGTAGGTCGGGCAAATGCGCTGCCTTTCGTGGTCCCTGGGAGGCCTCCTCCCCATTGATTTTGTGTCCTTCAAATGCCCTCTAGTGGCTGAAGTTCTGCAAGGGAGCCATCCTTGCATCCCAACCCAACCCCAAGCCGTGTAACTGAGCACTCACACAATGGAAGCGTTTGAGTGAAAGAGCAGAGGATTCTCTGAGAAGCTCTTCCAGAAAGTGACTCGTGCCTGCTGAAGGCCCCATACCTTTCCTCCTGTTACCTGTGATTTATGTAATGTAATACAGAACCGCGAGGCTCTCTGCTCTGCAGAGCAGAACAAAAAACCAGTGGAGAGCTGGCATGCCAATGAAAGCGGGTGTAAAACAGGCGCCTGGCTGAGATTCCACTAGAGAAGATATTCTGCTTAAAATAATCATTTACGGTCTTTCTTTCTTTTCTCCTTTAATAATAACAATAATAATACACCCCCTGATATTAAAAAGTAGCTACTACGAGAAGCTGGTAGGATGAAGATACTAGGTAAAAAAAGGTAAACGACCCATGGATGTTTAAATCCAGTCAAAGGCAACTATGGGGTTGCGGCGCTCATCTCGCTTTAGGCCGAGGGAGCAGGCGTTTGCCCACAGATGGCTTTCCTGGTCATGTGACCAACATGACTAAACCACTTCTGGCGCAATGGGGCACCGTGACAGAAACCAGTGTGCACGGATACGCCTTCCCACCGCAGCGGTACCTATTCATCTACTTGCACTGGTGTGCTTTCGAACTGCTAGGTTGGCAGGAGTTGGGACGGAGCAATGGGAGCTCACCCCATCGCGGGGATTTGATCCACCAACCTTCTGATCAGCAAGCGCAAGAGGTTCAGTGGTTTAGACCACAGCGCCACCCGTGCTGATACTCACATGCGATGAAACAGAAGGTTGGCAAATGGGAAAGGAAGGAAGGAAGGAAGGAAGGAAGGAAGGAAGGAAGGAAGGAAGGAAGGAAGAAAGATTCACAAGATGTGCTTGTGAAGGAAGGAAGGAAGGAAGGAAGGAAGGAAGGAAGGAAGGAAGGAAGGAAGGAAAGAAAGAAAGAAAGAAAGAAAGAAAGAAAGAAAGAAAGAAAGAAAGAAAGAAAGAAAGAAAGAAAGAAAGAAAGAAAGAAAGATTCACAAGATGTGCTTGTGAAGGAAGGAAGGAAGGAAGGAAGGAAGGAAGGAAGGAAGGAAGGAAGGAAGGAAGGAAGGAAGGAAGGAAGGAAGGAAGATTCAACCCCGATGCCACAGATAATTGAGCTGAGGTCCGAGGCTGAATAACACAGACTAAAGAGCAACTTGAGACCATCTGCTCCACCGCTGGGAGGATCTGAGAAACACAGATGAATTATCTCTTTGGGTTTTGAGCTGTCTAGGTATGAATGCATCCCGGGGGTCAGTGCAATGGGGCTCAGCAGTTTTGCCGTCTGTTAAGAAGGCAAACTCAGAAGCTC
Source organism: Zootoca vivipara (assembly GCF_963506605.1). Classification (NCBI taxonomy): domain Eukaryota; kingdom Metazoa; phylum Chordata; class Lepidosauria; order Squamata; family Lacertidae; genus Zootoca; species Zootoca vivipara. The sequence goes on along the minus strand of NC_083291.1, from coordinate 869,170 downwards.
TGTTTGCAGGAAAGAGGTAGAAATTAAAGCCAGCGGCGGCCTTAACAATTATGTTCTTTGCATTTGTAAATGGGAACAACAGCTCCCACACTGGCAGTGAACTTCTGAATTCTTATAGAATGACTTTGCGATGTGGAGCAAGTGGGCTGGAGAAAGCAATGAAACCAGGCAATATGAAAGGGGAACAGGATAGCAAGACAAGCAGGCTTCAGCTATTCTATGGCAGCAGAAGCAAACAGTAGCAGGTAAATTCTTCACTGGGCATAAAGGCTTTGCTTTGCATCCAGGAAGAAGTCTTGTAGCCTGGAGTTTCATGGAGCCTGTACACACGACAAATTTCTCTCTGAACTATCACTTCAGGGCAAGCACTGGTATAACACAAACTTATATCACATGTGGTAGATTATGTGGCGTTAACAGAAGTCTAGTGCCCCGATCAAGAGAAGTCACAGCCCCGCTCTGTTCTGCTTTGGTCAGACCACACCTGGAATACCGTGTTCAATTCTGGGCACCACAATTTAATAAGGATGTTGACAAGCTGGAAGGTGTGCAGAGGAGGGCAACCAAGATGATCAAGGGTCTGGATAACAAGCCTGATGAGGAACGGTTGAAGGAGCTTGGTATGTTTAGCCCGGAAAAGAAGAGACTGAGATAGGGTAGCCATCTTCAAATATCTCAAGGGCTGTCACATAGAAGAGGGAGCATGCTTGTTTTCTCCTGCTCTGGAGGGTAGATCTCGAACCAGCGGCTTCAAGTTACAAGAAAGGAGATTCCGACTCAACATCAGGAAGAACAGGAAGAGCTGGTCAATGGTGGAATGGTCTCTCTTAGGAAGTGGTGACCTCTCCTTCCTTGGAGGTTTTTAAGCAGGGGTTAGATGGCCATCTGTCACGGATGCTTTAACCTGAGATTCCTGCGTTGCAGGGGGTTGGACTAGATGACCCTTGGATCCCTTCTAACTCTACGATTCTATGAACTTTGCCAGGTGCATGGGATACAGGAAGCTGCTGCCAATGAGGATTTCCCATCATATGTCTTTGCTGTAAAAGAGCTGATGGTGGTTGATGGTTTGCATCAACCAGATTCTACACTGAGGTCAACTCTGAGACTGGCCTTGAGTCTCTGCCGTTTGAGACGTGGCACATGGTCACAGGGGAAGAGACCTTCTTCGTTGTGCAGTGTTAGAAACCGAGATATGAAAGCTAGGACCTCAAGGGCACCTTGAACCAAGGTTATGGGCGCAACAACGGAATGTCTAGGCACGTTTTTTAAAACAAAGCTGAAAATGAATGGACTGCAGCTAAAATATTATGTTCATTTTTCACATGGTCTGGCCCTTCCCCTGCCCACCCCCCCTAATATTCTTAAGAGGGACACTTCTCCAGTCTTCAGAGAGAAGCTGGAAGTGGGGAGGCAGAAAAAGGCCCTCCTTTCCTTCCACTCTGCAGTTTCAATCTCAAATCTTAGGCGCAGTATTGCACCCAGAGCTCAGAAATTGAAATCCCCTGTCGCAAAATGTGTCAGGAACAATGGGAGTTTTGAACACTCTCTCAGGTGAGCTCACCTGCAGCCCAGTTGGTTGTATTTCAGGAACCAGGTGAAGAATACACTTCCTTTGTTTCCTCGGTTTCAAACTTCTCTTCAGATTACTTTAATGCTGCAACTTTATTGTTTCATCCTTGTTGTTTTCATGGTTGTTTTCGATTTTATTGTTGCAAGAGCATCTGCCACCCTAGAAAAGTTGAGGTAGAAAGGCAGGATAAAAGCCTATCACAAATAAATATCCTACGAAAGAAGCTGTGTGAGAAATCTGTCATATGTGTGTGGCAGTCTCAAAAAAGTTTAAGTGGACTTTGCAGCGCTCCTTTCTTTTCATAGCTGCCAAGTTTTCCCTTTTCTCGCGAGGAAGCCTATTCAGCATGAGGGAATTTACCTTTAAAAAAGGGAGAACTTGGCAGCTATGTTTCTTTTTTAGAAATCAGTCTAAGCCCATGTTGCCTTCTGGCTTCATTGCTATAGTTAACAGAATATGTTCTCACTATTCTGTGAAACACCATTCAAGTGTTATTCCTATCTCCTCCCACCCACTGCAAACAGTCACACATTTTCTTATGTTGTGTTATTACAAAAATATTTTGCAGTGAATATACCCTTCAAAAACTTAATGCAATTGATTAGAGCATCCTAAGCACAGGTGTGAAATCCTTTCTCTGGCCTTGGCACACAAAACTCAAATGGGCTTTTAAAAACTTGTGCAAAAAATGGCCACATTGACCAGACCAGATGATGTCCTCAGAAGGACGACAGGTACCGGTTTATCTTGCCAGGTAACTTCAGTTGGGCATTCAATGTGCATTTCTCAGACACAAGTTTCTTGAACGAGTGAGAGAGTTTTTTTGCTTTTGTTTGCGCTGTTGATTTTAATTCAATATCCTTTTTACTTCCTTTAAATTCACTGAGTGTTATTAACATCTTTGATTGCTGCAGTCATCAGCCTCTTAAGAGACAAGTGCTGGAAGACCTTCCCACTTCTGGGCATCCCATTGGAAAGGCTCTAGAACAGGCATCCCCAAACTGCGGACCTCCAGAGGTTTTGGCCTACAACTCCCATGATCCCTAGCTAACAGGACCAGTGGTCAGGGAAGATGGGAATTGTAGTCCAAAACATCTGGAGGGCCAAAGTTTGGGGACGCCTGCTCTAGAACCAGAGGAGCTAAGCTTTGAGTCTTCCATGGTTGCTGGGCTACAACTCCCATCGAAATCCAACATCTGAGGGCCACAGGTTCCTCCCCCTTGGTTGAGAACAGGGTTCCCCAAACTTGGGTCTCCAGCTGTTTTTGGACTACAATGCCCAACATCCTTAGCTAGTCAGGGATTATGGGGATTGTAGTCCAAAACAGGTGGAGACCCAAGTTTGGGAAACCCTGTTCTAGAAGGCCAGTGGGAAAAGCCTAGGTGTGTTAGGCCTAGAGAAAGGGCAGCTTTTTAAAAGTCACAGGGACCATTTCCAATGATGACAAGAATACTCCTCCTACCTAGGGTGGGGAGAGAGAGATTTCTCCTTTTTAAAGATACTCTAAATCAGGCATCCCCAAACTGCGGCCCTCCAGATGTTTTGGCCTACAACTCCCATGATCCCTAGCTAACAGGACCAGTGGTCAGGGATGATGGGAATTGTAGCCCAAAAACATCTGGAGGGCCGAAGTTTGGGGGTGCCTGCTCTAAATATTCACAATGTGTCGATAGCTCTGCACATTAGTGCGCCTTAAAGCAGGAAGCGCTTCTTAGTGGACCTGTTGTCTGTAAATGGATTTGAGTACCACCAGCTGTCAGCCTGGAAAGGGGTTGAAGCACAGCAACTCTCACGGCTGGTGCGCTGGGTGCAGCTGGGCTTTGTGAGAGCATGAAATCCGCACATCAAATTGGAGGGTGGTATTTGGCAAAGCGGCAGTGCAGACCATCTCCGAGGCAGCCTCAGTCTCAGCCCAGGTCTGCCGAGCGAGTCAGGGTTGGGGAAAGAAAGAGCAGGAAAGTGGTCTGTTCCCTCCTGCACCACACATTGTTCTTCCCCTCGTCCTTGAATGCAAAGTACATTGTGCGCTGCACTGAGTGGGAACCACTGTGAATGGTACTGTGAATTAAAATTGTCTCCGCCAGCACCACGCTGCTATCCTTTTGCTGTCTCAGCCTTGACAGGGTTTCTGTGGAGAGACATAATAGACCATCGGAGGAGAGAAAGCCAGAGCGCCAGAGTATTGTGGAGAAGTTGTTTTAATGTGATTCCCCACCCCCCCACCCCCTTTTGGACAAACCACTTTTGCAAATTGCCCCTCCTCACTAGCATAATGTTCACTCCGGGTCATTCTGCATGATCACGGCCGCTTCATCCGTTGCATTTATAACACGCATGTTTTTATTGGGGCATCGTGGCATAAGGCATGCATGCCACAAAGCGATCCCCTGGTCTGGGGCGCTGGGGCAAAGCATGGCTCTCTGACAATGGCAGGAGCAGCCTTCAACAATCTGTGAGCCTTAAGCAAGGACGCTCCCAGAGCCACTTAGGCTGCAATCCTAGACACTCCTCCACTGAATGGAAGAGGACTTCCTGAGTAGACATGCACAAGGTCACACAGTTAAACACCGATCGGTTATATCGTAGCACCTTGAACCTCCGTTTTATTCAAGCCAACAGCACTGTTAAAGGGTGGGTTCCTCCATGCTTCTGACAACTAATAATAATAATAATATTAATTTATTACCCACCCTTCACCCTAAGGCAGTGATGGCCAATGTTGGCCCTCCAGCTGTTTTTGGACTACAACTCCCATCATCCCTAGCTAACAGGACCAGTGATCAGGGATGATGGGAATTGTAGTCCCAAAAAAGCTGGAGGGCCATGTTTGGCCATCACTGCCCTAAGGTCATATTCACAGAAATGAGGAGGGTCCTAAAAATATGCACCTCAGGTGTCAAAAGCCAGGCTAAAGAGATGCCTCATCAGCATTTACTGGAAGCAATGTATGAGATGCAGCTCTGTGTTCGACAACTAAGGGGCTCCCACAGAGAAGGCCCTCTCACGGGTCACTGCCCCACTTGAGCTTCTGGTGCCGGAGGAACTACTGAGAGGGCTCCCTCTATCTGTAGGGAAGGAGGCAGTCTGTCCAATATTTGGGGTCCTGAGCCATTTAGGGTTTTTCACACCAATGCGAGCACCTCGAATTGGACCCAGAAGCAAACCAGAAACCAGTTGCATTAGTAACTCAACTCCTGCAACCCGTTATTGTGATTTTGAGCTCATAAACAAGAACAACAAAACCAAAATGAAAACCGGAAAGTCACAGCATATTTTCCCCCCTGTTTCCTTTTTGCTCTGACCCTACCGACATTTTTGCCCCTGGCCTTGGCCCTCCACTGCCACATGGTCCCTGAAATGTTGTCCACGAAGTAGTGCGGTCTGCAGGCTGAAAAGTTCCCCTCACTCTTGCTAAGGAGTAGGTAGATAAATATTGTTGCCAGCCCCCCCCCCCAGTCTCTGAGCGATGTGAGATTCCAGGGGTCCCAGGCACTTAGCCAGGGTTTGTGTTTCCTTTGTGAACGAGGCACAGCGGAAACTGTGGTGTCTTTAGGATAGATGGTTTATTTACACATATAAAACAATCAGAGCCTGTGATGGAGGGCTTCACAGCCTGAACCCCCCCAAAAGGGGCTTGCTTCTCCCACATCCACAACCTCAGACCCTCCAAGTGTCCCTATTTTCCAGGGACAGTCCCGGATTTACAGAATCCACCCCAGTTTCTGATTTGATCTTGGAATGCCTCACTTTTCCTTAGGACGTCTCTATTTTCATTGGAGAAATGTTGGAGGGTCTGGAGTTATGTGACCCCCGAGTCAAGGAGATAAGAAACAGTACAACCTTTAGAAGCTATCTGAAGGCAGCCCTGGATAGGATAGTTTTAAAGGTTTTTGTAAGGGGGAGGAGTATAGAGAACCTCCCCCTCTCATCAGGAGCAGCTCCTCCCCAAGCAGCCATGGAAGCGCAGGGTCTGAAGGAGCTAGTCAGGAAGCAGAGAGGGAGAGCCAGGGCTCCGGCAGCATGGGAGAGCCCCTGCTCCACAGGCGGGAAGAGAGAGAGACGGAAAGGGGGGAGAGGGGAAAGACGGAGCATAGACCCTTTCCCCCGGCACCGGAATTAAGGAGGAGCAGGAAAGGGAGGAGATTCGCTGTCCCCAGGCTCTTATGTTGGTCCAAGGGGCGGAAAGGGGCAGTGACGGATTCTGACACGGAATAGCGGACATGAAATCGACAGCTCATCACACTGTAAATAATGTGTACCAATAAAGACTCTGAAAGACAAGTTTGTGGAGAGTCGTTACTCAGGAGTAGCCGTAATAACCTCTGACAGTTTTGTTATGTTTTTATATGTGTTGCAAGCCGCCCTGGGTGGTTGGGGCAACGCAGCCAGAAGGGGGGAGGGTATAAATAATAAAATCATGATCATGATGATGGAATGGGCATCCCTCTTTTCACTGGAGAAGTGTTCGAGGAAAGGTTCAAACATTGTTCTGTCTCCTTGTCTTCTCCCAGGTTGCTGCTTTGCTTCTGGCTGCCATCACTGCAACTCAACTCTGCCTCAGGCTTTGTCCTTCTAACTATCTATGAGTTGAGTTCACACAGAGCCCCTTCCCTCTGTTCTCTTAATGGCCCATCGCCAAGGCGATCTCCTAATCAGAAAGCTAGCCTAGCTGATATTTTAGCACTTGCTAGATCCAGGAGTTAGAAGCGGGGCTCAGGCATGGAGTCTACTCCCCACCACCACCACACTTGATCTTAGCCAAAAGGCCGAGAAGCCAAGTCTCTTCAATGTGTGCTTGTGAAATTAAAACATCTGAATCTCTACATCATGTTATGTTTATCTGCCTTATGTACAGTTCAGCTCGTGCTAGTATACTAAACTCCATAATCCAGCCTATGGCTGACAAACCAGTTGACCTACAGCTTGCCTGGGTTCTTCAAGATGTGGACCCTTATATTACTCTAGGTAAAGGTAAAGGGACCCCTGACCATTAGGTCCAGTCGTGACCGACTCTGGGGTTGCGCGCTCATCTCGCATTATTGGCCGAGGGAGCCGGCGTATAGCTTCCAGGTCATGTGGCCAGCATGACAAAGCTGCTTCTGGCAAACCAGAGCAGCACATGGAAACACCGTTTACCTTCCCGCTGTAGCGGTTCCTATTTATCTACTTGCATTTTGACGTGCTTTCGAACTGCTAGGTTGGCAGGAGCTGGGACCAAGCAACGGGAGCTCACCCCGTCACAGGGATTCGAACCGCCGACCTTCTGATCAGCAAGCCCTAGGCTCAGTGGTTTACCCACAGCGCCACCTGCTAAATTCCTAACAGCCGTCCTCTCGTACAAGAGACGGAATGGAATGTAAGCAGATTATTTATAGTCATAAGAATTTTCTATAATGACATCAGAATTGATTTTAGCGTAGTGCCTAAATTTTTAATCATAATCTTAAACTTTTCTTTTTTAATTGTTAATATTTGTCCTTGTGAGCTGTGAATTGTGTTATATTATTCGTGGCTTGAACGAGTCTGCTGTTTTATTTGATTTATTTTGTTGTGTTGTATTTTATGATGGGCGTAAAGCCGAATAAACATTCTGATGATGATGATTCCCCCCACCCCAGGCCCAAACCCATAGCACTACTCAGGGAAAGGGCCATTCAGGCAGAATCCATGATGCCAGGAACATACGCTAGGGAACTGGTGGTTTTGAATGTTCCTTAGGTGGCAATTAAAACTCTCGAAGACATCTTCCTGTACACGTATTCCACTGACAACCCAATATACGGCAAAATGATTTCCACATACCATTAGTAAAATCATGGGCATAAATGGACCTTGCCTACTTATGTTCAATAAGCATAATGTTTTTTTATGCCTCTAATGCCTCTTCTGGAGGAGACTGTTGAGAGTCCCATGGACTGCAAGAAGATCAAACCTATCCATTCTTAAGGAAATCAGCCCTGAGTGCTCCCTGGAAGGACAGATCGTGAAGCTGAGGCTCCAATACTTTGGCCACCTCATGAGAAGAGAAGAATCCTTGGGAAAGACCCTGATGTTGGGAAAGATTGAGGGCACTAGGAGAAGGGGACGACAGAGGACGAGATGGTTGGACAGTGTTCTCGAAGCTACGAACATGAGTTTGACCAAACTGTGGGAGGCAGTGGAAGACAGGAGTGCCTGGCGTGCTATGGTCCATGGGGTCACGAAGAGTCGGACACGACTAAACGACTAAACAACAACAACAACAAATGCCTCTTCTGTACAGCGCTGAAATTAGCTTACTTGTCTTCTTTATGAAGAGCAGGCCATGGAAATAGGAAGCGAGGCAGGTTTTCAAAAACAAAGGAACAATAATGTCAAGGTCACCTTGTTCCCTTTCTGCACCCACTGAATTGGGGTCTGTGGACAAAAATCTACCTTGGTGTAGATTATGACAGAAATGGGGCCTGTTGCTTACTCATTTCTTCCTGCAGTTATGCCCCTACCCCATGGCACCTATAAAATAAGCAGATTGATCAAATGAGTGATTGATTGCATTTCTACCCCACTCTTCACTGAAACACAGGCCAGGTCCCCAAATTACACATTGCATGCAACCAATCAATCACACCTCAAATGACGAAAGCAAAATTTGAAAATCTTAGAAGCTAACAGGTGCGCAACTCCATCTGTTGCTATTCTTCTAAATCAAGAATGATCTTCAAAAGCCTTGCGAAAATGAAGTCTTTTCGCTTTGTACTGAAGGCATTGTGCCAGGCTCCCCTTGGGGAGGAAGAATGCTTTGCAGCTCAGGGGTCCAGCCTGCTCCAAGCTATCCTGGCAGCAATCAGCCAAGATTCTGCTTTCCCCTGAACCTACCAGTTCCCTGAAGAATCCTTGTGCACAGGCCTTTTTTCTCATGTTCTGCAACACACACACACACACACACACACACACACACACACACACACATAACAGTCTTTATGCTGGCACTCTGCATCTCTATAACCCTTCTGGAGCCTTACATTGACTATTAGAGACGACTTTTTACAGCATTTGTTGGAAAGGATTCCTATGCCAAGAGGTCAGCTGCAGGAACTCAGGTCATCCCAGCCACCCGACATCCCTGGGCTGAAAGCTTATGCACACATGACAATAACTGCAGTTGCAAAAACAGCTCAGGTTGGTTTTCAGCTCCTGAACGATACTGCGGAGTGTGTAGTCACTAAGTAACCGTGCTTTTCCATTTCTTCCCCTTAGAAACAGTCACAGAACACACGAAGAATGAGGGAGTGATAAACGGTGGCAACTTACCCCTAAAGGTAAAAGCAGCTCGTTCATGAAGAGCCCACCATTCTGCACATCAGCGCCAAGAACTAGTCTAGGGCAGTGGAAGTGGAGGGGACTGGCAGGTCCAGGTTCCAAATTTCTGCCCACCACCATTTTTCCTTCCTCTTGCCTTAAGTTGTGTTGTGTTGTGTTGTGTTGTGTTGTGCTGTGCTGTGCTGTGCTGTGCTGTGTTGAGGCTGAATCACTCAATAGGAAGTTGGTCTGTACCTGAAAGGCTAAAGCTCCAAAACGCAATGTCTGGAGGCATCCGTTGTTGCAAAGAATAGCTGCATACCCTCCAACATTTCTCTGATGAAAACAGGAACATCCTATTCCGTCGTCATCATCATCATATTTATTTAAGCCCCACCCATCTGACTGGGTTGCCCCGCTCTGGGTGGCTTCCAACAAATATAAAAGCACAATAAAGCATTAAACATTAGAGAACTTGGCTATACAGGGCTGCCCGTCAGGTGTCTTCTAAAGGTTGTGTAGTTACTTATGTCCTTGGTTGCACAAATCCATCCCTGACAACATTGCTACAATGAAAATAGGCAGGGCTTTTTTTCCCCAGCCAAACTCACTGGAACTCGGTCCCGGCCCCTCTCGGGTGGGCGCCATTGCCATTCGAAGAGAACAAGGGTGAGTTCTGGCACCTCTTTTTCTAGAGAAATAGCTCACTGACTCCAAGCGCTGCACTGCCTGCTTACAAAGTTATCAACACACACACATGATTCTATTTTCATTCCTAACACTCCTTGTGAAATAACAGCAATGATAATGAAGCTAATACAAATATGCCTGACAACTGACATTGGTGATGCATGCCCAAGTCTGGAGCTACCGTAGCAGAGAGTTGTAAATTTCAGCTGTGTATCCTGAGCCCAGCATTTTGTTCCATACAGAACTGTATGTTTTAATTCAGCTTTGGCAAAGCAATGAAAAACAGTGCATCTGTCAGGAAGAGGACATATTCTGCGACTGATTCTCACAGATTGCTCATTATTTGTGGTGAAACATAGTCCCCGGCTCCTAATGGAAGTATTAATAAAGTGCGGGGCATCCTGTTTTCTGTGTAATTATCCGAAGGCAGGGTGGGCTTTTGCCCCACCCTCCCCACCCGCTCCCCTCGCTTGACGGAATGGCAGAAGAGCAGGAATAGCCAGGTCGGTATTTGCATAGCATGTCTCTCACTGACCTGGAGAAAATGTCAGAAGCTTGGTGCCTTTGGAGGAGAGTAGCAACACTCCCCACACACACCGCTGAGCCTTTTATGACTCATTTTATTTCTAAGGTGAGAAAGAGAGGAGGGGAAGAGAGAGGAGGAGGCTCATAACTAATCTCAGGCATTCTTAATTATTAAATATGCTTATTCAGAAATATTCTATCAGAACTGTGATGGAAAAAAGGAGGGGCGGAAGACAGGAAGGATGGGACTCGGTGGCAATGCTATCCCGATGCACACATTGCACCAAATGGATGCAGAGTGAGGTGTGTTTGCAGAGATTCCTGCTGAAATGACATGGTTGTGTGTGTGTGTCAGTCATGCTGGCTCCGGCTTTCTCTGACTGCAGCTTTCTGTCTCTTCCCAGCTGTCACACGGGCAAAAGGAGCCGGTGGTTTTCATCTTTTCTTCCCTGCAGATTCCAGGGGCGACTTTCTGCTTTTAAGCTTCTCGGGGGCAGCCGTCTGGCGCTTCAGGTGCATGTCCTTGCCTCACCCAGGCTGCGCCCCAAAAATGTTATTAAAATGCTTATGAATCCCATCTTTCTTCTCTGTCAAAATGGGAACAGATGGAAAGGGGGTGGGGGCAGCTCACCTAACCAAAATGGGATCTTGCAAATGCAGGTCGTGGGGATCTTGACGGTGTTAGAAGTAACAGGTGGAGTGGTCCTAGGACTGTTTCAGCATGTGCCCAGCTCACAGCTCGGCCTGGGGTTCCTGCAGCACAACCCAACCAACTCTGGGCAGCTTAGCGATGAGTTAGTGAATTCTGAAGCAATCACATGACTGATTCAACAACACAATGCCAAAGGTTGTACGGATACACGCAGCTACATAAAAAAAAGAGAGAGAGACAGCTTGGTCACGTGAATCAGCTTTGACTTGCTTCAGATCCATAAGTAGGACAAACTGACCAGTCTACACCCAAAATAAGAAACAGGTGCAAATCTGACAACAAAAATGGCAACATCCCCAAACTAGGAAGGGAAGATTTCAGCATCCCAGGTCAGGCCGATGCCGTAACTGTCCAGAAGAAGGCTCAAACAAAGGAGCTTCCGACGAAGATTCCAGGGCTAAACTGCTGGAATGCATTTTATCACCTATGGCTTGAATCGAGATTACTGTTTTGTTTTTTTAATCACACTGCATGTGTTAATTAGCTTCCCAAGGCCAGTTTTTTAATGTTATATCCAGCACAGCCTTGTTAATCGGCACCGTGACTATTTTGCTTTTTTGGTGTAATTATCACTATCTGTTATTTTTGCATTTTGTTTCCTCTTGACCTCACTTCTTTGCGTTCCCTACCCCCACAACTGTGTGTGTAGATTTGACTGCCTACTTCGGATGATAGCTGATATATCTGATGAAGTAGACCCCTAGGTTGGCACTGGGGTCTAAACCACTGAGCCACTGATCATAACATCGGCTCTTTGTATCCTCATGATGGAGTGAGTTCCCATTGCTCTGTCTCAGCTTCTGCCAACCAAGGAGTTCGAAAGCACACCGGTGCAAGTAGATAAATAGGTACCACTGTGGCAGGAAGGTAAACGGCATTTCCATGCACTCTGGTTTCCATCATGATGTTTTGTTACGCCAGAAGCGGCTTAGTCCTGCTGGCCACATGACCCGGAAAGCTGTGGACAAACGCTGGCTCCCTCGGCCTGAAAGCGAGGTGAGCGCCACAATCCCATAGTTGTCTTTGACAGGACTTAACCATCCAGGGGTCCTTTACCTTTTACCTTTATTCCCCTGGGTCAAGGGGAAGCTTTGCAGCTGGCTGAGCCTGTTGGGTTTTGTTTTGCTCTGTTTTGTTTGAGTGGGGGGAGGCCCAATGGAGAATACCTGCACCTACGCAGGGAAGGAGCTGTGTGTGCCTAGAGGAAGTGGGAAACTAGGGGGGGGTCTGTTTGTCAGTGGGGCTACAGAGGCAACTGAGTGGTGGGTCTTCTCCTCCCTCTTTGTCTGGCTGCAGAGTGCAGGGACGGGTGACAAGAGACCAGATTTCCCGGCTGCAAGGGAAAGAGTCAGAAGACATTCAAATGTGCTGCTACTGCTGATGCCAACAAGACTGCCAACTGACTGGATCAAGGGTCCATACAAGGGCCGTTGGGTCTTGACGGTGGTGCTGCGCCGAGTGGAGAGGCGGAAACATTTCTGCCCCTCAAAAGTGGATGCAAACACCCCAACCCACACTTTGTGTGCAGTCCCAATGCTGCAAGGAAATTGAGGGGGGGCACAGCGGAAAAGCTACTGGCTGGGGTTACAAGTGTGTCCTGCAGAGAAGCGCCCTTCACTGCCATACATTTAAAGTGCGTGGCTTACTTCTCAAGAATCCTAGGAGCTGTGGTTTGTTAAGGGTATTGGGACTTGCAGCTCTGTGGAGGGGGGAGGAGAACTACAGTTCCCAGGCTTCTTGGGGTGGAAGGCCTCCCCCCCCCATCTGTTTAGAATTTATGGTGTGGAGGCGATGGCAGGATATGCGGGAAGTTCTAAAGTTTGATTCACATACAGTGGAACCTCGGTTGTCAAATGCAATCTGTTCCGGAAGACCAACATCTGAAACATTCAACAGCCGAGGCGCAATGGGCGGTTGGCAAACTCAATTGAGAAAATTGACAAACGCGCCTTGGAAGCCGTTCGGCTTCCAAAGCACGTTCGAAAACAGAAGCAATTACGTCCGGGTTTTCGGCATTCGAAAACTGAAACGTTCGGCTTCCGAGATGCTCGAAAACTGAGGTTCCACCTTATTTGGGGGAGCAAAAAGGAGACTTGCACCCCTATCACAGAAATTGCATTTGAACGGGCAGAAGGTCCCGTGAGACTCACGACTAAAATGAGCTGAGAAACCTGCCTGTAGTTTACTATGCCCAATTTCAAAAGAATATGCTGAAAGACACTTGCTTCACGCAAACACACCCTCTTTTCAAAACCCACAGATAACACTAATTGACATGAAATTATTATGGCTTGTGTGTAATCTGATCTCAGTGTCGGAAGCAGATGGCAAAAGCAGCTTATGGAGGCAGAAGCAGGAAGTGTAAATAGGTGGCCACAGTGGGAGAAACGGAGGAATTTTGGCCCAGACGAGTGCCAAGCCAACTGAGGCACATGCATTTTATTGGGGAAGTGGAAGAGAACGACAAAAGATGATGGACGAAGACACTAACGGGAATCGATGGACATAAAATGCTCAGGTTTGCTTCTCTGGGGAAGAAATAATATTTAACACCAGAGCATTAAAGAGACCCAAGGGGGAAAGAACATCAATATGTTAAACTGTGTCAGACGCCTCAGAGTCTGTCCTAGAAAACAGGCAGCGCTGGCTATTTCAAACCGCAAAAATATAAATGCACAGTCAGAAACAAAAATAATAGCCCTTCTGCTGGGGTTAAAGATTAAATTAAAGCCAAATAAAAGCTCAATAGCCAAACTTTGCACTCTTTGTTTTGTCTCCCCCCCCCCATTATTCCATTCCTTCCTTCCTTTAGCATGCTCAGAGCAGCGCGCATTGTGGGCACAGAGGAGGCGGCTATGCATCTCCTCCTTCTGATGCTTGTTTCTGACAATTTGAAGCCATATACCTGCACATGATGGTGCCGCCAGTCACTTTAAGGCAGGAGGCACTGCAAAAGGCATCATACCCACCCCCCTCCATAATGTCCTTTTTGAATCATTCCATATTTCCTGCCTTCCTTCCACCTGTCTGCCATTAAAGAGTTAAGCAATAGGACAGAAATCACAAAAGACTCTCTGCTTCTTTTCTGTTGCTTTTCTCTCTCTGTGTGTCTCTTTTTTAAAAAATAGCATACATCAAAGTAAAGAACTGACATGTGGTGCCCTGCAACACTCTCCTGCATGCTTTTAGGTTTTGGAAATTTCATTTTCTACCTTATGATGATTACATGAGAGCGAGTGAAATGCTTGCTTTGAGGTTCATTTCAGACAGGGACGTAATAAATGTTGCGGCTTTTGACTGCAGTGGAACTGGCTCTTCGTAGCCAGGGAAGAAGGGAGATGCGGAAATCGACGGATGGGGATGGGACTTATTTTGTATTCCGGCAATTCAGTGCAGGTGGGGACGTCATGTGCAAAGGAAAGGGGTGCTTGGTACCTCCACAGATCAGCTCCAGACGTGGCTCGGAGCGTGGTCCCTCCCTCTGAAGTGAAAATGAGTTTTTTGGCCTCCGTCTCTCCTGACTGTCAGTCCACAAAAAACAAAACCCATCATAAATATTTCACTTCAGGCTGACACAGTTTACAGCTTCTCCTGCACAAAGGCCCAGGAGCAAGCCGGCTTGGAGAGTGAATTATCTCTTGCCCCCAAACAAGAAGTCGGCTCCTCCAGGGGGGGCAGGCGAGATGGAGATCATTTTAATCATGCCACACTGTGCAGAATTACATGTTTGTTTTCCTGTCTTTGAGGCCCTGTGCGATTCCCTCAGGACCACAGCGGAGCTGAAGAGAGCACTTGGCTTTTCCGCAACCGTCGCGAGGCAAGGAGAACAAGCAACTTCTCGGACTCCTGATGCTTTATTCACATAAGGAAAAAACATTGGGGGGGGGATTCAGTGAGTAAGCGAGCCCCCTGGCATAGCACCAAGCAAAACCTGGTGGAAATCATTTCTGACTTGCATAACAATAGGATGCCATGAAGTTTTGCTTGTTTGGGTGAGCAAAGCACATTTCTGCAGAACTAAATTCATTTCACTGAATGAATTCCATCTCTGTCCAGTATATTTAGCACGATGCATATTGCTGCCTGCCACCCCAATCTCTGTGCGGTGTGAGATTCCAGGCGTTCAGAATCCAGGGTCCGTGTTTCCTATTGGAAATAAGGCACAACGGAGACTGCTGGTGTCTTTAGGATATATAGTTTATAGACATGTATATACAACCTGAGCCTGCAATGGAGGGGCTCCCAGCATTAAGACCCCAAGAAAGTCTTGATTCCCCCCATAGCTACAGCCTTGGATTCCAGCAGAAATCAGCCATGGCTTTCTCTCTCCCTTTCCAGACTGCAGCGTTTCCCTCTAGGTCACGTCACAGCAAACTCCGCCCTCCAACTCAGCCTTTGTCCCCACCCATTTTTCATCTGGCACACAACCCGCTTTCCTTCGTTCTCTTAATGGCCCATCGCCCAGGCGGTTACCTCACCAGGAAGCTAGCCTGGCTTGAATAACTTTTAACACTTGCTAGGTTTAAAGTTGTTGGGCGCCTACAAACTCACAACAATATCTTCTGCCCTTCTGCCTTCAGCCCAGTATACCTGAAGGAGTGTCTCCACCCACATTGTTCTGGCCGGACACTGAGGTCTAGCTCTGAGGGCCTTCTGGTGGTTCCCTCCCTGCGATAAGCCAAGTTACAGGGAACCAGGCAGAGGGCCTTCTCAGTGGTGGCGCCCGCCCTGTGGAATGCCCTCCCATCAGATGTCAAGGAAATGAACAACTATCTGACTTTTAGAAGACATCTGAAGGCAGCCCTGTACAGGGAAGTTTTTTATGTCTGATGTTTTATTTTGTTTTTAGTAATCTGTTGGGAGCTGCCCAGAGTGGCTGGGGAAACCCATTCAGATGGGCCAGGGTATAAATCAAAAATGGTGACGATGAGATGATGATGGGGACTTCTGGTTTGCTGCGGAGGGAATGGCTGAGCGTTCCATGTCATCCGAGTAAAGGGGGGGAAAGGGGGAAATTCTAATTGGCTATGTTATTGGTAATTTGTATTGTTTTCTTCAATAAAAATATTTTTAAAAAGAAAAAGAAAACCTTGGCCAAAAAAAATCAAAACGATGATGATGGTGGTGGTGGTGGTGATGTGGGAATGCTTTTGCTGTTCATGTGACACTTTCACCCCACCAGACAGCATATATGTGCAGTACAGACTTAAAATAGCTTAACTGTTATACCCTTGTTTTCAAGAACTGCTGGGAAGTATAGCTCCATGGGGAGATATTTCTAACAGAAATCTACAGTTCCCAGGGTGTTTAGTAGAAAGCCATGCTATAAAGCCAATATGCGTGTGTGGTCTCATTCTGCCCTGAGCACAGTCCCCTTGCCACCTGTGTTGCCAAAACTCTGTTACACCTGAGGGCATCCCAAAGGGAACAAAGTCAAAGTGGATGGCAGCAAATGATACAAGTTGCTGAGTGGGCAGAATCCCCATTGCCATTCGACTGGTGGGAAAGTTGTCCGCTGGAAGCAGGACAGTAGCCACAGGGGTCGAATCCAGGCTTGGTCCATGGGGGCCAACATCTCAGGTCTACAGCACTTAAGGCCTTTTAAGATACCCAGTCCCTACCAGAGAGGAATGGCAAATCAAGCTGTTGGAGTATGCAGAAATGGCAAAACTGACCGGAAAGCTCAGGAACCAAGATGACAAAAACTTCAACAAAGAATGTGGGGGGAAACATAATTTATTTAGGAGAGTGCTATAAGCAGATGAAAACATTGCCTACAAAGGTCCGTATAGTTAAAGCTATGGTTTTCCCAGTAGTGATGTATGGAAGTGAGAGCTGGACCATCAAGAAGGCTGATCGCCGAAGAATTGATGCTTTTGAATTATGGTGCTGGAGGAGACTCTTGAGAGTCCCATGGACTGCAAGAAGATCAAACCTATCCATTCTTAAGGAAATCAGCCCTGAGTGCTCACTGGAAGGGCAGATCGTGAAGCTGAGGCTCCAATACTTTGGCCACCTCATGAGAAGAGAAGAATCCTTGGAAAAGACCCTGATGTTGGGAAAGATTGAGGGCACTAGGAGAAGGGGACGACAGAGGACGAGATGGCTGGACAGTGTTCTCGAAGCTACAAACATGAGTTTGACCAAACTGCGGGAGGCAGTGCAAGACAGGAGTGCCTGGCGTGCTATGGTCCATGGGGTCACAAAGAGTCGGACACGACTAAACGACTAAACATAAGCAGATGAAAGCATTAGCAGGATTTTAATAACACTTGTAATGTAAACAATTATCATGGACAATATGGAGACATATAAAACATGGATTATGAAATAATATGCAGTTCAAAAGGTTGGCAAAAGGACCAATGGAGGGGATGGTGGGAAATCCGGAGGTTCAGAGAAATCTCTAAACATGGATATCTATTTTGTATGGTTATAAGTTTACACTTGTAAAATAAAAATAAAAATTATTTCAAAAACAAAAAAGACCTTTCGGATGCCCAAGCCCACCTTTGCAGGAGGACGGCTGTGTGTGTTACTGTGCACTGCTAACGCCTACATTTGAAAAGTTAGAGGAGGAAAAAAGGATTCAGAAATGTGGCGTTTCTCTTCATTTGCAAGTTTTATGTCATTGATTCATCAGCCACAAATGTATAATCTTCAGATAAGCTATTTCTGTCCTCCCCCAAGCTGTTTAGAGAGTCAACAGTGAAGGTTGAGAATTCAGGTGTACTAGTCAAGCCATGAAACAAAGTCAGCTACAGGGAGAGGCTTTGCCTCCCAGCAAATGATGCTGCATATGGATCCTGCATTTTATATGCATTGAACAAACCCATCAGAAACAGAGCTCAGCAGCCTCCCAGGGAAGACTTCACTTTATTTATTACAAAGCACCACAAAGACACACATTCTTTTTTTAACCTAACATTTTAGCTGGAACTGACTTTAAACAGGTGTCGATGATTTACTCTCAGCTTCCTTCCTTTGTGTTATATATGCTAAGAGTCGAGTACCACACATGCTTCTTCAAATGCTGCAGGCCCAAGTCAGGTCTACTCTGAGTAAAACTTAGTTGAAGGCCACCCTGAAACCTTGCATGGCCATGTCTGGCCACCCCTCCAGCTTCCTGAAAGTTTGTTTGTGCTCACACCCCAGCGCTGGTTATTTCTTTGAGATGAGACATTTCTCCATTTAGGGGCTGAGCAGTGAATGCTAAAGAAGATTCACCTGCAAGAATTAGTTTATTTATTGCTTGTGCTGCGCCAGCATATTTAACACATGAAATGCAATCGTGTTATATTTTCCCTCCTGGAAGGGACTATAGTGCAAAAAGTTTTGTTTAGGTGAATACATTTCAGTCATCTTAGGCAGGTTCAGTCAGGTGCTTCAAATTAATTGCAGGCTGTGAAACAAAACAAAACGAATGTCTAAGGTGGGCTGTTCACATTTCTGAGCTTCCTTAGTTCTGAGCCTACCAAAGCCAGAGCCATATTCAGGGGCACCAAAATGGTTCAGCTCTACAGTATGGAATCGTAGGGCTGGAAGGAACCAGAAGGCAAAGCCTCAAACAGGGACATTTCCCACTTCCCCCAATTGATACCCCTCAACCCCCTTTCTCTCTCCCACCCCCCCGACCCAAGCATTTCCATCACCCCTTCTCCAACAGGACACAGCAGACACCGCCCTCCCCACCATCCTGAAAAAACTCCTGAATCCTGTTTTTATTTTAAAACACACACCAACAAATAATTTTTAGCAAAATAAAAAAAAATCCTTCAGTAGCACCTTAAAGACCAACTAAGTTTTTATTTTGGTATGAGCTTTCGTGTGCATGCACACTTCTTCAGATACACTTGAAACAGAAGCAACCAGACCCTTATATATATTCAGAGGGTGGGGGGGTGATGGGAATGGGTGATGGGTTGATGGGAGTGGTAAACCTGTTGGTGGCTGTTAACGATTGCTGATTACTGCAATAATCAGTATTTTCTTTAGACTCAGCCCTTGTTTTTCCCCTGCAGGACCTATTGCAGTAATCAGCAGTCGTTAACAGCCATCAACAGGTTTACCACTCTTACAGCCCATCACCCATTCCCATCACCCCCCCCCCACCCTCTGAATATATATAAGAGTCTGGTTGCTTCTGTTTCAAGTGTATCTGAAGAAGTGTGCATGCACACAAAAGCTCATACCAAAATAAAAACTTAGTTGGTCTTTAAGGTGCTACTGAAGGAATTTTTTTTATTTTGCTTCGACTCAGACCAACACGGCTACCTACCTGTAAATAATTTTTAGAAAGGGGTTCTCCCTTTCTTCCTGTGCGGGGCAGCCCTGCTCTCTGCCTGCCCCCCCCCCCCAAGAGCTGGCACATCACATGGCGCTGGGCCTTGCTGGTGGCAGCCCCTTTTCCCCCTGGCCTGCTCTCCAACAGCCGCTACGAGCTGTCCAAGGGAGGAGGCTGGCAGCGGCGGCCATGGAGAGGCCACAGGGTGCCCCCTCGCAGCTGCCACTGCCACCTCTCAGGAGAAGCGCTGGTTCATCCTCCTTCCCAAACTTGGTGATGGGCATGTGCTTAACTGATGCAGTGCAAGGGACTCCGCCTTGTAGGAAGGACCACCAGTCCAAGACTAGCTCCCTCCTTGCTGGCTCTGCTTACATGACCTGACCTTGTGTGGTCCAACACACAGCCTGAGGGCTGCATGTGGATCTCATGGCTTTTCCAGCAGCCCTTGGAAACATTTGACACCCTCTGCCCAGCCTTTGCCCTCCCAACTTTGCAAAAAAATATGCCTTGTGCCTGTGGAGGCTAGAGTCATCCGCCCTCCTTCCCAAAGCATGTTGTTCCTTCCCAGGACATTTCTGGGCACAGTTCAAAGTGTTGGTGCTGACCTTGAAAGCCTTAAATGGCCTCGGCCCAGTATAACTGAAGAAGCGTCTCCATCTCCATCATCCAGCCCAGACACTGAAGTCCAGCTCCGAGGGCCTTCTGGCAGTTCCCTCACTGCAAGAAGTGAGGTTACAGGGAACCAGGCCTTCTTGGTGGTGGCACCCGCCCTGTGGAACGCCCTCCCATCAGATGTCAGGGAAATAAACAACTATCCAACTTTTAGAAGACATCTGAAGGCAACCCTGTATTGGGATTTTTTTATATTTGATGTTTTATAATTTTTTTATATTTTGCTGGATGATGATGATGATGATGAAGCCTAGTTAGAGCTTTCCCAGCTTTAGGGCTCTAGGACTCCGCCAGAGCCTCATACCTCCTTCCCAAAGCCCAGCGCCTCACTTGGCTGGCTTTGGGAAAGCAGCGTGAGGGCTGGGCTGAGGCCATCAAATTTTGGGCTCGCTCCCCCTCCACCCCTGCACACATGACAAGGCATAGTGTGGCCCACAGGTTCAGTGTTGAAATACTCTTGTGGCCCACCTGGTGTGAAAAGTTGGGCTGCCCTGGGTTCAGCATCCGCATATTGCTATGATGGTGCTGACACACATATGAAGCTTTCATTAAACTATGGCTTCATTTAGCATGCCAGACTTCTTTCTTCTTCTTCTTTGGTGATCCCTCATAGCCGAGTAAGATTGTCTTCCATAAACACAGTTTTAACAATGAGTCCGTAAGTGACTGTGGAGGCCAATTCTGGATCCACACGTCCTTCCACAGTGGGGACATTGGTTTCCGGGCGGGAGTTGATCACAGTGTGGATTTGCCAACCATGCCTTCCTCTTAGCACATTTCTCCCTCTCATCCTGAGATCGAGTTTCTTCAAAGCCCGTGACACCTTTGGTCAAGGCTGTTCTCCAACTGGAGCGCTCGCAGGCCAGTGTTTCCCAGTTGTCAGTGTTTATACTACATTTTTTAAATATTTGCCTTGAGATAGTCTTTAAACCTCTTTTGTAGACCACCAGCATTACGCTTTCCATTTTTAAGTTCGGAATAGAGTAGCCTAGTTGCTTTGGAAGACGATCACCAGGCATCCGCACAACATGACCAGTCCAATGAAGTTGATGTTGAAGAATCATTGCTTCAACACGGGTGATCTTTGCTTCTTCCAGTACACTGATATTAGTTCGCCTGTCTTCCCAAGTGATGTGTAAAAATTTTCAGAGACACCGTTGATGGAATCTTTTGAGGAGTTGGAGATGGTGTTTATAAGTGGTCCATGTTTCACAAGCATATAGTAAGGTTGGTATTACAAAAGCTTTGTAAACAAGTATTTTGGTTTCCCTGCCAATGCCCCGGTCCTCAAACACTCTGCACTTCAATCGGGAGAAAGCCGCACTCGCAGAGCTCAGGCGATGCTGGATTTCAGCATCAATGTTGGCCCTTGTGGAAAGGTAGGCCAAAGCTCAGAGGCAGATTGACTGTTTTGAATGCAGAAGGTCACAGATTTAGTCCCTGTCTAAAGTCTCCAAGAGTGGCTGCCGATCAGTGCAGGCAACGCTGACTTCAAATGACCAGACCAATGGCCTGACTCCACATAAGGCCTCTTTCTATGAGAACAAATGAAGCTTGTGATGATGATGATGATGATGATGATGATGATGATGATGATGATGATGTTACTACTACTACTACTACTACTACATTAGGACCCTACCTTTCTTCCAAGAAGTCTAAATGGGCTTCAAGGGGGGATTAAGAGTTATGGATCTCAGACCATCTACTGAGCTGGGTATTCATTTGAACTGCTGCTCAATAATTATGATACCAAGATGGGCAACCCAGCCAGATGGGCAGCGTATAAATAATATACTGTACAGGGCAAGAGAGCAACTTGTGGGTTTCCCAAGGCCTCTAGTTGGCCACTGTTGCAAACAGGATGCCCAAATCTCCATTTGCATCCCTTTCCATAAATCACTTTCCTTCTCTTCCCCACTTTATTTCTCACACACCCCACCCACTTAATTTGTTTGCTGCTTTTTAAAGAACATTGGCAACCTCCATCAAGAAGCGCTGCAGAAACCGCAGCATTGCTCAAGCATGTCATTGTGCGTGACACATGCCTCCTAATGACTAGCGATGACTAATAATTTCATTTTATTTTGAGGCCGTCACAAAGGGTGTCAACTCACTGACTGACAAAAGGGAAAGGAAAGTGCACCTGTCTTAGCTCAAACATCTTCAGAAGCCAGTTTGAACTCCTGTAGAGAAAACAGGGTAAAAAATGGGGGCTGTTGCATTCGCTTCCGGTGAATACCAAATCCCAAAATAGATTGGGCTGCTGCAGAGATTCGGGATTTCTCCAAAGTGAAACAGTTTCGTTCCAAACTGATCTAAGATCAGTTCCCCAAAGCTTCAGGATCAACTTGCAGGAACAAAGTAACAAAGATTCCAGAAGACTTATTTATTTTTTCTCCTTGTAACTGAAACACTTTGCTCCTTTATCCTGAATAACTTTAGGGTAAATAGTAACTTCTTTGTATCCTCCCTGTGATGTCTTCCTATCACCCATTTCCTAGACCCACAATCACCTTCATTATTCCTTTCTCAAGATTTCCCATTTTGTTGCCGTTCTTCTGGCCCCCCTTCAACTGTACAAAATAGCCTAGTTAGTGAGATAATACAAGTTCACATCTCCTTCTCTGAGGGCTGTTGCCAAGGTTCATAATTACCTGGTTTGGAATATGAATTTGTTTAGCTTGTAATGCTCTGATGTATTACAAATTGAGCGTAATTTCCCCCATAAGTTATTCTCCAGCTCAGAATGTGAAATGAGATTCTTGCAGGTGCCATCGTCGGCTTCCAGCAGGCTGCATACCTAAAGCCTGCTGCTTTGCAGAAGCATGCAGGGGAAAATATGGAATGCTGGAACCCTGGCTCTCCATGCACCTCTTGCCAATTGCTGTGAAACAACAGCCCTACTGAGGGCTTTTTACAATTATATTGGTAGAGGGGCTTTGGGGCTCCCAAGTTGAGTGGTGTGGCATGCATGGAGGACCCTTGAAACTAAACGACAATTCCCAGGGGGTGGGGAGATGATTCTGCACATGCGTACAGCACCATCAATGTGCATGTGCCAATATTCTGGGCTGCATCAAGAGGAGTATAGCATCTAGATCAAGGGAAGTAATAGTACCACTGTATTCTGCTCTGGTCAGACCTCACCTGGAGTACTGTGTCCAGTTCTGGGCACCACAGTTCAAGAAGGATACTGACAAGCTGGAACGTGTCCAGAGGAGGGCAACCAAAATGGTCAAAGGCCTGGAAACGATGCCTTATGAGGAACGGCTTAGGGAGCTGGGTATGTTTAGCCTGGAGAAGAGAAGGTGAAGGGGTGATATGATAGCCATGTTCAAATATGGAGGAGGGAGAAAGATTGTTTTCTGCTGCTCCAGAGAAGCGGACACGGAGCAATGGATTCAAACTTCAAGAAAGAAGAACTTCTTGACAGTAAGAGCTGTTCGGCAGTGGGATTTGCTGCCAAGGAGTGTGGTGGAGTCTCCTTCTTTAAGCAGAGGCTTGACAGGCATACGTCAAGAATGCTTTGATGGTGTTTCCTGCTTGGCAGGGGGTTGGACTGGATGGCCCTTGGGGTCTCTTCCAACTCTAGGATTCTATGATTAGCATATAGGTAAACAGGATTAACCATAGCTTCCAAGTTAGCCCTTTTTTTAAAGGGAATTTCCCTTATGCTGAATAGGCTTCCTCGCGAGAAAAGGGGAAACTTGGCAGCTATGGGGTAACAATACCTGATGTCCCAGGAAATTGATAAGCAAGTACCAGTAAGTATCTGGGAGGGGGTCCTTGAGTACCTTAACGGCTTAGGGAGCTGGGTATAACGGCTTAGGGAGCTGGGTATGTTTAGCCTGGAGAAGAGAAGGTTAAGGGGTGATATGATAACCATGTTCAAATATATGAAAGGATGTCATATGGAGGAGGGAGAAAGATTGTTTTCTGCTGCTCCAGAGAAGCGGACACGGAGCAATGGATTCAAACTACAAGAAAGAAAATTCCACCTAAACATTAGGAAGAACTTCCTGACAGTAAGAGCTGTTCGGCAGTGGAATTTGCTGCCAAGGAGTGTGGTGGAGTCTCCTCCTTTGGAGGTCTTTAAGCAGAGGCTTGACAGGCATATGTCAAGAATGCTTTGATGGTGTTTCCTGCTCGGCAGGGGGTTGGACTGGATGGCCCTTGGGGTCTCTTCCAACTCTGTGATTCTGTGTTTCTAATATTAAGAGCCAGGAGAGGATTCTAAAACACACACAAACACACAGCCAAAAAGATGAGCATTTCCCAAATATACTCTAAGAAAGCACCATTTCGGATCAAGTCGAGGGGAGCTTGGCTATCACTCTTTTCCACCACATGCTGTCAAATCCCATCCCACCCACCCCCCGGCCGGGTGTTTGTGCTTCTCCATTTATAGGGAGATCTGTGAGCTCCATAGAGATGTCTGAGTTCCTGTTTGGACTGTGACAATATACAGTGGCTGAGCAGAACAGTTGCAGCTCTTGCCAGAGATGAGTGCCAAGGCCATTTCCCCCTGTTACGCGGCCGTCTCTTTTCCTGGCAAATTACCCTCTTTATGGTGAATGACCCCCTAGGCGATTAAGGGGCAAGCATTTCCATATTTAAACCACCTTCTTTGAAGAATGGGGATGCATTGATGGGAATGATCATGCGCAGGGAAGGAGAGAGGCTAGTTGCATTTCAGCTGCTACTCCAAACATGTTATACCAGGGACCCGCCTCAGTCCGTCACAGCCACTGCTTTTTGTGTGTGTGTGTGACGGTATATATATAATCTGTCACACACAAACACGCACACGACACTTTCTTACTTTCCAGATTTCACCCTGGCAGGAAAGAGCCCTTGGAATAATTGCTGCTGGGCCGAAACAGAAATGCTCATTTTCTGTAATTATTCCTCACCTGTGCTGTTTCGTTCCATCTCTTGTGAAATGCCCGTCCCCTGGCTGGTTGCCTATACGGACTTTTATGTATTTTCAGCTGTTGGCAGCTATTGTACCTCTCCTCTCTATACCACACCACAACGGTGGCATTCTAATACAGCTTTCATTATTTCGCTGCACATCTCCCCTCCCCTCCCCCCCACACCACTGCATGCAATAAATAAATAAATAAATAAATAAATAAATAAATAAATAAATAAATAAATAGCTAGCATAAATCATGGAAGCAAGTTGGGGAGGTCTATAAAAATATAAAACGATGAATATTTCATCTCCCTCTATTTTATTTCCTTGCCTGCTCTGAATCTCCCCCCAAAGTTGTTAGTTCATTTATGAGATGCCTAGTTTCTTACATGGATTTTTTTGGCCCACTTTCCCAGCTTGTTTTCCAGGGTCTGTCATTATATACTAGTGGTTTTCAGCCCGTTTAATAACGGGCGCTAGAATCCTGGGGTTCGGAGAAGCGCTTGCGCAGCGCTTCTCCGAACCCTGGGACCTGTCCTTGCTGTCGGCAGCAAGGGGACAGGAACGGAGGAGGAGAAAGCGCTGCTTTCTCCTCCTCCGTTCCTCTCCCGCAGCCGCCGACAGCAAGACCTCCTCCCAGGGTTCGGAGAAGCGCTTGCGCAGCGCTTCTCCGAACCCTGGGACCTGTCATTGCTGTCGGCGGCAGGGGGACAGGAACGGAGGAGGAGAAAGCGCTGCTTTCTCCTCCTCCGTTCCTCTCCCGCAGCCGCCGACAGCAAGGAGACCTCCCAGGGTTCGGAGAAGCGCTTGCGCAGCGCTTCTCCGAACCCTGGGACCTGTCATTGCTGTCGGCGGCAGGGGGACAGGAACGGAGGAGGAGAAAGCGCTGCTTTCTCCTCCTCCGTTCCTCTCCCGCAGCCGCCGACAGCAAGGAGACCTCCCAGGGTTCGGAGAAGCGCTTGCGCAGCGCTTCTCCGAACCCTGGGACCCGTCCTTGCTGTCGGCGGCAGGGGGACAGGAACGGAGGAGCGCTTTCTCCTTCCTTCCTCTCCCCCAGCCGCCGACAGGAAGGACGCGCGCACTCTCCCCCCCCCCCCCACCTCCTCCAACCGCCGCTCCTCACGGGCAGTGAGGCGGTGTCCGGCGGGAGCGGCGGTTGGAGGAGGCAGAGGGGGGGGGGGAGAGTGCGCGCGGGCAGTCTCTGCTGTCCAATCCCTGTGTCTCTGGGGTACATGCGCAGTACCTCAGGGACACACGGGACAACTGGACGCAGGGACATCTTGGACATTATTATATAGGATGATTGGTTATTTTCAGCTGACTTTCTCCGGTACGAGTTCATCTCCCATCCCAGTGGCTGATTCTTCCGCGTCAGGAAAATCGCTTGTTCCTCCTGCCTCAGTTCTGTTTCCGGTTGGCCGAAGGAGAAAGTTGCATGCTTGCAGCACAAATCCTTGATGCTACAAACCGGGAAGCACAATTATGTCGTCCACTCCTGACCTGGCAGTGAGCGATGCAAATGAATCAGCTAAGAGTTTGTGTCAGGAGTATGGGCAGGAGTCAGGCTCTGGGGCCTGTAGTGCTTTGCAGGACTGGGGCCTGCCTCAGCTTGTGCTGGAGAAGCAAGGAGTGGCCACTCAGGTGAGGCCACTTGATACCTCACTGCACCTGGTGGCAGGAGCTGGGAGGGATAAAAGCTCAGCATTTCCCTTCAGCTCTTTGTCACAGCAACGCTATCCCTGCCTGGTTGCCTCTGGCCTCTCGCTCCTTGGACCCTTGCCTTGCCGACGCCTTGATCCTCAACCCTTGGACCTTTGCCTTGCTGACGCCTTGCTCCTTGACTCCCAGACCTTTGCCTCTGCCTTGCTCCTTGACCCTGTGACTGCCTGCTGCTGGATCCTCAGCCCTGCACCTGTTCCTGCTTCTACATCACCATCTTGCCTCTGGTCCTGACGTCCCCAGCCAGGGCTTCAACCGCCCGCCGACCTGACCGTGACAGTTTGATGCATGAATTACAAATTCAGATTTAGGGTTTTTGGTTTTTTTAATGTAACACAATTTAGACAAGTTAGTACATGGCTAGCCACTGTTATGTCCTCCACATTTGTTGGACCCTTGTCTCCCATCCGCCCCAACCAGCATGGTCCATGGTCAGGGATGTTGGCAGTCAGAGCCCAACAACACTTTACGTTTGAAAAGCAGAATGATATTTACTTGGAAATAATAATAATAAAAAAGATTTATTTATTTATTTATACCTCGCTCATCTGGCTAGGTTTCCCCAACCACTCAGGGCAGCTCCCAACTGAATATTAAAAACACAATAAAACATTAAAAACTCCCCTAAAACTAATTATATTAATGGGAAAACAAATCAGCCTGTTATCTTAAACAGATATGTAGTGCTATCCCATACAAATCTTCTTAGAAGCAACCCCAAAAGAGCTCAATAGAACTTACTCTGGAGTAAGTATGGGATTGTAGCCTTTAGCTATTAATTTAACTAATATACTGCTTAGACCTGTTAACTGTGCTTCATGTTGAGCTATTTTCATACAATTTGCCATGCTATTGGTTATAACTTGCTGTATGGGGAAACACTCAGGGAAAATATACATTACATACTTCCATACTTTCCAGGAATAATATTCAGGGCACATATGTTGTATTCACTGTGGATATGATGGAGTTAATCCAGTACTTTCTGCTTGAACTGTTATAATTCCCAAAGCAGTGTATTATCAAGAAGGTATGTCCTGATATAAAATCCAGTTTGGCAGAGTTCATTTATATAGGAATTGTGTGTGTGTGTGTGTGTGTGTGTGTGTGTGTAAGTGTGTGGAAGTGTGTGGAAGTGTGGAATTGCAATTTTCCCTCCTATCAAAATTTATGCCTTTTGGGTTGTTTTGGGTTTTGAAACTTTGGAAGTGTGAAATATACAGAAAGCACCATACTGTATAGTATTACTAAAAACCTTGTGAAATTTGTAATGAAGAAAGAGAATGACGAATCATAGAATCACAGAACTGGGAGGGACTACGAGGCTCATCTAGTCCAGCCCCTTGAGATGCAGGAATCTTTTTGCCCAACGTGGGCAAAATAATAATAATTTATTATTTATACCCCACCCATCTGACTGGGTTTCCCCAGCCACTCTGGGTGGCTCCCAACAGAATATTAAAAACATGATAAAACATAAAACATTAAAAACTTCCCTAAATGGAGCTGCCTTCAGATGTCTTCTAAAAGTCAGATAGTTGTTTACAGTATTTCCTTGACATCTGATGGGAGGGCATTCCACAGGGCGGGCGCCACCACGGAGAAGGCCCTCTGCCTGGTTCCCTGTAACCTCGCAATGAGGGAACCGCCAGAAGGCCCTCGGAGCTGGACCTCAGTGTCCAGGCAGAACAATGTGGGTGGAGATGCTCCTTCAGGTATAATAAAACATTAAACATTAAAAGGAAACTTCCCTATCCAGGGCTGCCTTCACATGTTTTCTAAAGGTTGTCTAGTTACTTGTCTCCTTGGCTTGGGGGGTCACATAACTCCATCCCCTCCAAAGCCAATGCAATTCTGGGCTGCATCAAGAGGAGTATAGCATCTAGATCAAGGGAAGTAATAGTACCACTGTATTCTGCTCTGGTCAGACCTCACCTGGAGTACTGTGTCCAGTTCTGGGCACCACAGTTCAAGAAGGATACTGACAAGCTGGAACGTGTCCAGAGGAGGGCAACCAAAATGGTCAAAGGCCTGGAAACGATGCCTTATGAGGAACGGCTTAGGGAGCTGGGTATGTTTAGCCTGGAGAAGAGAAGGTTAAGGGGTGATATGATTGCCATGTTCAAATATATAAAAGGATGTCATATAGAGGAGCGGACACGGAGCAATGGATTCAAACTACAAGAAAGAAGATTCCACCTAAACATTAGGAAGAACTTCCTGACAGTAAGAGCTGTTCGGCAGTGAAATTTGCTACCACTGACCCAGAAACTCCAGCGGGTGCAGAATACCGCGGCGAGGCTCCTTACGGGGTCCCGGCCGCGGGATCACATTCATTCAGTGCTTTACCAGCTGCACTGGCTCCCGGTGGAGTACAGGAGTACAGGATCTGGTTTAAGGTGCTGATTTTGACCTTTAAAACCCTATGCGGCCTGGGACCCTCACACCTACGGAACTGCTACTCCTGGTATGCCCCGCGGAGGACCTTAAGGTCTACAAACAACAATATTCTGGAGATCCTGAGCCATAAGGTGGCTAGATTGGCCTCTACTAGGGCTAGGGCCTTTTCAGTATTGGCCCCAACTTGGTGGAACACTCTTTCACAGGAGACCAGGGCCCTGCAGGATTGGTCATCTTTCCGCAGGGCCTGCCTGCAAGACGGATCTGTTCCACCTGGCCTTTGGGTTGGACTTAGTCTGACCCCTGTGTTTTCCTCCCTCATGGCTTCGATTTATGGATTACTTAAAATGAGGCTGCATTTTAAATTTTAATACTGCATTTTAATCTGTATTTTGAATTAATTGCTTTTTATGTTTTATTGTAATTTTATTGGTGTGAGCCGCCCTGAGCCCGGTTTTGACTGGGGAGGGCGGGGTATAAATATTATTATTGTTGTTGTTGTTGTTGTTGTTATTATTGTTGTTGTTGTTATTATTATTATTATTATTATTATTATTATTATTATTATTATTACCAAGGAGTGTGGTGGAGTCTCCTTCTTTGGAGGTCTTTAAGCAGAGGCTTGACAGGCATATGTCAAGAATGCTTTGATGGTGTTTCCTGCTTGGCAGGGGGTTGGACTGGATGGCCCTTGTGGTCTCTTCCAACTCTATGATTCTATGATTTCTCCAATGAAAAGAGGGATGTCCTAAGGAAAAGCAGGGCATTCTGGGATTAAATCAGAAACCAGGACGGCTTCTGTAAATCTGGGACTTTCCCTGGAAAATAGGGACATAACTTGCTGCTCTGGAGAGGTATTTCCTGTGATTAATACTTTCTAGGCAATAGTAAACGAACAGTGCATTCCCCCTTTTCTGAGAGTGCTGAAATGCATATTTACTGTACGAATTTCCCAATAACCCCTTAATTCAGGTGGCAATCTGACAAAAGTGCATCAATCCATCCAGCATATGGGTACAGGGCAGGTATCCCCAAATTGCGGCCCTCCAGGTGGTTTTGGCCTACAACTCCCATGATCCCTAGCTAACAGGACCAGTGGTCAGGGAAGATGGGAATTGTAGTCCAAAACATCTGGAGGGCCGAAGTTTGGGGGTGCCTGGTACAGGGATTACATAACTAGCTTCCACCCCCCGGGAGGAAATAGTTAGATTTTAATGTTTTCTCTGATCTAGTGGACCCGGGGTAGTACACGAATGGCTAACAACTTTGTAACACGAATGTAAGCTGTTACTGAGAAACGGTTCTTATAGATGACTTTGTCAATGTAAGATTATACCGTACATAAAATAAATACCTTGGCTTCCCTCCAGAAATAGTAGAATGTGGCTGGATTTCAGAATAAGCTCAATCAGCATTCATGCCCAACAATAAATTAGAGCTGAAATAAACCTGGGCTTTGTTTTTTGAAGCAAAATAAAAAAATTCCTTCAGTAGCACCTTAAAGACCAACTAAGTTTATATTTTGGTATGAGCTTTCGTGTGCATGCACACTTCGTCAGATTTTTTGAGTTTTTTGAGTTTCTGTTTTAAGCACACATTTACTGCAAAAGTAAATCCTGTCGAATTCAGAAGGATTTATGTATTTCTAGGGAAACATGCTTGGGGTCGCTCTTCATAAAAGGTGGGAGCTGGATTTACCAACAATTCATGAAAATAGTAAAATGCAGGGATATTTTTTTTCTAGCCGGAACTGATTGGACCCGAGTTCTGGCTCCTCTCACGTGGGTGCCATTGCCATTCTAAGAAAACATGGTGAGTTCCTGCTCCTCTTTTTCTTGTAAAATTGCACTGGTAAAATAGACTAATATGAAAATAGGTCTAATAGAACACTACTCAATCTTTCAAACACAAACAGGAAAGATTGTCCATATTCAGCAGCATATTAGGTTTTTCGGACATTCCACAATATTTCCTTTTCTTCCCAAGCAAAATGCAGGTCCGAACAAAATCAAAACAGAAATCAGCACCTAGTCCTCCTTTTATTTCTTCCACATATTTCAGGAGAGAATCTGCATGCCTGGACTTATATAACTGCACCACAGTTTGCTCTTATTGGTTTGCTATCTTAATTATTATTATTATTTTGTCAGAGATGAGCTGCACCAGTTCTGTCTCTGCTACCTGATCTGACCGTCGCTTGCGGTTCAAACCCCACCCCAAATGTCTTAATCACAAGTCATTAATAAACAAATTGCTGGGCAAACACAACCTTTTCAATCTGTTGAAGCTCTTTGGAAATCAGAATCATTTATTTTGCAAACAGAAGAGTTTCCATGAAACCATGCATTTAAGACACCATTATTCCACTTTAACCATCATGATTTTCCCCAAAGTAACCGGGAAATTGTAACCTGCCATGGGTGCTGAGAGTTGTTAAAAGGTAAAGGGACCCCTGACCATTAGGTCCAGTCGTGACCGATTCTAGGGTTGCAGCGCTCATCTCACTCTATTGGCCGAGGGAGCCGGCATACAGCTTCCAGGTCATGTGGCCAGCATGACTAAGCCGCTTCTGGTGAACCAGAGCAGCGCATGGAAACGCCGTTTACCTTCCTGCCAGAGTGGTACCTCTTTATCTACTTGCACTTTGACGTGCTTTTGAACTGCTAGGTTGGCAGGAGCTAGGACTAAGCAACGGGAGCTCACCCCGTCGCGGGGATTCGAACCGCTGACCTTCTGATCGGCAAGCCCTAGGCTCTGTGGTTTAACCCACAGCATCGAGACCCCTATTCCTCTCACAGAGGGAGTTTTTGTAAACTGCTGGGATGCTTCCCCCCCAAAAAAAATCAAGCGTCGTAAAAATGCTGTGAATTGTGGGGGGAACCCTTTTCCCCTCGCAGGTCTACATTTCCCAGAATTCCCTGTGAAGAGGTATTGGTTGTTACATCACTCCGAGAGGGGGAGCTCTGCAAGGGAAATAGGGGTATCCCAACCGCTCTCAGTACCACCCCTAATAAACCACAATTTCCAGGATTTGTGGAAGACCTGACTTCCTAAAGTGGTATGGTACTGCTTTGAACGTTTCATACAGGTGAGCCCTGGTGCAGCAGCTCCATCAATTAGAACCTTTCTTTCAGAACAATTCTATTTTCAGCCAGTTGATGGCAGTGTCTTCTAGCCCCAATTTAATAGGTTTTCTCGGGGGAGGAAATGCCATATGAGACTAGGTCAGAACTTGTACGGTCTACTTATATCAAAGCATAGATATTGTTGAATGCACTTATTTGATCCCTACTTCTGTCTTTGCAAAACGTTGATCAGTTAATGCTAGTCTCTCCGGCCTCACTAGAAAGGCAGGATGTCTGTCAATACAGAGCCAGAATGACTCTACTAGACACCACTTTGATTCATTCTCCGAGACGAGGTGGGGAGAAAAAAGGAAAACCGGGACTTTCCAGGATCAGATCAGACACTGGGATGGCTGCTGTAATTCTGGGACCTTCCCTGGAAAATCGGGACACCTGGAGGGCATGCAAATGGGCCAGGGGGGAGTATCTAAAATGTGTCCGGACTTGGCTCTTTCTCTCCAAACCATGCGCAATCCCACAGTGGGATAGCCTTGGTTAACTACCGGTATGTTAACCAAGGATGCCTAGTGCTGACAAACTAATGGCAATATATGGCAAAAAGGCATCACCGGGTTGCCCTTAGAGGACGCAGCCATTTTTCCCTCCAAAGTGGAACTGTTTTAGAAAGGGTTTGTGCCTCATTAGGCCGCCTCCGTCTCTGCAAACGAGAAATTTGCTTTAATGGCATTGTTTTGAATTGCTGAGGGAAGAATCTATCAACCGCAAGGTGCCCTACTGCTGAACTCAGCCAAAAGGCTGTTAATAACTCCAGCAGATGTTTCGGCTTTTTAGGCCAGGAGAGTCCTCCCTTCGCTTTTCGGAGAATCGTTTGCCAGCGTGACACAAATCCAGGAACTCACGGCTGCTAAAGCAGAAAGAGGGATCAGCAGCCAATGGCTGGAAGCAGATGGCAGGACAACAACAGTTCCTAAAAAAATATTGTTTATGCTCAAGGGATTCGTGTTTTAGGTGCGAAAACAATATAAAAAAGGGGGGAGAGAAAGCGCCATTCTCTCAAGATATGCTTTTCATACCTACAATGTGGTATCCTTGAATGAGAAGCATTCAGGCAGAATGTCACTCCTTTAAAATCCCGCTTCAAGCCGTTTCCAAACCCTCCAACCTTTTGTTACCTTCAGTATCTCTCTCTAAATGCATCATATTCTACAGATACTTCTAGCCATGCAAGAATTTCCTGGGGGAATGGCACTGGGTGCGGCTGAGAGATGGAGAGATGGCTGCATGTCAGCCCCCCAGAAATCAATTCATTTCCGTGGGACATAAGCGCACCTCCATTTTTCAGGATTATTATCCACCCCCTTTGAAACCCAAGGTACTTGCGAGACTGGATTGCTGGGTAAGATGAATCCTCATTATATCAATGTAGTTTGGCAAAGTAAAATTTGCTTTTACCAGCTGAACAAGTAGGAGGCTGATAGCAAAAATTGCTGTCCTGAAGTACTATTTTCTTTCCATTGTTCCACAATTGGTTATTCACTCGTCTGATGCAGAACGGGCTCCGCTAGATTCTCGGCATAATGCTGCTGTTCTCTTTTATCCCTCCATGGTTCTGAGTGGTCTGACCTCCACAGCTCTGCAATATAAGAAGTTTTTATAAATGTACGTTATAAATACTACGGTATGGTTGTTCTGTGCCTACAGTAACCCGGAAGCCTTGACTTTACAGCACCTGAATAGCTTTCTGCCGTCATCTTTATATTGCCGTGAACTTGAAATCTTAAATTACATCTATGCATGGAGCTTTTCCGAAAGAGAAGTGCATAAAAATCTATAATAAAAGTGCCCCCGCCCCCTTGGAGGAGAGAGCTTAAAAGACCCTTGAACGAGCGAGAAGTGCCCACGGCAGAAGCTCAGACAACACCGAAGTTCTAATGAAGTTGAAACACTTTTAAGACTAGGAGGAGGAGATCTCAGAAGTCTATAAGCAACTTTCCTCTTCAGTTTCTCTTTCTGATGCTCCTTCTCTCTGTCGTATGATTCCCCACCCCCCCACCCCCCGCTGCATTTAGGGCAGCTCACTCTCGCCAGAGATCTGTATGGATTGCTTGCAGAGCATTTCCGAAATTCGACTGAATGCCTCACGTTGTCCGTGTCAGGTTTTTCCTTTAAGACTGATGTGGTCAATGGTGCTACACAGAGATGTGTGTTTGCAACCTTGTTCTGAATGATAGCACACCTGTGAGCTTTTGCTAATTTGAATAATTGAAGGTAGAGTTTGCTCACTGTCATGTGATTGGGTACTTGACTATTTTGAATTCTGTATTTAAGCTACCCAAATGGTTCATGGGTGTGGTGGTGGGGATGGATTGCGAAATGAGAGGAATGGAGTAGAGGAGTGTGGTGTATATAATTGTAAATAAAAGCAAGCAAAGATACTGAAGATGACTTTGTTATTTCGTCGACCCTGCCGCTGTTGCCACTCGGTTGGTGCGTATTTTGCCCAACAGTCCGACCCGTCAATGATACAATACCAGATTTTTCACACACACCCCGAAACCCCCTACCTAGTATGAGTCGAGAGGAAAGCCAAGTAAGAGAACTTGAGGCCCCCATCTCCTGCTTAATGGCCCGACTTGGAAGACCAAGTTGGTTTTGCTTGTGACATGGCCTGACTTGAGCCGTAATAACATACCCTCCAAGTGTCCCGATTTTCCGGGACTGGTCCCAAAATGCAAGAGCCATCACAGCTTCTGATTTGATCCAGAATGCCCCTATCTCCCCCCCCCCCCAATGCTGAAGTGGGGCAGGAGGATGGGCCAACACTTGTCCAGAGAGATGGCGGGGCAGCGGGGGTGGCCGCGAGGGGGTACCCTGTGGCCTCTCCATGGCTGCTTCTGCCAGCCTCCTCCCTTGGGCAGCTCAGGCCAGGAGGAGAAGGGGCTACCACCGCCAAGGCCCAGCCCCATAGGATTCAGTGGCTCTGAGAGGCAGGCAGAGAGCAGGGCTGCCCTGGGCAGGGAAAAAGGGGGAGCAGAGCAGAGTGCAAGGAGTCTGGATTTTTTATATTTCAAAAAATGCTTTGCGCATCTGCGTCCACTCTGGCCCCTTTTGAAAATTTATTTATTGGTTTGTGCTTTCCTTTCTTGGGTAAATCTACCCAAGAATAAAATGAAATGAAATCGGGATGAAGGGGTTTTCTCAGGACGCTGGAGGGTTGTTGTTGTGTTTTTTTTTTGCTGTGTCCCGCTGGAGAGGTTGTAGGAGGTGGAGTGTCAAGGAGGGGGCATGATCCTGTTTCTCCTCAAGTGGCAGAATGGGACCCGCTGCCCTGGGGGGGGGGTCTGTATGTGGCCTGGTTTAAGTTTCTCTTATCAACATTTCACATGAAAATGGATCAGGAATCAAAGCACAGAGACAAAGAGGGTCAGGTATCTCTTTCCAAGAAATACGGTATTCTCTAAAAAAGCTTGCAATCGTGGCACAAGTGGTAAGGAGCCGGAGCGTGACTTCTGTTTTGACATGCGCACGCCCATGCACACACAAAGAGAGAGCGAGTGAGCTCCCCACTGCCATGACTTAAGATTTTACATTCATTAGTTTTGATCACTTCAGAGAGATTGTACTTAAGATGATAGCTTGAGCAAGATAATTAGAATAATGAAGTCTTGCTTGGTCTCCTATGCGTTGGCCCTTTCAAGCCAAGTGCAAAATGAGATATTATAGGAACAATGAAAAACCAGGATTTGTATTTTATCCAACAGATTCATC
This sequence comes from Zootoca vivipara, assembly GCF_963506605.1. Taxonomy (NCBI): domain Eukaryota; kingdom Metazoa; phylum Chordata; class Lepidosauria; order Squamata; family Lacertidae; genus Zootoca; species Zootoca vivipara. Next base: position 833,542 of record NC_083291.1, on the reverse strand, counting down.
CAGAGGACGCTACGGAATGTAACGTTCCCTTCCGTCTTTGTGCTTGCTGGTATATTTATTTTGAATGCCAAGCCCTTCTGAAAGGGGTAATTATCGATGGTTAGACCTGGAGAGCATGATGGGTCTTAATAGTGCCATCTAAATACTCTGTCTCAGCTTTCATATTATAAACAGACTCAGACTACAATTATAAAGTGGGGAGCTAAACTGTTGCTACTGCACAAAATATGACCTTGGTTCCGACGATCTATTTTTTCCCTTAGGAACATATAAAAGGATTCATTCCTAGAGATGCATTAGTTTCCAAAGAAATAAACAACAACGGCCTACTTCTCCCCTTCCCTTCACATGGCATCCTGTGCTTATATAGCACAGAATTGTTTGGGTCGTATAATCGCAAGCTAATTTCTACTTAACTCTCTACAACAGTTGGCAAGGCAAAGAAAGAAGGCGGGAGCAGGAGCTACAAATTATAAGCTGAACTACCACGCTCAGTTTAGTTTTGAACATTCATCCATAAATCTCCAACATGGCGAGGGCTGGAAAACACATACAAAATTATATATTACATATGTCCGGAACTCTATATGACACTCCGTCAAGGATGAATTCCACAGACAAAGTATTTATGCCTGCTAAGAAACCAGGATACAGACACAGATGTCCTTCTGAGACCTTCAGTAAAAACTGGCCAACTTCACATTATGTAAGACATCCAAACAAGAGAGTTGGGTAAAAGATCCTTCTTTTAACTGCAGGCAGAACCAAGTCTCTCGATTTTACCGACCACCAAGAACTAGGGTCTTCCTGCTCTCTACTTTGCCATCTATTTAGAAATAGGGAGCATTCAGACGCACCTATTAGACCGGCAAAACTTTGTGATGGGCAAGGCTGTTGATCTGCACCATGGTAGAGGAACTGCTTGTCTAGTTACCTGGCTCCAGGTGTCGGAGTTTCCATTTTGAACCACAGGCTCCATCTTGGAAGAGAAGTGCAACTGGGTCGTTGAAGGTGGAAGGAGTGATTCTCCCTCTTCCCTGCACCTCTCCCCCGCTTGAATGCAGCATTTTTCAAAGAGTGGGCTGCGATCCACCGGTGGACCTTGGGGTGCTTTCAAGTGGGTCTCCATACTGCAGCCCCTCCCATCCAGTTCCTGCCCCGTCCGCTAGCCATGCTAGAGCATTTTGGTTGGGCCAATGGCAGGAACATCAACTTTTTGAGCAAAGTTGTCTTGGAGAGAAAGAAATTTGATGGATGCTCCGTAAACATATATTCTGAAAGCATGTGGTGCAGCTGCAACGGAGTGCAGAAAGAGTTAGGTCTAATTCACCGCTTGGCACTATTTCCTCTGTCATTTTCCTTGGGGTGCTAGATTTCTTCCACAAGGGATGGGACATGCCAGAAATACTATTGTTAACGTTATAGAAAGGCAATTACAATTTAATTTGATAGTCGTGGCGCACCAGTTTTATAGTTAAATTCTGATTAGCAGTTTGGAATTTTAATGATAAAATTCCTTATTAAGGAAATTTCTGAGGATCCCTGGCCACAGAACAGAAATGTGTCTTTTTTTCTTGTCACTTGGAGAGGTTGTGATTTCTATTGGTATTAGAATTATCTCAAGCATTCCCTTTTTAATTTGTTTATAGAAAGGCTTTCGATGACAGCTACTGCTCTGTTATGAAGTACACCATTATTCCTACACAATGCATCATCACTATAGATGGTTTCAAATTTAGTCTCTATATCTATATACAGTGTATATTATTTTCCTATTGGCTGTTTCCTGAGAAAGAACAACCTGAATATAATGAGAAAATGAAGCAGACACTCTGATTGGCCTTCCATGCAACCCCATTCCCAACAGTTTTCAGTTCCAAAATCCTCTGGTTATCGGAATGAGCTGTTGTGTTAATTTCACCCACATCTAAGTTAATGATAGGGACGCAGGTGGCGCTGTGGGCTAAACCACAGAGCCTAGGGCTTGCCTATCGGAAGGTCGGCAGTTCGAATCCCCGTGGCGGGGTGAGCTCCCGTTGTTCGGTCCCAGCTCCTGCCAACCTAGCAGTTCGAAAGCACGTCAAAGTGCAAGTAGATAAATAGGTACCGCTCCGGCGGGAAGGTAAACGGCGTTTCCGTGCGCTGCTCTGGTTCGCCAGAAGCAGCTTTGTCATGCTGGCCACATGACCTGGAAGCTGTAAGCCAGCTCCCTCGGCCAATAACGCGAGATGAGCGCCGCAACCCCAGAGTCAGTCACGACTGGACCTAATGGTCAGGGGTCCCTTTACCTTTAAGTTAATGATGCCAGCCGTGTTAAGAAAGATCTCTATCCTGGACACTCAGCATCAAAGAGACATATATTATCTACCTTCAGAAGAAGATAAGAAGTGCTCTACTAGGAGTAGTGGAGGGAGAGAGGGGGAGCAATCGAGTGCATACCCTCCAAGTGTCCCGATTTTCCAGGGACAGTCCCAGAATTATGAAAGCCACCTCTGGAGCCAGTGTGGTGTAGTGGTTAAGAGCGGTAGACTCGTAATCTGGGGAGCCGGGTTCGCGTCTCCGCTCCTCCACATGCAGCTGCTGGGTGACCTTGGGCTAGTCACACTTATCTGAAGTCTCTCAGCCTCATCCACCTCACAGAGTGTTTGTTGTGGGGGAGGAAGGGAAAGGAGAATGTTAGCCGCTTTGAGACTCCTTCGGGTAGTGATAAAGCGGGATATCAAATCCAAACTACTCCCAACTCCTCATCTGATTTGATCCCGGAATTTCCCTGCTTGTCCAACCGGTGCTGCTGCTGCTGAGCTCACGGAAGAAGATAGGCTGGCTTTTGTCACAAGCAGTGGCTGTGAGGGAGCATCCCGTGGCCTCTCCGTGGCCACCGCTGCCGGCCTCCCCTCTTCGGCAGCTCAGAGCGGCTGCTGGAGAGCAGGGGAGGAGGAGGAGAAGCTGCCTCCATTGAGGCCCAGATCCGTGTCATGCACCGACTCCAAGGGGTAGGGCCACCCCGGGCGGAAAGGGGGAGCGGAGCAGAAAGAGTCTTGACTTTTCTTTTCTTTTAAATGCTTTGGGCGTCCGTGTCTCATCCTGCCCCCTTTTAAAATCTACTTATTGGTGTGTGTTTTTCTTTTTGTAAATCTACCAAAGAATGAAATGAAATTGGGATGAAGGGGGTTTTCTCAGACAGTGCTGTGTCCCATTGGTGAAGGGGTGGTGGCCAGGAGCACCGAGTATAGATAGAAATTCTCTGGTGGGTGCCCAGCACCCACACCTCAGGGCCCCCGACACAACGTCCAATGCTTTGTGAAGCACCAGAAGTCACGCCCAAGGCCTCACAAACCTCGGGGATGCTGTCTGAGGACTTGCAAGACCTTGGAAACGGACTTCTAGTTCAGAGGCCATGGGGCGCTTGACGTCACGATGTCACATTCGTGCACAGGGCACCCGTAAGTTGGGGGCCCAATTCAGCGCCCCAATGGTGGCACTTGCCTTTATTCCGATAGGAAATGCTTTGCAGGGTGGGAGACCAAAATGGGGAGGGTTTAAGGAGAGTCTGTTGTGGTGGAGTGAGAAATGTCCCTCTTTTCATCCGGGGAATGTGGGAGGGGACAACAGAGCCAGTGCCAGATTTGCATATAAGCTAAACAAGCTCTAGCTTAGGGCCCCATTCTCTTGGGGGGCCCCCAAAAAAATTAAAGGGAAAAAACTGGATGTACATTTTCAAAATATAAAAAACAAATAAAATAAAACCTACATACAGCAACTGTGTTTTGCATTGTGTAGGCTCCTAGGATGTAAGTCCTGGGCCCCGCCTGCTTGCCTGCTCCCTAAAATATCCCTGGTTTGCTCCTTTCTATATATAGGGTGCCTCCATTCTGCAAGGACTGGTTGCACAGCAGTATGTGCAAATGGCTTGAGATACCTATGAGGCCCATAAATTCAACTAGCATATATTCAACTCTAAAAACAGTGACAATTTGTTGTTGACAAAGGACAGCTGGACATGCTCAGGGCTCCATTACCTTCAGGAGCTGAGGGCCTCATCAAACCCAAATCCGGCCCTGGAGAGAGGAGCGTGCATGCTTGTGCCGAGAGAAACAACATCTGCAGACTGGTCCCAGAACTTTCCTTGGGCAATTTTGCTGACCAGGATAGCTGGCAGGCTCAGAACCATTCGAAAGACATCAGCATTAAAAAACATTATGAGACTTATTACAAGTTAAAAGATGGGGGTTTTTTATGGGGGGGGGAGGAGAAGTCCCTATTATATTGCAGCAAATAAATCCCCTTGCCTATTTTTTACCCCACTTCCATCACTCCATGCAATGTCTGTACTGCTGCCTGACTATTAGGACACAAAAAGTGGGACTCCATTTTACACATTAAAATATGTTGACATACCGGTAGATGTCTCATAAAAAAGGGTGAATATTGTTTGCAAAAGGATGAGAGATCGTGGTAGCATTCTGGGCTAGATGTAAGCCAGGACTCCTGAACCCCAGATAAGGCGTTTGTCTTCCTTGTGAGATCAGCACTGGGACATACGAAGAAGAACTAATTAGGGAATGACTTTGCAGAATGCTTCTCCGTTACAGCTCTTTACATTGTAAAAGGTAGATTTCTGCTACGGTAACATGCTTCCTCTGGGCTCTGCACTTTTTTCCTTTTTTTAGGAAAAGAAGAAATGTTGCTTTTGCCCTAGAAAAGAATAATTTTCCTTTGGAAAAAAATAAAATCTATTTTTACAACAGTCAGCTCAGAATGTGTGTGTGTTTTAAAGAAGTCTTTTAAAGCATTAAAACAAAGACAAATATTTTATTTTTTCAAGTACTCCTTTGAGACCTTGATCTTCAGCAGAGACATAAAATGTGCATGAGCTATTACTGCTGCAAGTTAGAAGAATGAACTTTATATTTTCAGACAACAAATTAGCTGGGGAGCTAATTTGTATTTTCTAACCAGAACAAAGCCTACTGCCTTTCGACTAGAAGAGGCTTAAAGGAAAAACTGCAGCAATTAGTCACTTTGTGCCCATAATACTGCACTTAAGTAAATATTCACTATTGGAGGGAGCCTGAGACAAAGTCCTCCAAGGCCAGGGGGAAGCCTCGAAGTTCTCATCATAGGAGTTTGACACGTGTGTGTGTGTGTGTGTGTGGTTTTTTTGTTTGTTTGTTGTGTGTGTGTGTGTGTGTGTGTGTGTAAAATCTGCGCACATTGCTTTGCTCGAGGGGAAAAGTCAAGTAACAGCTTTAGGTCTTTGGCACCTTAGGCAAAACATTAAAACGCTAAAATATCCTGGAAGCAGGCAAACGACCAACTAGGTGTGTCATTCTCATCCTCTGCAGCCTGCCTTTTCCTCCCATCATTTCCCATGATACCTAACCTGTTCATATTATTATTATTATTATTATTATTATTATTATTATTATTATTATTATTATTCTGCCCTTTATCAAAAGATCCCAGGGCAATGTCCAACAGTAAAAACACATTACACACATAAATGATAAGAACATAATAAAAAGCATCCTGGAAGTCAGCCAAATTAAAAAAAATTGTCAGCAGAATAACAGTCTGCCTGGTTAAGCTTGCCTGGTACCCTCCGGATTGAAGCATTTTGATGTGTCCTGGGAGCAGTTCTTCATCCCCCCCCCTTCCTGGACCACCTACGTTGATAAGGTGTCTCAGAAGACTACTTAAGAGACGTCTTCCTTCATTGCCACCACCGTTCTCAAAAAGAGGGCCATGCTATGCAAATCACAGACCCGGGGGCCGGATTACTGAAGAGGAAGAAGGACCCTTTTTAGTCCAGGAAGAATTAGTAGGAGTGCACCAGCATTGCATTACGAAAGTCATCGGCCCTTAGCTTTGTCAGCCTGTTTGAGGCAGTCCTGACCAGGGGGAGATATATCAACCTCCACTGTCGGGGGGGGGGGAACCAGATTCTCAGTTGTTCCACCCCCTTTTTGCAAGGGATCTGAGTGGTGCTTGTGGGCTACAAATGGCCCCTGTCTCATGGTTCGAGAACTTCTGTTTTAAGGCATTAGAAACCACATGGACATGATGAAGAAGGAGCCTTTGGTACAAGCTTCAAGACATGTATATTAATTTAAAAAGGTACATTGGACCCTTGTGAAGCTCAGTTTAAATTAAGCTATGGCAGACATTGTTATATTTACTATTTCTTCCATCACAGAACCCAAGGTGGCAAGCACATGACTCCCAAGACAAATCAAAATTAAAAAAATCCTTCCAGTAGCACCTTAGAGACCAACTAAGTTTGTCATAGGTGTGAGCTTCCGTGTGCATGCACACTTCTTCAGATACCCAAGACAGTCACCCAACCAGGCACTGACCAGACTCAGACTTGCGTAAGATACGGCCTCATGTGCTCCCAGACAATACTCTTGAGATGATCTGCATATAGTTAGAAGGGAACCCCAATGCTCAGCTAGTCCAACCCCCTGCAATGCAGGAACCTCAGCTAAAGCATCCATGACAGGTGGCCATCCAACCTCTACTTGAAGGCCTCCAAGGAAGGAGAGTCCACCATCTGACAGTAAGAGCTGTTCAACAGTGGCATTTGCTGCCTAGGAGTGTGGTAGAGTCTCCTTCTTTGGAGGTCTTTAAGCAGAGGTTTGACAGCCATCTGTCAGGAATGCTTTGATGGTGTTTCCTGCTTGGCAGGGGGTTGGACTGGATGGCCCTTGTGGTCTCTTCCAACTCTATGATTCTATGATCTTCCATCCCAATGTCAAACAGCTCTTACTGTCAGAAAGTTCTTCCTGATGTTGAGTCGGAACCTCCTTTCTTGGAACTTGAAGCCATTGGTTCGAGTCCTAATCTCCAGAGCAGGAGAAGACAAGCTTGCTCCCGCTTCCATGTGACAGTCCTTGAGCTATTTGAAGATAGCCTTTACCTCCTTTCAGTCTCCTCTTTCCGAGGCTAAACATACCCAGCTCCATCAACCATTCCTCATAAGGCTTGTCTTCCAGTCCCTTGATCATCTTGGTGGTCCTCCTCTGCACATGTTCCAGCTTCTCAACATCCTCCTTAAATTGTGGCACCAAGAACTGGATGCCAGAAGAGCAGCCAGGTGATGTTCTTACGGTGTGGGTATGTGCCTTTGTATCAAAGATATCGGAGATATTATAAGCGCAGCATCTTTAGTCCTCCACTGGGAGACTATTACTTTTGCATATTCCTCTGCAGAGTCATCAAGCCTTTACTGTAGTAGGAACATGATTGATTATGTCTCTTCTCTCATTCTTTGACGTTTCTGCTTGAAGTTGTTTTCACCTTCTCGCCTGACCTGCCTCTTTTTTTCTCTTCTCCCCTCCTCAGCACTCTTTGGGCCAGATTATGATCTCAGCATCATGCTGTCACTTAGATTAGAAACTGGCGAGGTGCCTCGATTTTTCTTTCCTCCGCTTGATGATCTGCCTCTTTTTTAAAAAAACGGTCTTCATTGTCAGCTCCCCCAGTGGGAGGTAAACGTCTCAGGTATCCTTGACTACAGCTCAACCACACATTCTCCAATTGCCGGCCAGCTGGAGCCATTCCTAGGGCGATGCCACGTTGGAAATGGAGAAGGGGGGTGGCCTCTCATTGCCATCAACAGAGGGACATGTTGGCACATCAGAGATAAACATGCTCTCTCTGGCCACTTAGGGGAGGGGGGGGGCTTCTACCAGGTCTGATGTTGCTGCAATTGGTTGAGGAAGCGGGAAGCATGGAGAACAGTCCAAGGATAGAATGAAAAAGACACCGGAAAACAGAGACCAGATTTATCTTCTCGGCAATGCCACTTCTGTGCCAAATGGGCTTGAGCTGATATTGCAGTCACAGCTAGCTTGGAGGTGGGCCCAGGAGAACTTCTCAGTGCAAAAATGGGTACAGCGTGAGCAGTCTGCAGCAACAGCTCTGCTGTTAAAAAGGAAACGGGTCTATCTAGCCGTTGGCTTGCTTTCGAATTTTGCTCTTGCACTTTAGCGTAAAAACCAACTGTTGCATGTAAGCAATCACATTTCAGTATCAGCTCTGTGCACACGAATACCACCAGTGTACATTAAGTATGGGAACAATGGGTTAACGAAGGCCTTTCCAGAAACCAGGCTCTGCATATTTGGTGGGGATTGACAAAGAGCTGGTGTATTTGTTCAGGAAATGCATGTGGTGGAACATTGAGGGGGGCTATTCCATGTCAGATGGACAATTATGGGCTTGAATCGATTCCCTCATCAAAGCACGTTGCATGTGGAAAGGGAACATGGCATAGAGAAGGCTGTTTGGGCTGATCTTTGGGCCAAAGACGAGTCTGAAAAGAGTGGAGAAACTGCAGCAACTTTTATAAAATAGTATTCTCCTTTGTTGGAGAGGTGGGTGGTTCTACAACGGGGGTCCCCAAACTAAGGCCCGGGGGCTGGATGTGGCCCAATCGCCTTCTAAATCTGGCCCGCGGACAGTCTGGGAATCAGCATGTTTTTACATGAGTAGAAAGTGTTCTTTTATTTAAAATGCATCTCTGGGTTATTTGTGGGGCATAGGAATTTTTTTCAAAATATAGTCCGGCCCCCCACAAGGTCTGAGGGACAGTGGACCGGCCCCCTGCTTACCTTAAAGACCATTGTAAACAGTTAAAAGTCATTAGTAGGATTGGAATATCACTTGTAGTTGAATGGCGAATCTAATGGATATTACAGAGAGATAAAAGATTTTGGATTATTATAAAAGATGCTGGAGGAAATGATTAACAGTAGGACCCACAAAGGGGAGGAGGGAAGTCTGAGAGATTTCTCGGAAACTTGTTTTAATGTTGTATGCTGGATATCCGACTATAAAATTTTAATCTGAAAAACCAAATAAATAAATTTCTTTTTTTAAAAAACCCACCACCCCCACAAACCCCCGAAATTGTCTCCCACAAGTTGCTCTTCCTTCCATGGGAAGAAAAGGTGCTGCTGGAACAGGGGTTTGAATGAGAGAATCAGCCATGGGGTTGAGGTTCAGCACCACTCCAAATACACACCAGTCTTGGCCTTCCAACCACAATCTTGCATTAAAACAAAGGAAGGCTAAAAACAATTGTGTTTAGCTTTTCTTTGGGCCTACTGTGATGCTCAGAAACTAGAATGGGAATGGGAATGGCACATTGTGGAGCCGCTTCGCTTGCAGGAAGCAGCTCGGGAGTGCAAAGGCCTTTTTGATGAGTCAGTCCTGAAGCACCATGCAACAAATCCTCGGTGCTGTGCATTTTGCCAGATCTAATCTTCCATTCCTTTACCCACCAGTGCAATTTACTTTGAAGTTGCAGAAGCCAGGCTTAAGCTCTGGTGATATCAGGAGATCACATCAGCATTGTTCTTCCATGTAAATTGCCAGAGGATTGCCTCATGCCTTGCAACCTTTCCGGCAGCCAGAAGTGTCTCTTATTCCAGAAAGATAAGGAGCTGCTTGGCTGAAAAACTCAAGATCTTACGATGTTCCAAGTCCAGCCTTGTGACCACATTGCCTTTTTCCAGCATCTAATTGAAGCTTTCTGGAGGCAAAGATATTCCTGTAGCTACATTGAGGGATGTGCATGCATGCTCTGAGATGGCCAGAGAACTTGCCTACTGAGTGGCATAGAAATGCTGTTCATTTTTAAATCAATATATCTTCTGTGCTCCAGGATCAATCTTGAATTATGCCCCACTCCATCCCTCCCTTACCCAACCAGTTAGCAGTCAGACGACTGTTATGGGGAGAGCATAGCTAGAGCGTATGAAGATCGCGGGAAGGGAGCATGAAAATTTTCAAAAGTTATATAGACTATAAGTACAAAATCAACAATATTAAAACATAAAAGCACAAAAAATGTTGGGGAGCCAGGAATGGGGGGTTTTATGTTGGCTAAAAGGGGGCATGGGTGGAAAAATGTTGAGAAAGTGTTTTAGAGGATATGAATGTTCTGATTATGAGCCATGAGCTGAGTATTGTTTGAAAAAAGTACTCCCGATTCATCCCATCCTTACCTAGTGTGTGCCCAAACTATTCTGAAGAACTTTGCTCAGTGTGAAAGTTTGAGAGGGGGCATGAAACTGGGAAATTAGTCACATCAGAACCCACGGAAAGCATAGCAAGTAATGCCCAGTCCTTGGACAAATATGGAATGGCATCAAAAGAGCTGGGAAATCCATTTTGGGACACAGGATTAATTTGGGCCAGGGTAAAAAACGAGACTCGGACAGAATTTATGAGCAATTTGGCAGCTTTTGCTGTTCTTAGCTAGGATACCTAAATTGAGCCTCCATGTTTGGAGTCAGTGTACCTGTGATTATCCCCGGCTGAGTACCAAGGAATGGAACTGTCCACCATCTTCATTTCCTGCTTCTGACTTCCCAGATGTATCTGGTGGTCACTTTTGGAAATGAAATGCTGGAGTAGATGAATCTGGCTCTGATCCAGTTAGTTGGGTAGTTCCTATATTTTCCTGTTCTGTTCTCTCTCCCAAGCCTGCCTCTTAGTTTAAGCGGAGCAAGTTGTAAAGCTCAGACGGTCATTGCAGCTGACTGTGTGATCTCAGATTTGTGCTCTCAGGTTTGAAGCCCACTATCAACACCTGATCAACAATAAAAACTCTTCAGTTTCCAACAGAATTAATATCTCAGGTCCAACTTATTGGATTATTCCTATGCTTCCATACCAGTAAAACCACATCCATCTGCCTCTCCCAACATGGCATTTCTCATGCTGATTTTTGATGGCTGCAACTAGCTATAAAATAAGCATAGTACATCACCAGGACACTTTTGTTCCACTTTGACAAAATCTGGTTGTTCCACCCCCCCCCCCCCAAAAAAAAACAAACTTGAAGAATCCCTTCTGTTAAGTGAGTAATCTTTACATACGTATATCATGATCAACCTGCACAGCAGTATTTTATCCCTTCAATTGTACTTTATGATTTAACATATTTAATTTATCTCTTCCGAGGGATTGTGCCTTGCCACTCATTTTACAGCCAGAATACTTATGGCTGACATCTATTCCTCTGCAATATTTTATGCAAGAGGAAGGTCTCTGCGCAGACACTAAACCAATGGTTGCCACCCTTTGGTCCTCACCTCTGGAGAGAATGAGTCAAACTGGAGCCCCTCCTGCCTTCCTGTGGCTTCAGCCGAGTTTAGCGCAGCCATTCAAGATCCAACAGGCCTCTAACCCTCAAATGACATCAGCTCTCGGTATGATTTGTAGGCAACAAAAGTAATCAGTGCTTAGACTCTCAACGTTTTATTTTGCCCGAGAGTTTAGTTTCAGGTGTCCCCTTCCTGTATCCTCCTGACTGCAAAAAAATGGTCAGTTTGATTTTTGCTGAGTTCAAGGCCAGCCTAGGCAAGATGCTGTGCAGGGAAGCTCCCCTCTTAGGTCTGTTCTGTTTACTCCCCAGCAGAGATACGGTAAAGGGCAGAAGGACTGCGGATTCATCTTGAATATTGGGGCAAGGGTGCAATTGGATAAAGGTGTCCAAAACAGAAAAACTGGAGGGGAGAAAAGCTCCTCTCTTTGGGCTCCTTTTCCAGCTGTGTTCTTTTGACTCCACACAATCCTGACCGTGTTGAATCAGAAGAACCTATTAGATTAAATAGGCTTACTCCCAGGTAAGTGTGGTTAGGGTTGCACCATAAATTGTGCCTGGAGATCAGGGGGGAAACAAACTTCAGACAAACGTGCCCCACATTGCTGAGACACAAAGCCATAATCTCTGATGACGTTTCACCTCTGCCCTTGCTCGCCTCACTTTTAACTGCCCTAGTTGTGAGTGCATTCAGGTTACTAATCATAATAAAGATAAAACTTTATTAATTCAAAGTCTGGAAGTCGGCTTACTGAGTCTAGGGGAGAGAGACACTGCAAGTTCCCTGGGTCACAGTTCAGATCCTGTGCCCCTTAGGCGATTACTATGGCATGAAGCCAAACTCCAGTTTTTGTGAATGTGCGCTGGCTTATATTCTTGCAGGTTTTACAGAAGACCCCTTCACTTTAATACTGCATGTTGCAACAGCATCAACAAGATTCGGATGACCAAGTGTCAGGAGGGACAGATGGAAAGCTGTCATGCGGCTTTTCCGTCTAGGGGACCCACATTTCCCAGGAGTGCTCTGTGTCCCCTTGCTGGACGGCCCATGGATGAGGCAAAGCTGTCCATTTCTTATCTTGCATGAAAAGCTTTCTGCAAGACCTGTACGTTGTCTCCAAAGATTGGCAGCAAAGGAATACAGTATTTTCATCCTGTGGCAAAGGTCGGGAGGGCTCAGACCGCCTTGACCCCCTGGTGCCAAACACCCATTTATAGCCTTGTCCCTTATTTTATAGCTTTGTCCCTTATTTTATCAAACCAAGCTTTTGCTACAACAGACATGGCTACGTCTCAGGAAATGTTTAGTCATGCAACGCCCCCCCCCGGGGGGGGGCATTTTCTCGATGACAGACTTTCAAAAAACGAACCCCCCAACCGAAAATCTTAGGATGCTGTGCGCCCCCTTGTCTGGCTGAAATCACCCTGCAGAGTGAGATAGGAGGATCACCTATCCATTTTGAAGGAAATCAGCCCTGAGTGCTCACTGGAAGGACAGATCCTGAAGCTGAGGCTCCAATACTTTGGCCACCTCATGAGAAGAGAAGAATCCTTGGAAAAGACCTTGATGTTGGGAAAGATGGAGGGCACTAGGAGAAGGGGACGACAGAGGACGAGATGGTTGGACAGTGTTCTCGAAGCTACGAACATGAGTTTGACCAAACTGCGGGAGGCAGTGCAAGACAGGAGTGCCTGGCGTGCTATGGTCCGTGGGGTCACAAAGAGTCGGACACGACTAAACAACAACAAAAATAGCTCAGAGGGAAGGGAAAACTCAGCTCCCCAGCAGGAAAAAAACGATTTATGAGCACAATCAGTTCCAAAGCATCTCGTGAGTTTTAGGAAGCAGAGCAAGGAGGAAAGAAACAGGCAAAATTATACCACTTACTTTCGCTAGTCCCAAGCGCCAGATTTACCCCCAACTTCCTAGCCAGCACTGTAGCAGCCTTGTTAGCATACAGATGGCATTGCTCAGAGAGCTGTGAGGTGCCATCTATCGCCTACCCTTTCCCCCCCAGGGAATGCTTAGTAAACAGCCGTTGATGGCTGCTGCCGGACTTCCTCGAGGGGCACTGCAAAGTGGAAAGGGCAGCTGGATTGGGAAGCCCCACCTGAAATTGTAGCAGGCCAAACCAGGACCTGCAAAGTGGCGAGAACCAAGGTTGCAGGTTGATTCGATCCCCGTCGGGGGCAGATGCGCGGTCCTGCATTGCAGGGGGTTGCACTGGATGACCCCCCGAGGTCCCTCCCAGCTCAGCGATTCTAAGCTTGTCGCCAAGCATGCAAACAAGGGGCCTGGGAAAACCAGCCTTCAGCCCCAACCCCGGTTCCTCTAGCCTTTCCTTCCGCCAGGCGGAGGCCCCGTCCGGGTTCCAGCACCTTCTTCCCCCCGACCCTCCCGCGGCCAAATGCAGCCAGGCTCCTCTCCATCTCCGCGCAAGGAGAAGAGACTGCAAACAGAGCGGTGCAAAAATGCAAAAGCGTGCGTGCATCTCTCCCTATGTGCGTGCGTGTGTGAAATGAACCCATGCAAACATTGCACAGCGTCCCAGCTGCTCTGTGCGCGCCTTGCACCGAGAGCAAGGCCCGCCCGCCCGCTCGCTCGCCCTGCCGGCCTCCCCCTCGAAGCGGGTCCCCGGCTCCGCCTGCCCCTTCCCGAGCAGCCTCGGGAGCGACTCCGCCTGCTGGTGGGGGGCGGGCGCTGTGAGTGGCAGCGGGAGGTCTCCAATCGGGGATCCCTCTCCGCCCTCGGGGCGGGCGCTCCGTCTCCGCTCCGTCCAGTCGGAGGCTCCCTTTGGGCGGCGGGAGGGGGGCGTGGGAGGAGCCGGGGGCGGCGCGGGCGCGGAGGAAGAGGCGGGGATGGCTGCGCGCCGTGAAGTCATCGGCATAATCCGGTGGCTCTCGCTGGATCTACTCCGGGTGACTCAGAGAGAGAGAGAGAGAGACAGGCAGGGGGATCTAGCGCGGCGCTCTCCCCCAGCAAGGTAAAGATCCCCATGACGCCTCCTTGGCGCATCCTCCGCCCTGCGCTGCGCCCCCTCCGCGGCTCGGCGGATCCTCCACTTCGCTCGGGGCTCCCGCTTCCCCCCAAACGGAGAAACTCCCCCCCCCTAATAGCAAGTCCCTCCCCCCTCCCCTCCCCACGTAAACAAGTCTCCCCGGGGGCCCCTCTCCGAAGAGTCCTGGCGACTTCTTCCCGGAGCCCTTTAAGCAGCCAAAGACCCCCAAGAAAGTTTTTTGGGGGGTCGCGATCTTCCTTCCTTTTCCAATCCCCCCTCCCCCGAGGAGAGATCCTGCCGGATCGCGCCCTTGGCTCGCCGCTGACTTTGTGAGTCAGCTGCAGCTGGAGGAGGGAAGGTCGCGGGAGCGAGGAAAAGGCTGCGCGGCGGCGGCGGCAGCCGAGAAGCCGGAGCGCGTCAGCCGCTGCTCCGGTTGCTTTGCTTTCCAGAGCGGAGAGCGAGCGACCAAAATAGGCTGCGAGGGGCCGCTCGGGTCGTTCTCCGGCCCTTCAGCGCCTGATGGACGGAGCTGCCTTTGGGTGGCTATAAATAAGCAGCGGCGCGCCGAGGAAGAGGAGGATCCCCGCTCCGGAGCTGCAGGAGGAATCTGCCCGGGAAAGCGAGGCAGGTGCCGGGGGGGACGGGGACGGGAGGCTGGAAGTTCGCGCGGCGTCCTGCCCCAAGGAAGGCAACGTCGAGGAGGGTGGTGGTATCTCTCTCAACTCCGGGAAGGGGGCTGTGGTTGCAGGGGATCCCCGGTCCCTCCCCGGGGTGGAGCTGCCGCCGAGGGGAGGGCGATCCAAGATGGGGAGGGCGGTATTCGGCGGCCGAGCCCAGGAAGGCCACGATCATCTCCCCGCCCGACGACGGTCACCAACATTACGCACACCAGGCGGCAGTAGGGTCTCCAGGGCCCGCTGTCCTCGCTGCCTCCTAGTTTGGCGTCTCAAAACTCAAAAGGAGATGTCGGAGGCTGCTGCCAAGGTGTCGCGGTGCGCGTCCCAAAATAGCCCGGCTCCCACCCCCTCCCTCGGAGCAGGAAGGCGCTGTCTTCTCATCTCACCCCCCCCCCAGTACATTCATATTATTTCCGGCGAGGGGGCCCAAATCGCCGAGCCGTTCTTCCTTTGGAGAGGGCTTCGCGCGCGTTGGTGCGCCCTCCCCCGACGGGCGCCTGGCTGCTCCTCCCTCGCCCCGTTGGTGGCCGTTTCTCGGTGGCCGGGAAGGAAGGGGCGAAAAGTTTTTTTGGGGTGGGCTCTCAAGTGCTGGGAGGCGCCGCCAACGCCGCCTTGGGTGCTCTGGCGTCGGGGGTCGCGGGCGGAGCAGGCGGCCAGCTGGAGGCCGCGTCTCGGTGCGCCGGGCTGGCTGGCTGCGAGAGAGGAAGAGGCGAGGTCTCGCCGCGCAGGCTGGGCTGGCTTTGGCATCTCTCCTCCTCCCTTCCTCCTTTCCTTCCTTCCCTCCGTCTG
This sequence comes from Zootoca vivipara, assembly GCF_963506605.1. NCBI lineage: Eukaryota > Metazoa > Chordata > Lepidosauria > Squamata > Lacertidae > Zootoca > Zootoca vivipara. Next base: position 817,961 of record NC_083291.1, on the reverse strand, counting down.
CTTCGAGAACCAGGAAGTCCCCGCGGCCGACGAGGACGCGCCCTCCCGTCTGGCCCGGACAGGTCGGAGCTAGGCCTGCCTGCGCCGGGGAAGCGCGCCCGGGGCTCGCCTTCGGGGCTCCCTTAGGAAAGGTAACGCGCCCAGCAGCAGCCGGGATCGGCTTCACCTTCCCCCCGACGGGGGCCGGGACCTGGGCCATCGGGCCACGCGGGGTCGAGTGCGCGCTCCCGCGTGCTTTGCTCGGCTTATCCGGCGCGCCCGCGCGCCCTGCAAACTAGGAAGCGGAGGCCTCGGCAGCCTGCAAAAGTCCCGGAAGAGTCTCGGATCTGGAGCGAGGTGGCGCGGGGGGGGGGGGGGGGAGGTCGTAGCGCCGCGACGGGGCGCCCCATGCGCTGCAGGCGAGTATCCCAAGTTGGGCAACTTGGCCCGGGCTCCGGGAGTGTCCCCGAGTCTTCCATTCGTGGCCGGCGCCATGGTGCGCGCGCCGAGCCCTCGAGGGTTTCCCCAGCCGTTTGCACGAGGCAAGAGGAGGCGAGGGACTCCTTTCTGGCGACGGGGCGGCCTCGCAGCTTCAGGGGACCGCGACGGTTGCGTTGCATCGCCTTGCGGAGTTGCAAAGTTTTGCAGAGTCCAGACTCGGGTTCATGTGCACCAAGAAATGGTGGAGCCGCCGAACTTGGGGGGGGGGAGGTTGTGCGCCCCGGCCGTGAACGTGGCCTCTGACCCGACGGCCTTGGGGCGCCCTTCCCTTCCTCTCGCGACCTCGGCTCCCTGGAGGTCCGGGCAATGAATGCGAAGCCCGCCTGGCCTTGCTGCCCTGCTAGGCAGCGGCGTGTTAGGAGGTGGGGCAGCTTTTGCTGAGCGAGTTGGCCCATTGTTATGCAAATTGCAGGCACACTTTCTCTTTGTGGACCTAATTGCCCTGCTAGTTTTCATTCTTGTCTCTCTCCTCCCTTCCTCCCTCCTCCTCCTCTCCAGTCCTTTTGTTACTGCAGGGAAAGGGGAAAAAAAGATGTAGCTGCAGCAGGACAAAATTAGAGGCAGATTTTAAAAGTCCATCTGCAATTCATCAGATGCATAAAACAAAATTCCTTGTTGGTTGTGAGCATTTTGAAGCGCCTTCGAAGTTAAGCGTATCAGGTAACAGATGTGGGTTTGACAGAGGTGAAGGCGATGCTTCATTAAGCAAGAATTTCTTCTGCGCTGTGTCTCCGCTTTAAGGACGGTGGGATTTCATGAAAAGTGCTCGCCACCAGAGCTTGTTCAAAGCAACCTTGGATCTCTCCTTTTGTTCATTTCTGCCGTGTCACATCTGAGGAGGGTTTTGACCAACACCTGAGGCTGCAGACTGACAAGGGGGAAAAGTCCTCCAGCAAAAAATGTTCTATTGTTAATGCTGGAATTCTATTTAATACCCGCTTTTCAAAAGTTTAGCTGGAATTAATATCCATCCTGTTGCACGTGCTGACTTCTGCTTTGCTTTGAAGTGAAGATCACAAACTGCACAGGGAGGTTTCCTCTGCAAATTTTCTTTCTCTTTTCAACCATTAAACTCCTGGTTATTATTGTTGTCACCTCCGTGATCCAGGCATGAAGACTTCTCAGCTGGCAGAAAATGGGCAGATGGACACAAATCCTTTGAAGTATTTCCAGTGTGTTTCTGTGGTCTCTGCTGTTTTGGAAGACAATTGTGTTTGAAGCTGGATGCCCCCCCCCTTTGCTCAGAGTTAACTCCAGTTGAGATTCTCTCAAGTAATTATTACCTGAAAATTACCCTTCAGGAGCAAGCCCGAGTTAGGGCCAGTTAGGGCCGGAAATCTGACATTACTGCAAGGGAAAAGGATGACGTAGCCCACAGTTCTCAAACGTAATGCAGGGATAAAGTTTGCCGCTGTTGGATTATGGTTCTTAGTGTGAGTTTTTGCATTTTGTAACTTTTCCCGGTGGGGGACAGCTGGGTAGAAACCCTTCGGCAACACCAACAGACAGTCCCATGGCATCTTGGAGACTTGACATATTTGCCACGGGACAGACTTTTGAGGGTCAGTCCACAGAAGCAAATGCCATAAGACATTTATGGTTAGTCTTTATGGTGCTGGAAGGAACCCCCCCCCCCAAAAAAAACCCTCTGGCACTTTGTCATCTTGCTCTGGCTTGTTAAGAACTTTTTCATGCCTCCTTCCCGCCATGGCTATCATATTCTCTTAAATTTACCAGCTAATGCCTTCTGCATTGGATGTTGGGAGATGGCGCTTGCCTACTAAATTGACTTGACGGTCCCTGCAGCCCCCCCCCCCTTGTGGAGTGGAGCTGCTTGGCTCCTTTGCATGGATCCTTTGCAATGCTGCTCTTCCGTGTTGCTGTTCCTTCTTGCCCACCTGTTGGCTCTTTGTTCTGCCTCTCAGGCTGTCCCTCCCTCCTGCTTTTGCAGAATACTTCCTACGCCAGCTGTACTGTGAGACTGTGCAGGGCCGAGTCCCCCCCCCCCCCATCTTCCCATCTCCTGGGAGGGTTGTGGGCCATGCTTTCTGAAACCTGAGTCCCGGCTTGTTGATGAGTCTGTTGCAAATAACACGGGCAAGATTATTTGTCGTTCTCGGCGGTTTGTCATTCTTCTGCTTCCTCTGGGGGCCCTGTCCTAGAGCTTGCAAAATACCGGTTTTGCTCCCAAACGGTAATTATTCCCACCCACCCCTTCTGTAAATTACATCGACACAACGGTTGGAGTTATGGGGGCTGCTATCTAGTCAATCTGCTTTGTAATAATGTGCAGACAATAATCCCTGACAAGCCTTGGAGGAAAATAGATAATGCCTAGCTCTTGTCTGCTATCCGTGTTTTGCAGGATAACTTGGGAAGGGGCTTGTTTGGCGCGAAGGAGTGGCAAAATTCAAGGCTGTTCCAGTGTTTCTGCAGCTTTGAGCTGCTCTGTGGAGCTGAGTCTTTGCAAGTTTGAATCTGCTTCTTAGAATGGACTGCATGGCGCTGCCCGGTGCTGTTGGAAGTTTGCTGGGTGTGTTTTGCAACTGATGTGGGTCCGCTTACGACCCCTTGAAGATCTCTGGGGGGGCAGGTGGGTGGGTTTGCCCGACTGGCCCTTTCCAGTGAAGCCTAGGCCTGCCTGAAGTGACGGGGCTTCACCTCAGTGTCATATCTAGATAGTCCCAAGATTGGTGACCTTCTGATCTGGCCACCCCTGATCTAGAGCCAGAATAAGGGGGCACTTTGTCCTTTCCCCCTATTTTGGCGGAGTGGGTGATGTTATGATCGCTTCGGGTAATGTGCCCCATGGCATTTTAAAGCTCCAGAAGACCCCCCCCTCCGGCTCTTCCAAGAGGGTGCTTTGCCAATATGCATCTGTTTGTCCATGCGCCATGCCTGGAATGTAACTCCCATGTAAATTGCAAGTGAACCTGGACTAAGAACGGACAGCAGTGGCTGTGTAGCCTCTTCTTCCTCTCTGCAAAGGTGCTGAATCTCATGTGTCTTTTGGCCACTCGTCCCGTTCGGCTCTGACCTGCTCTGGTCAAGGGAGAGCTGCTGATCCCATGCTCTCAACCAAGGGGCTGGTCCACTGTCCCTCAGACTTTGTGGGGGGCCGGACTATATTTCTTTTTTGGGGGGATGAACGAATTCCTATTCCCCACGAATAACCCAGAGAATAAATAAAAGTACACATTCTACTCATGTAAAAACACACTGATTCCCAGACCGTCCGTGGGCCGGATTGAGAAGGCGTTTGGGCTGGATCTGGTCCCCGGGTCTTAGTTTGCAGTGTTTGGCATGTCTGGTTGTGCAATGGGTGCCCACTAAAATTGTGGTGGGAGAAGGGGCATAAAGCACATGCCTCCTTTGGTCCTTATTTTGTCTGTTCTTTCCCCCCATCCATCCCTCCGATGTCTTCACACTCGATATCTCTCTAGACTCAGAGTCCTGCATTCCGTAGCAGGAATTTCCCATTAAATCTTCTGTGGCTTCATTCAGTCCTCTGTCATCACTGTTTGATATTTTTTGCAGTGTTGGGGAGGAGCGATTTTTGGGTTCCAATTTTAAAAAATTATGATTATGTATTCTGTGCTTTTATATTGTGCTTTTACATTGTGAGGCGCCCTGAGACCTGTGGGGCAGAGGGCGATATGCAAATCTAATAAATAGAATTCCACGTGGGCAGAAAAGGAGGAGCCCTGCTTTGGTGCCTCTGTGAGCAAGTGTTGGCTTGATATATTTAGGAGACGTCTCCTTCATTGGTAGCGATATAAACAGATCAGATTCTTAACCCTCATCAAAATCGGTATCTGTATTCCAAATGCAAGCAGAGCCTTCTTGTAGCAGAGAACTTGTGTCTCGGAGATACTCCCGTGGCCCTAATAAACGATGGATGACCAGAAGTCCGAGAGTCTCGGTCTTTTTGTTCCCATTGAAATGAATGGACATTTGCTGAGGCCCATTCATTTCCGCTAGTTTACTCTGAGTAGCGCTTAGTTGGCTCAAGCACAGCATTAGTTATTCTGCACCGTCAGAATGAGTCTTAAAAGGGAGGGTTAAGGATCTGGGCTGTCCTTCACAGATAGCACCCAGTTCCTTTCTCTGGAATGCTCATTTGTCTTTTTTAATTTATATCAATTGATATAATCTATCCTTAAACTGCCCTTCTGTGCAAAACTCCCAATTTAAAAGAAAACGTGCAATTTTGATCTTAACAAAGTTTCTGGCTGCGTGAGAAACTTCATTCTGCGACCAGTTTGCTGCAAATTGACTTGAAACTTCCTACTTTTAGAAGACATCTGAAGGCAGCCCTGTTTAGGGAAGTTTTTAATGGTTGAAGTTTTTAATGTTCTGTTGAAAGCCACCCAGAGTAGAAATAAAAAATTATTATTATTAAATTATTATTATTGTTATTATATTTTCACGGCCCTTTAGGAGGTGAGGCAATAATGGCAATGATTTCCATAAGCTCTGTTCTAATTGATGCTTTGTATCGTCCCTGGCTGCGGACAACTGACGTTCATTCACCTTGTGTTTCCCCTCTTCTCCCTGCAGCCGAACCGTGGACTGAAGGCAAGGCAGAGAGCAGATGTCTACTCCGACAGATCCCGGCGCCATGCCTCACCCTGGCCCTTCCCCGGGGCCAGGGCTCTCTCCTGGACCCATACTGGGTCCCAGCCCAGGACCGGGTCCCTCGCCCAGTTCGGTGCATAGCATGATGGGACCGAGTCCTGGACCTCCAAGCGTTCCGCATGCCATGCCTGCTATGGGACCGAGTGATTACCCGCCAGAAGGAATCCACCCAATGCACAAAGTAAGCATTTTCAGTCCCCCCCCCCATGTTGTGCATGTCTGACGGCAGCAGAGTAGCTTGCGCGGCAAACACTGGTGGCTGAAATCCCCTCTTTCAGCTATTAAAAACACAAGAGCCCTGCGCTCCTTTTGCATTTAGCCGCAGAGTCTGGATAAGACTGAAAAGCAGTGGCTGCGCCCTTGTGTCCCAGAACAATCACTTTAAGCTTTATATTATCTAAGCAAAAGGGCAGAGGGTGATCCTGAGATACTCCTGCAACTGAGCAACATTTCTGTAGAGCATGAACTTATTGCTGCAGTTATGGCAAACATTTTTTACTTAGGTTGCTGCAGCCCTATATCCATTTACTTAGCATTGAAGACATCGGGACTTACCTCTGAGTAGCCATGTCTACGATGGCACTGCCAGTTTCCTTTTGAAGAAAGATGGCAGTTTGGAAACCAAAGCAGTGTAGTTTGGATGCTGTCCTGAAGCTTAAATGCCACCTACTGGGAATGCTGTTTTTATTGAAATCACTGGATCAGGGTAGTAAATTCAGGATCCCGGCATTAGAAATCGCCCTGTGTCCTTACTCAGGCTTGTAAATGGCTGCTCGATCTTGGTGCCTCTCGTAAGGCCACATCTGTCCAATAAATAAAAGAGGGATGCTTATAAGTGGAATATTTTCAACGTTTTCCCAAATGGAAACGCATCACAAATGGGGGGTGCTGTTACGCGTGGAATAGCATAACTTTTTGAGGTTCTGAATTTTTGTAGACTCGGCTGGCATTGTTGACCTAGCATCTTACATCCCGATCCTGAGCGAGTTACTTGGAAGCAATTGCCCCTGAAATTGCTGGGGCTTACTGCTGCGTAAACGGGCCTGGGCAGAGCTCCTGGGCAGCTTTATTTACTCTTGTGCAAACAAGGGTTTATTTGCGTTGGGGCTCATGAATGATGGGAGATTAGTGGTTTTCTCTTTCTTTATGACCACGATCCTAAAGTGAAGGATTTATGCTTTAGAAGTGGCTCGTTGCAAGTTTTGTTTCTGAGCAAACCTCCTTTTGGCATAGTGGTTGTTGTTTTTTTGTTATTTGGAGTGTGTGTGATACAAACTGTGTTTAATGTGGCTTGTCTATTTTCAAGTCCCTATTCTGATTTGTATCTCTCTGTTTCTTGTGGATTTGGTACAGCCCCAGGAACAGAAAGTTCCCCAAGAGTAATTGGGCTGCAGTATCACCTCCTGAAGGGGGAAGATCGCATTGTACCAAAGGCCCCATAGAGATCAGTGCTTCAGGCTGGGGTTTTGAGAAGTTGAAAGCCCTACATGGCTCAGGACCTCAATACCTCAAGGATTGCCTCTCCCCGTGTGAACTGACCCGGACCCTGCATTTGTCTATGCCCCCCCCCCAAGAGAGGTTCAGAGGGTGGCAGTTAGAGAGCGGGGCCTTTTCTGTGGTGGCTTCCCGAAGGTGAAACGCTCTCCCCAGAGAGGCTCTCCTGGCGCCATCATTACATGCCTTCAGGCGCCAGGCAAAACCATTCCTCTTGACCTTTCAGCCATTAATTAATCTGTGGCCTTCAAAAGTGTGGGGGAAACGACTATTATTATGACCCCTGTTTTATTATGTCTGTCTGCTTTTGACTGTGTTTGTATCATTGATGTTCTGTAATGTGGGAGCTTTTGATAAAGGGTGGTATATAAATGGATTGAAATAATACGATTACTAATATAATAATGATGACACCTGGTTGGTTGACGAAAAATCTGCCCCTGGGCGCATCCTGCCCGGCCCTCCTCCTCCTCCTTCTCCCTCTCCCCTGCTTCCTGCTTTCCCATTCTTAACGGATCCGCCAACTGCCATGGAACATTCTGTACCCATAAATGCCATAGGGAGGAAACCCCCTTCTTGGACATCAGCCCAGGACATCGGAAGCATCTTCTGCCTACGGCAAAAAGGCCCTTTTCTGTGCGTCTCCAACTGCTTTTCCATGGTCCCGTAACTTCGAAACGCCTCGATCTGCCTTGGCTACATCTCCACCATAAGAAAGGATGCTTGTGCCAAGGGCATCGTTTTCTGGAGAGCTCTGGGTCTCACCCGGTCCTTTTTCAACACTAACAAACTGCCCTTCCCAAAATGGAGAATTTCTAGCACTGTAGTTTTAATTATGTGTTATTAGGGATAGTAGCAGCTGTTGTTGTTTTTCGGGAATGCCTTCGAAAGTAATAATAATAATAATAGTAATAATAATTTTTATTTATACCCCGCCCTTCCCAGTCAAGACCGGGCTCAGGGCGGCTAACAACAAATAATATCAACACGAGTATAAAAGAAACAATTCAGTTAAAACGCAGATTAATACAATGTTAAAATTCAATTTTAAAATTAAAAATCTACAAATAAGATAAAACCATTATGAAATAAAACCTTAGGGGAGGTTAACCGTGGGGTCAGACTGCGTCAGTCCGAAGGCCAAACGGAACAGCTCTGTCTTGCAGGCCCCACGAAAAGATGACAAATCCCGCACGGCCCTAGTCTCCTGTGAAAGAGCGTTCCACCAAGTCGGGGCCAGTACTGAGAAGGCCCTGGTCCTAGTCGAGGCCAGCCTAACCACCTTGTGACTCGGGATCTCCAATATGTTATTATTTGTGGACCTTAATGTCCTCTGTGGGTCATACCGGGAGAGGCGGTCCCGTAGGTACGAGGGTCCTAAGCCGCATAAGGCTTTAAAGGTCAAAACCAGCACCTTAAACCTGATCCTGTACTCCACCGGGAGCCAGTGCAGCTGGTAAAGCACTGGATGAATGTGATCCCGCAGTGAGGACCCCGTAAGGAGCCTCGCTGCGGCATTCTGCACCCGCTGGAGTTTCTGGGTCAGCTTCAAGGGCAGCCCCGCGTAGAGCAAGTTACAATAATCAAGCCTAGAGGTGACCGTCGCATGGATCACTGTGGCCAGATCAGGGCGAGAGAGGTAAGGGACCAACTGCTTAATGCGGCGGAGATGGAAAAATGCCACCTTGGCTGTGGATGCAACCTGCACCTCCATGGAAAGGGTGGCGTTGAAGGTTACACCAAAACTCTTGACAGAAGGCGCTGGTACCAATTGAGCCCCTGCAAGAGATGGGAGTTGGCCCCCCAACCCCATGTTGTCCCAACCTGGCCAGAGGACCTCTGTCTTCGAAGGATTTAGCTTCAGTCGGCTCCCACGTAGCCGTCCAGCCACAGCTTCCAAGCACCTGGTCAGTGTGTCCGGGGCCGAGGCAGGGCGGCTGCCCATCAACAGATAGATCTGGGTGTCACCAGCATATTGATGGCAACCCAGCCCAAAGCTCTGGACAATCTGGGCAAGGGGGCGCATGAAGATATTGAAAAGCATCGGGGAAAGGATTGCGCCTTGCGGGACCCCCACACACCAAGGAGTGCCGCGGCGACAACTCCATCCCTAGCACCACCCTCTGTCCCCAACCTGAGATGAAGGAACGCAGCCATTGTTGGACTGTGCCCTGAATCCCCACGTTGGCAAGGCGGTGGTCTAAAAGCTCATAATCGACCATGTCGAAGGCGGCTGACAAGTCTAGAAAGGAAGAAATGGCGTTCCTCCTCCTCCCCTGCTGGCTCCAGCAGATTAGTTCGAAAATGCCATTGGGTATAAAGGAAAACTTCTGGCCGTGCAAAAACCTGTTGCATTGTCTTGCAGCTCTTCCCACCTCCCCAAATCTGGAATCATTTATTCTTTCCCTTTGTAACAGAGTTCTGGGTTTCCTCCCAGCTTCTCTCGCTTTCTCTCCATCGCTCTCAGCACTTGGAGGCCTGGACATGGCCTTGGCTGGGGGGAAGAGCAAGAGATGGGAGCACATCAGCTGTGTGTGTGTGTGTGTGTGTGTGTGTAAGGGGATGGGGAGTGTGCGCACACATGCGCGAGTCTGTGCGCTGCCCCTGTTTCTCCAGCAAGCAGCTGCTGACTGCTCCTTCCCCTTTAAATAACGGCTCCCCAGTGCAGCTGGCAAGGGAAGTAAATCTTCTATTTCCTCCTGCGCTGATGTTTTTGCTTTTTTTTATTATTATGAAAAAAACCCCTCCAGGCTTGCAATTTCCAGGTTTCCTTTGCATAGTCTTTGCTCTGTTTTCCCCACTCTCCTCCCTGCCTGTTCCCTTCTGCCTTCTGTGTGGATCTCATCTTGTCCCCGCATGGCAGTCTCTTCCCTGTATGAATGCAATTGCCTTGCATGAGTTTCATTCTCGTTGATCAGATACCTCCTCCCTCCCTCTCTCTCCCTCTCCCTCTCTCTCTCTCTCTCTCTCTCTTCCTCCCTTGGCTGAGTCGAGTCCCTTTTTGCTTCACAAATTCATTTTTTTGCTGGTGTTGGGTGTCACAAGGGCTCCGTGAGGTTTTTCTGCCTCTCCTTCCTCCTGCCCCATAGGAAGGGCTGGTTCCTACCATTGAACTTTCAAATTCAAATGGTCTCGGGGATGTTCTGGGGCGGCAGTTGCTGCTCATGGAGCCCCAGACAACCCATCTCCTCCTCTTCTGAGCTCCTTGTGTCTGTTTCCGGGTTATGGAAAGCAGAGGGCCTTCTCGGTGGTGGCACCTGCCCTGTGGAATGCCCTCCCATCAGATGCCAAGGAAATAAACAACTGCCTGACTTTTAGAAGACATCTGAAGGCAGCCCTCTTTAGGGAAGTTTTTAACTTTCGATGTTTTATTGTGTTTTTAGTGTTCTGTTGGGAGCCGCCCAGGGTGGCTGGGGAAACCCATCCGGATGGGTGGGGTTGAAATAATAAATGATGATGATGATGATGATGGTCTTTGTGGTCCCTACCTTTTGCTTGGCTGCTGCCAAAGAGCGGGAGATTATCGCGGCAGCACATTCGGCCAAACGCATTGCGACAGGGCTCTCAAGAAGCTTTGGGGTTCAGCGAATGGCTTTTGAAGCTGATCTAAGTTAGGTTCGGAATGAGAAAAGTCAAACTCGCTTGACTCGTAAAGGGGCAATTTCAGAAAAGATGGGTGCCGTATCTCGTCAAACTCTCACCATGTTAATTTGATGCCATCGGAGCTTTTTCTTGGTCTTTTACGCACCGTGTTTTAGATGTTGGCCTCGGGTTGCCATATTTCAAACAGTGAAAAAACCTGGACGAAAAGTTGTTGAGCTTTCGGGGCCAAATCGCTTTAAAAAATGCCGCTTTGGAGCTATTTTTATGGGGAAACTGCACTGCCGACATAAGCTGCCATGCGTCCGGATTTTCCCAATTTCCCTCTGGACGCTGCAGCTGACCTCAGTGTTGCCGGTATGTCTGGGAAAATCTGGACATATGGCAACGCCAGTTGATCTGATTTTAATGCTACTTAATGCTGGAGACCCATTTTTCTTAAACGATGGAGCAGTCCAGAAATGTGTGCCTGTTTTTCATCTGTTTACAGCCCATTGATGGTTTGCATGAGAAAGGAATGGTTGAAGACCTGCACAACAGCGCCATGAAGACCGCGAGCATGCGCCCTCCTCACCCCGGCATGGGGCCGCCCCAGAGCCCAAGGGATCAGCACAGCCAAGGTGGGTTCCCAGGGGGCTGTCGATATATTTGAGGTCGCTCTTAAGATCGGTGAAGCTGCTCGCCAATTTGGACAGGGTGCCTTGTGCCCTTGGTTGTCAGATTGTGGCTGGTTATTTTGGTGGTTCTTGTATGTCTGTCTGTCTTCATTTATAAAAGACTTTTGAAGCTGTAATGAAGAGCTGAATGAACTTTCCCCTGGAGAGGGGAAAGTTTGGGCTCAAAAACAATTGCAAGGAAAGCAAGTTTAAGGGGTCAGTCGTACCTCCGCTTACATATCCCTCCACTTACGTAAACTTCGGGGTACATAAGCGGCAAACCCGGAAGTAGATTTCCAGGTTTATGCCACATGCGCAGAAGCGCTCTACCGCACCGTGTGTGCGCGCAGAACAGGCACCTCCGGTTGCGGAAACCTTGGGGTCCAGCTGGCGCTCCGGAATGGATCCCGTCCGCAACCAGAGGTACCACTGTATTGTTTGCTTTCATTTGTGTGTGTGTGTGTGTAAGTGTGCGTGCGTGCTTTGGAGAATTTGTATTTATTAGAAAATTAAGAAATTATTTCCATTGTGGAACAAACCACAGGAGCCCTGTTTGTGGAATGGAAACTTAATGTAGCAAGATGAACTGTCCAGTCCATGTGTTTTCCCAAGGATATCCCCATCTCTAAATATGAAATAGCCCTTGTCACCTAGTACAACTCTGGCTCTGCCATACTTGGGTAGCAGAAACTTCTCGCCAACTTTCACACTAACTGGACGAGTCTCTCTTTGCCCTATGGAGCCTGTTCCAATTGCCCACAACAGGGCCTGGTAGCCAGGGTGGATTTGATTTAAATCAAACTGATTTAAATCACGATTTAAATCACTAGTCAGTAAGGCTTGATTTAAATCATAGTTTTCTACATAAAGACTAATTCTTGCTGGTATAACTTTAAAATGCAAGTAGATGAAGATTTTTAGAAGAACAACTTTTCATATGAGTTTTTTATCCCCAGTTTAATAGGTTAATCATTCATATTTGGACAACTTTACTGTTGTACTTAGGAAGGAGAAAAATAATCATTACCTTAATAATAACGATTTAAATAGATTTATTCAACTGAAACAATAACATTACAGCATATGTTATTTGCTTAAACAAACACCCATGTTTTTTAACTAATTTGGCTAAACAAAAACAAAATATATATATTTTAAGAAACTTAGACTGTCAGCCTAGCCTACACATGAAAAACATAAATACTGTCCACTCCAAACAATCAGAAAAATATTGTTTCTATTCTATTCACTGAACTTCTTGAAACTTAGCACTGAAGGAGTTGTTTCTGTATCCATAGGTTTGTAGAACAATAGGATTAAGGTCTTTTTCTCAACTCTGTTCATGTTATAACCTTTTTGCTGTGAAGAAGAGGCATGTGATCTCTGCTGAGTCAAATTCAGTTTTGAGAACTGCAAAAGTAAACCAAGCATCTGTGATAATATCTTGTAGGCAGAGAAACTGCCCAATAATCTTACAAAAACCTCTGGAAGAGCATGACATTGTGAATGGATTAATGGAATTTATTTACCCCAAAAATTAAACATATACAACCTTATTCTACATAATTAAAAAACTAATCTTTATTTCATGATGGAATAACCTTTGGATGGTAATATATTTTCCTCAAAAAGCATTTTATTTAAAAAAATCCAATTTAAATCAAAAAAATCGATTTAAATAAAAAAAAATCCAATTTAGGCTTCCGGGTTCAGCGCCAGCGTCGATCGGCGGGGTTTCGTCTCGTCTCCGAGACGGCCCGTCTCTGCTAGGAGTGGGGAGGGCAGCGAGAGCAACGCTGCGCCCCTTAGAACCTCGGGAAGGGCGTCCCGAGGGCAATTTGCTCGGCACAGACCCAATCCGGACTCCCCAACTCTTCGGCTAGCTCTAATAAGAGCTCCGGAGCGAGGAGGGTAGAAGTCGCGGGGGCCATTTTGAGCGGCAACGTTATTCTAGCAGGGAGAAGCTTCAAGCCGAAGGCGGAGAGCGCTGGATTCTTCCGAAAATAAAACGATTGGAAAAGACTGTAAGTAACCTCACGATTTGGATTATAAAACAATTTGGTCTGGGAGAGAGGGGAGAAAAGAGGAAGCCACCCCCCCCCCCACGGCAACAAAGAGACAGTAAATAGAAACCCGAAGCCATAAACAGAAGATTTGTAATTCAAAAGGATCCCTCAAAGGCATCAAAGAGAATATCCCCTTTGATGCAGGGTGAAAAGGGGAGAGAGACTGTGGTTTATGACTGCCCTGCAGCAATGAGGTAAAGCCTAAGAAAAACCTTTCTTTCCCTCGGGAGCCGGCAGCCCAGGCAACCCAGTGAGTTGATCAGGATTTATAAGTCAATTTTTACTTCACTTTGTATTTCTGGACTTTGTGGAATTTCTTTTTTGGCTTAAGTGCTTGTGAAATGTGAGTTCGAACTTTATTGTTAACAAGACTTGAAGAATGCAGCCAGCTTGTTAAAATGGAGTCGAGAAAATAAACTGTGATCATATTCCACCCCACGTGATAAGTTTTGACCTTGGCAGGACTGAAATATGTCAACAAAAAAGTGTTCCCCTGAGTTCCAGCGGTCTGTTTTGACCTTAATGTGGGAAACAAGAATAGAGTTATGTCAAGAGGAGACACGACGACAGGAGTTACAGCAGAAATTTCAGGAGGTGATGGCGGAATATGATTTTTTAGGAGATGAAGCTTTTGACACTGAAAAAGAGGAATGTGAGAATGACAATGATGGGGAAGGAAAAGATGAAGATGAGGACTGTGATGATTCAACACAAAATGAAACACACCATGAAAAAAATGATGACTCTACTCTACAAAAAGTTGGATGGAGTGCCCTGCCTTTGAGGGGGGCACGATTGGTATTATTGGAACTCCAGAACGCCCACAGGGAAGAAGGAAAAAATATGCAGAGAAGAGAAGAAATCCAGGGGTCCTGTATGGTGGCCTGGAGGGCAAGAGACTGTAAACAGGGGGTGGGGTGAAGGGAAAGTGATGTTGTGATTATAAGGATGGATTAACAGGTTTATAACTGGTCTGCTGATTTTGGAATTTGCTGGATTGGGGGGGGTGGAGCCGGTAATCGGGGATGTAAGGTTAAATTGAGAATAGTTATAGTTTTAAAAGTGAATGGATTTTGGAAAATGTGAAAATATGGAGGCTTATAGAGGGAGAAAAAAAAAATTAGGCACGGGAAGAGAAAATGGGAGTTTGAATTTTCAGTGATTTGAATATTAGATGAAAATGTTAACAATTGATTTATAAGTTGTATAAGATACAAAGGTGTATTTTTATAAAGTAAGAAACTGTTGCAGATGATAAAAAAGGGATGAAAACCGGGGAAGGGGGGGAGGGGAAGCCCATAAAATATGGTTTTTCAACTATGAATGCAAGAAAAATTTTTCTGTTTTGTATTGTTTTTTTCTTTTTCTTTTTTTTTTCGCCCTTTCTTTTTCCCCTTTTTTTCCTATTTCTATTTTTCTCTTTTTTTGGTATAACAATAGATGGTTGGATGGATGTCCTCCTGCGTACTGCCCTGGTTTGCTGGAGCTCCCTGGTGGCAGGGGGGGGCTTTGGGGTCAGGGGAGGGGGAGGAGGACAGAAATCCAAGCATAAAATGGACCATTTCTGACTGTTCACAAACATGGGATACTTCTGTGGCAGGGGAGGACCCATGTGGGTGGGTAGGAAGGAGGTGGAAAAGGGGTTTAAGTATGTACCGTTTTTTTTTGTTTTTTTGTATTTTGTAAAATTAATAAAAAGTATGTTAAAAAAAAAACAAAAAAATCCAATTTAAATCAAAAATATCCGATTTTTTTTGATTTTTTTAAAAAAATCATTGATTTTTATCCACCCTGCTGGTAGCACTTTTCCCTGTGATTTTTCTGGATTCACGACGCCTCCTTTAGTTACAGCCTCAGCTGTTCCAACCAAAACATGGTCAAAGAATTCCCCCCCCCCACGCCTGTCCTGCCGTGGTGTGCCCTTACGGGGACTCCCATACCTTCCACTTTCGTACTGTGTTTGGATAAGATCCAAGAAGGACAAATGTCCGGGCTAGTGAAAGAGGGTGGAGCCCCGTGTCTGCATGCAGAGAAAGCAGACAGAAAGCATGGCTTGCATGCAGAAGGCCCCAGGTTCGAATCCTAGCATATCTGGGTAGGGTTGGGAAAGACCCTGTCTCAAATCCTGGCCAGCTGCTGCCGGCCGGTGCAGACAATACTCAGCCGTAGGTGGGCCTGTGATCTGGGCTGGAAAAGGCAGCTTTCTATATAATGTCAGACTGTTGTCCTATCCGGACTAATGCTTTGACTGCCAGCATTTTCAGCCCTCTGGCAACGGCTTTCTGGGAAGGAACTCTCCATTACATCGATTAGATTCTTGCTTAGCTCATAGAATTGGAGACCTGTAGAGTTGAAAGGGACCACGGCGGTCATCTAGTCCAGCCCCTCGTGATGCCGGGATCTTTGGTTGGATGAGTTTGTAGCACTGGAGTTTGTTTGCATTTATTCAGAGTTCATTGGAAAGGAACTATTATTATTATTATTATTAGTAGTAGTAGTAGTATTAGAATTTATATACCACCCTATACTGGGGGTCTCAGGGTGGTTCACAGAATAAAATCAAGATATAAAACCACAAAATACCTAATAAAAATAACAGCCCGATAGCCCCCTCCAAAAGAGCCACATTTTGAAAGGGCATTGGATGTCAATCAGCCCAAGGCCTGGTTAAAAAGGAACGTTTTTGCCTGGTGCCTAAAGGGGTATAATGAAGGCGCCTGGCAAATGTCCCTGGGGAGAGCATTCCACAGACGGGGAGCCACTGCAGAGAAGGCCCTGTTCTGGTGTTGCCACCTTCCGGACCTCTCGAGGAGGAGGCACATGAAGGAAGCCTTGGAAGATGATCTCTGGGTCTGGGTAGGATTGGAAAGAAGCGGTCCTTGAGGTATTGCGGTCCTGAGACATTTAAGGCTTTAGAAGTAAAAACCAGCACTTTGAGTTGGGCCCGGAAACTAATTGGTAACCAGTGCAGTTGGACCAGGAGCAAGCTGGCCATTGAATTCTGCACCAGCTGAAGTTTCCTAACCTAACCGTCTTCAGAGGCAGCCCTACGTAGAAGGTATTGCAGCAATCTAACCATGGGCGCTTGCTTTGTGATGTTCTTGCTGAGGAGGCAGAGGTGTGGTGGGTGGGGAGGGAAGCCACGGAGAGGCTGCAGCTGGGTGGCACTTTGCTGGACTCAGGGGGGGGGGGTTGGTGGAGCAGTTTTAATTTGCGTCCCTTCAGAAAGCAATCTTTGGAGCAGGCAGGTGTTTGCCGGACCAAATACATGATGTGAAAATGGTGCAGCCTGCCTAGGGTTTAGCATTGTGCGCACCTTGTATGTGGGATATATCCTCCCATTTGCGATTTGCATCTCCCTTTCCTTTGCCAACCACGCCGCCTGCCTTCTTGGGGGCTTCTCCTTGCATTCCCTTGGCTGGCACATCCGGCCGCTTCTTTCCCGCTGCTTACGGAGGACAGGACAGGGCAGGCCTCGGAAAGGTCAAATGTTCTTGTCGCGGCATATGCTGCGCAGCTAAGCTCTAAGAACAGAAGGTAAGCATAAAATACGGTTAATCTCTGGCAGTTTCTGAAAACAAATGAGCGGCACCAGGAGCACATCATTTGGGGGTCCCTTCCCCGAGGAATTCACAGTTGAAACCGAGCGCTCGGGATGGTTTCGGTATTTAGATAAGGCTTGCAAACGCTCTGCAATTTAAACAGTTGTCTGGCATTCCAGAAGCTCAGCTGAACAGAATGAGAGTTACTTATTTCAGAACGCTATGATGCTGCCCAACTCTGCAGGCTGCTTCCCCGTGTCCCCCTTTGAAAACACGAACGTTGCAATCAGAGGGATATTTATATATCCTCCTCCCATTGATGCTGGGCTGCCTGCTTTTTGTTCTGTTCCTATTAAAAAGGAAAATGCAGGGGGCTTTGGAAGGAGCTGCATTCATTCGAGCGCCAGGCCCAGCGTCCAGCCGGCTGAGCAAACAACGTGTATTAATGCTTTGAGGCGGTTGCAGCGTAAAACCTTGTTCTGGGACCAGGCCTGACATATCGTTGCATGCTTGCATTGCAAAAGCTTCCCCCCAGATTGTGCCCTGGGGGGCCCTTGTTACTTTACGTAAGGCCTGGAATAGGATTGTGAAAGTAGGGAACAATGTGGAGCAAATAGATCGATAGCAAGGCTAGCCCAATAAATTTGGGGACGTCTAAACATCTCCTTACATTTGGGGTGGGGGCTAAATGTGGCCCTCCAAGCTTTTTTGTCTGGCCCCCAAGACTCTTCCCCAAACCGCACCTCTGACAGACCCTGTATTTCACTATCTCTGAGTATGGGACGTGTGTTTGAGTGTGTCTAGACAACAGCCCCCTGTATATATTCATTTTTCCGCCTGCTTTTGCCTTGGGTTTCCCCCCTCCCCTCCTCCTGCCATGCGGCCCCCAGAAGGCAATGTGGCCCTCAAGCGGAAGGAGATTCCTGCCTTACACCAGTCAACAATGGACACGATCCGTAAGGAAGCAAACCTGCAAAGAGAAAGAAAGGATAATTACTTAGCTTTGCTTTTCCAGGGTTTAGAGTGTCCTTCCTCATAAGTTCAGTCATTGAAGTGCTGCTCCTGTAAAAAAAACAGTTGCCCGTATTCACTCAGAGACACTGAAACATCTTTGTGAGATGGTGATTTTATAAGCAAGTGGCAGGATCACACCGAGTGTTGAGGGATGGAGAGAGCGGTTGTGACCTGGCAAGAATATCCCCCCCCCTTTCCTCCTCTGTCCAATTCAACATTTTATTTTCTGTTTAACATAAGACTAAAAGGGTTCACATTGTGTGTGTGTGTGTTTTGATGGCTTGCGTATTCAAAAGTAAAATAAGTGGGAATGGTACACCTACCCCCCACCCCGGTGCTGTTACATAAAATGCTGCTTTAATCAATGCCGGGCTACTTTAGTAACACTGAAATGCTCTGCTAAGAAAGCATTTATTCCTGCGCCAGGTTGTGGGATGCTGCTTGCAAATGGCTAAAACTGCTGAAGGAGTGGATGGGGAGCCTATTGGTGACTAAGGGAAAGTAGCAGCAGGGAGACTTGGGGATTTATTATGGCGCGGAGGTGATAAAGATGCTGAGCAATGGCAGGCTGTGACGCAGGGGGACCCGCAGGCAGGGCTGTAAAAGCAAAGCGTCAGGAATATCGGCACTGTTGCAGTGGAGCTTGCATCCTCTTGCAAGGGGCTTCTTTAAAATGCGCAGCTTGTCCAGCGCTTCCTTGGTTCTCCTACTTAGTCCGTTCCAGAAGTCTGGACCAGAAAGGAGATTCCAGCTCAACCTCAGGAAGAGCCTTTCGACTGTGAGATGGAAAGTGGTAGATAGACACCCCCCCTTCCTTGCGGGTTTCTAAGCAGAGCTTGGATGGCCCTCTGCCATGGATGCTTCAGCTGAGATTCCTGCATTGCACCGGGTTGGACTGGATGACCCTTGGGGGTCCCTTCCAACTCTACGATTCTGTGACAACACTTTGGAGCCTTCTGTCGGCTGCTCCTGTTTCGTCGAGCACTGTCCTTTCATTCCAGGTTTTTGTTGCTGTTTTTTCCCTTTTAAAAAAGTTTTTAAAAGAAGTGAAATTTAATAGACCACCAGCTGTTTCAATTCAGCATGGTCACTTTGACGGCCCCCTGCCTCGCGGCTTCCCTTTTCCCCATTCCATTGGCCGCATTTTCAAGCTACTGGATGTCTTGGCAAAGTTGGGGGGAAGTGGCTGCCCCTGCTCTTCTGAAAGGATCATTTGCACGCAGCCTGAATGTGCATTTCATTGCTCAAAACTCTGCTCCCCAGTGACCAGTTCATAGCAAACCTGGCAGAGAAGCGGGGGGTGTTGTGGGGTGTGAGAGTGTGTGAGTGTGATCTTACCCTTCAGGCAATGCTTATCTTGAACCTCAAATTAGCAATGTGTTGTCAAGGAATGTTCATAGCTGCCAAGTTATCCCTTTTTTTAAGGGAAATTCCATTATGCTGAATAGGCTTCCTCGCGAGAAAAGGGAAAACTTGGCAGCTATGAATGTTTCAGTTGCAAACAGAGACACCTGTTAGGCAGTATACCATAAATGTCTTACAGGCTCTTAAAATGGGAATACCTAATTGGTTTTTATTTTATATGCTTTTTGGGGGGAAGGTGACTTGGCAAAATACATTCATTGGAAGGCAGGCTATGAATCCTATAAATAGATGAAATATATATGGGACTTTAAAAAATGCATAAGATCGTGTTTACAAAAAACCCAGAGGCCTTCCTTCCTTGGGATATTGGGGATATTGATATCCCCAAAAATGTAAGGGAATTGTTCCTATATGCGGAAGTGGCCATGAGAATTTTAGTAGCATCAAATTGGAAAGGAGAAAAAGTACCATCAAAATTGGAGTGGCGACAAAAACTAATGGCATACACAGAACTGGGTATTTTCAATAAATGTGGTTTATTTAAAAGTTACATAAAAGAGTGCAACAATATAAAATCTGTGGCAGCCTTTGAATAGCTTCTGTTATACACCGAACAGGTTTAAGAAAGTACAATATCTTGGCGAAGCAATTATTTAAAACAGGCACAAGCAGTGCACTAGATAAATATAAATTTAAAGCTAAATGGAGTTGGCGGGAAGTCAGTGGAACTAGAAGAAGACTGTGACAAATAGATATTAACAATTTGATGTTTATTTGTTATGGACAATTTTGATTTTTAAGTTTAATAAAGTTTTTTTTAAAAAAAGAATCCTATAAATAAATAAATGCAGCTCGTTTACCAAAATGCTAGGGGGAAATAATGTTTCCGTGAGTGGCAAGTTACTCTTTTGCTTATTGCCCCCCCCCCTCCCAGCGCGATCCTTGTTTCCTAAGCAGCTGAGCCAATCTCTGCCGCAAGGAAAGCCACTTACATTTTTCAGGAAATGACGGCACTCATTTCTCTTTTGCTTCTTCCAGGCTACATGTCTCCCCACCCGTCGCCTTTGGGACCAGCCCCCGAGCATGTTTCCAGCCCCATGTCCGGAGGGGGCCCCACCCCGCCCCAAATGCCGCCAAGCCAGCCGGGACCCACGATGCCAGGAGACCCACAAGCTATGAGCCAGCCCGGCCGGGGACCTTCGCCCTTCAGTCCGGTTCAGCTGCACCAGCTCCGGGCGCAGATTCTGGCGTACAAGATGCTGGCCAGGGGGCAGCCACTGCCCGAAAACCTCCAGCTGGCCGTCCAGGGGAAACGGACTCTGCCCGGGATTCAGCAGCAACAGACCCTTTACAAGCCAACCGGTAAAATAGCCGGGCTCGGTCGGCTTCCTCTACACCCTTGTGCAAATGAATTGAATTTAGCGCAGTAGTTTATTGCACAAAACTCGCATACGCGTACATAAGTAACGGATATGACCTCTGCTATTTTTAAGCAGCATTTGAACACGGTTTGGCATGGAGTCTACTAGTTTTGAACAGTCCCTGTTGATTTTCGGATCCCTGTACCACCCTTGAATCGGCGCCTGAATGAGCCATAGTCGTACAGTCTACAGCACGAAGGCAACTTTTGCATATAGCCCACAAATTCTCAATGGGGTTTACATCCGTGGAATTCCCTGGCCAACCAAGTTTTTGCTCTGTCCTGAATTTCTTCCCCACTTTTGATGTGGGACAGGGGGCTAGGTCCTGCTGCAATATCCCAGCACCATCAGGATACCTCTTTTCTAGCTCTGGAATAACTCTCTTTCGTAGAACCTCAATATATTGTGGCGAGCGCACCATTCCTTCTATTTTCTGCGGGCTTCCGACACCATAATAACTGAAGCACCCCCAAAGCATCTTCTTTTGTGGGTGCTTGACAGGCTGATCGATGCAGCACAGAGAACATGCTTTGTTTCAATTAATTTGCACAAGGGTGTGTACCTGCGCTGTGCTTAGGGGAAGAAATGCAGCCTCGCTTATTGGTTTATTTGCAAATATTTAGGAGCAAGAGCATATGCGCTTGCCGCAGGAATTCCTGTGGGGCGGAGCAGAGCCCTGCTTCTTCCCTCCGTCGGCCTCCGCGCATGAGCCCCCATGGCATGACAGATAATTTGGGAAGGGGGGGGGTACCTGTGCGCACCTCCTCCCAGCTTGCCTCAGTGGGAAATGCACTCCTTCCGTTTGTGGCTTGGGAGTCACATGTGAAGCATGGAGATGAAGGGCTGCCTGGGGGCGGGAGGTGTGCACAGACCTCTCCTTGCCCGCAGTACCCGGATAAGCTCCTTTGATGCAGCCCTGTGTGTCTCACGCAGGCGCAAGGGGGAGGCGGAAGCAGCAACCCCTCTGTGAAGATAGGAGGTGGGGTTGGAACTCTGGGCGCCTGTTTGCGACAGAATTCACAAGGTACAAAAGCTATTGGAACCTGTTTTGGTGTGGCCCATTCTGACGGAAGGAAAATCATCTTTTTGCAGTTTTTGCAGCCCACGCCGGCGCCCCCCTCCCAGCTGGACCAGGAGCTGCCTCAGGAATGCCAGCGCACACGGCTGCCATGGCCCCCAAAACCTGGCCAGAAGGTAAAGAAAGAAAGAAAGATGTTGGCAGCTCTTTTATACCCAAACCATTGACGTAACTGAGAGTTGAGAAAAAGAATCATGTTGGGTTAGTCCTTTTCTTTAAAAAAAACAACAACAAACAACTCCTTTGCTATATAGCGGTACCTTGGTTCTCAAACTTAATCCATTCCGGAAGTCCCTTCCAAAACCAAGGCGCTTCTTTCCCATAGAAAGTCATGCAAAACGGATTAATCCATTCCAGACTTTTAAGAACAACCCCTAAAACAAGCCATTTAACATGCATATTACAATCTAACGAGACCATTGATCCATACAGTCGTACCTTGGAAGTTGAACGGAATCCGTTCTGGAAGTCCGTTCAACTTCCAAAATGTTCAGAAACCGAAGCGCAGCGTCTGATTGGGTGCAGGAAGCTCCTGCAGCTAATCGGAAGCCCCGCCAGACATTCGGCTTCCAAAAGAAAGTTTGAAAACGATTGAAACCACTTCTGGGTTTCAATTGTTCGGGAGCTGATTTGTTTGGGAGCCAAAACGTTTGAGATCCAAGGTACGACTGTATTTCATTCCTTCTCTTTAGCGCTTGTATCTTGCTGCTGAAATGTCCTTGATCATATTATGTTGACCTTATCCAAAAGGATATATAACCTTTTGTTTAGCTCCTTCTGGTCCAGGTTTATGAATATCGGTGCCGGCTTATTTTCCAGGACAAGGGCCAGAGATGAATGTTCCCAGCACCCCTCAGAAGCTCCCTGTCCCATCCCCCAGCGGAAGACCTTCTCCTGCGCCTGCGCCTGCCCAGCCGGCGCCCGTCATGCCAGGCCCTTCGGTTCCTCCGCCCTCAGCCGGCCAGCCTTCGCCCATTGTCCAGCTGCAGCAGAAGCAGAACCGCATCAGCCCCATCCAGAAGCCCCAAGGGCTGGATCCTGTGGAAATCCTCCAAGAACGGGAATATAGGTAAGGACCAAGAGGAGAGGCGGAAGGGGTTTCGGTACTATTTGTGATTTAGTTTTCTAAAAGATAGTTTTGCAATGATCTTTTGGTATGAAAACAACGTAACGCTCATGGTGTGTAACTTTGGGGAAAGGGTGGCGACTCCTCCCGGAAATTGTGTGGTGTCGCCCAAGGAGGCATCCGCTGACATGAGGGAAAGGATGTTGATGCTTGTGTATTTGTTGAGAGTCATAGAATCCTAGAGTTGGAAGAGACCACAAGGGCCATCCAGTCCAACCCCCTGCCGAGCAGGAAACACCATCAAAGCATTCTTGACATATGCCTGTCAAGCCTCTGCTTAAAGACCTCCAAAGAAGGAGACGCCACCACTCTTGTAGAAGGTGTTTTTTTCACCTCTGCAGAACCATTTGACAGAATTTCTCCTGCACCCAGTGGACAGAGGGAAAACTCTGAAGGAACTTGTGTTGACTTCTGGAAGATTCTTGAGGGTGGTGGTGGTTCCAGTTGATGCAAATTTCCCTCTTGAACTGCACCCCCAGCGCCAGGTTTGGTTCAAGTACAGTGGTACCTCGGTTTATGAACATAATTGGTTCCGGAAGTCTGTTCATAAACTGAAGCGTTCATAAACTGAAGCGAACTTTCCCATTGAAAGTAATGGAAAGTGGATTAATCTGTTCCAGACAGTCCGCGGAGTACTTAAACTGAAATGTTCATAAACTGAAGCGAACTTTCCCATTGAAAGTAATGGAAAGTGGATTAATCCGTTCCAGACGGGTCCGCGGGGTACTTAAACTGAAGCGTTCATAAACTGAAGCATGGGTGTAATTGGTTCCGGAAGTCTGTTCATAAACTGAAGCGTTCATAAACTGAAGCGAACTTTCCCATTAAAAGTAATGGAAAGTGAATTAATCCGTTCCAGATGGGTCCGCGGCGTTCGTAAACCGAAAATTCATAAACCGAGGTGTTCATAAACCGAGGTTCCACTGTATCTCATTTGTTTCGGTCAGAAATGATGGGATGCAGCAGCTAGAGAGTTTGAGGTTACGATCCTATACCATCTTACCTTGGAGTAAGTCCCACTGGATTTAACAGATTGTACCGCTGATGAAACATACGCAGGATTATGCTGCTGCAGCACATGTTCCTTGGCTCCCAGGATTATTTGGGATTTCATCGATCTTACATCACCACCTTCTCTGCGGCTACTTAAGAGAAACCTGCGTGCTTTGAGCGAAGGCAGAAGCTAACTCTGGAAGCTGGCTTGAGAATGTTTTGTGCTAATGCTTTCAATTGTGAACCGTCCTGAGATCTACGGATGAAGGGGGGGGGTGGTACAAATGAAGAAGAAGTAGAAGAAGAAGGGTCAGTGAAGTGCCATTGACGGTGGATTCTGCCTTCTGTCCTTAAAGCCTTCTCTGAAAAGTTGCAGCCCAGCCTGAAAGGAGTTTTGCTGATATTCGTCATAGTATGGCTATACTTAACATCTCTCTTGAATTCATTCTGCAGAACAAGAGATGGCTCCAAAATGAGATTATACCATCCTTTGACCAACAAAGACTATAGTGAAACTTTTATCTTTTGAAAAATCTCTCTAAAACCTTTACATTTATGTCAAGAACAGCTCAGCTTATTTTGCTGTTTGAAACTGGGCCAGCACGATAAATTAATGCCGTAATTCTTACAAAGCTCTTTT
The DNA here is from genome assembly GCF_963506605.1 of Zootoca vivipara. Lineage (NCBI taxonomy): Eukaryota > Metazoa > Chordata > Lepidosauria > Squamata > Lacertidae > Zootoca > Zootoca vivipara. The sequence continues at coordinate 793,848 of NC_083291.1, read as the reverse complement.
TAACACTTAGAAGAAAAATTAAGTGCTGCTTTAATCTTAATGAATAAGTCTTGTCAAACTAATAATGTGCGGTGCAATTTAATGTCACTCTGCTATGTGCAAAGCTTCTTTCCCTCTCAGCGCTCATAAAAAAAATTACGCCCGCTATTGTCCTGAAATTACGAGCACAGTGGATTATGTCGGATGGATTCCTTTTATCATCTGACAAAAGTATCGCTGCCAGAAAGCTCTTTGTGCCCCCAGAGTCGCCAGTCCTGCCGCATGGCACCCGTTCCCAAAAACCTCACCGTCCTTCAAGGTGACGCTTGGGGCTGCGCTCCCTTTTGCGGTTCCAGGGGCTGCTGCCCTTTTGCAAGAAGATCTCCTGCTTCAGCTCCAGTTCGAAATTCGCTTTCCACATGGATGAAGACAAATAACTGCACGGTGGAGATTAATTAAACATATTTTGGGCAGGGTTAGATGAAATCCCCTGAGCATTTTGAAAATGGCAGTTTCAAGAAATTGCTTCCGTCTTTGGCCCTTTCTTATGATTGAATGACTTAAGAGCCTTCACTATTTCCCTCTGAATGCAAGGCCAGCCTTTTTCACCTGTTCCAAGGATTAGGCAGGGAGCATTATTTTGGTATTTGATCGGTTAGTTGGGGATCCCGTTTGTCTAGAGTTTCTGGGCCACGTCCTGCTTCCCTCCCCAGGCCCTCCTGGCTCTTGGCTCTGTTCCCTGGCCTGAAAGCAGAAGGGAGGGGGTCCTCTGTCATGTTGGAGCGAGTTGGCTCTTTCCGCCCTCCGCCTGGTGCCAGACTGACCCCGCTCTGAACATTGTGCTTAGTTAACAACTTTTCATCCCTGGGCTGCCAACTCCTCTATTAACACCATTAGCACTAATTCTTCCCCATTTGCGCTGCGATAAAGAGATTTAATGATGCCCAAGTCATGGCACACAGGGGGGGGGGGGGATTTATTGGTATTTGAATGGCATGCCGGTAAATTGCCATGATTGGCAGCTGACATTCTTCTGACAAAAAAATAAGAAAAGAGTGTGTATTTGTGTGTTCACACCGTGGGGTGCTACCCCCCCCTTCTTTCCAGGTGGACTGAAAAACCATTGCAAAAAATTTCCGTGGGTGAAATTGAAGCTGCTTTGAAATGGAGCCCAGGTTGGCCGGAATCTAAATCCTGCCCCATCCTTTTCTCTCTTGTTTTGAGCCCTTCTTATGCCTCAAATGTCTTCTGCAACAGTGTGAGGAAACTCTTGGCCTTTTGGAAATTTTCTGAGCATTTTCTCTGTTCATTTCTTACCTTAAGCTTAACAGACACATAATGTGTAGTTCAAAGGATTTTCAGATAAATGGGTGATTCTCCAGTGATTTGTGGTCTAATTATTTTAGATATAAATAACAGCGTTTGAAAGTGCTGCGTCTTTCCAGAGTGTACATACTTGCATTTCATTAGCGGTAACAACAATGTAGCCCCAATCCTACGCGTGTTTGCAGAGAGTAAAGTCCTGCAAGGTTCGGTGGGATTTATTTACAAGTAACTGAGGATGGGATTGCAGCCCTAGCAAGGTCAAGAGAATGTCAAATGCACCTGCAATGGGCAATTAATCTCGTTCTCTTCTAATCCCCTGTCCTGTGTCCTTCCCTGTTCAGGCTTCAGGCACGGATCGCGCACAGAATTCAGGAATTGGAAAACTTGCCTGGCTCTTTGCCCCCAGACCTGCGAACTAAGGCCACGGTGGAGCTCAAGGCCCTCCGGCTGCTGAATTTCCAGCGCCAGGTAACAAATTTCCCTGAAAGGAAGCTTTTTGGGTTGTACAATCGTACCTTGGATCCCGAATGCCTTGCGAGTCAAACATTTTGGCTCCCAAACTCTGCAAACCCAGAAGCGAGTGTTCCGGTTTACGAACGTTCTTTGGAACCAGAACGTCGGACACGGGTTCCGTGCATTCCGATTGGCTGCTGGATCAGAAGCCGGCCCTTGGTTTCCAAACATTTTGGAAGTTGAATGGACTTCTGGAATGGATTCTGTTCGACTTCCGAGGTACCACTGTAGTCCAGAATGTGAGAATGTTCAGGGAGGCAGGAGAGGATATATTGTTTATTAATATTCTTTCTAACTTGTGCTAGCAAGTTCTTAGCAAGTAACCTAGCAGAGTTTTGCATTCCCTTTTAAACGCACAGCGGTTAGCTTGTTGCAAGCTTGTTTAAGCTTCTCAATATCAGATTCCTGGTAATTCCCCTTTTATTCCTCTTAAAAGAATAGACACGACACAATCTTGTGTAAAGTATATAAAATAAGTTTACTCACTCATTCCTGGATGGATCCTTGAAGGTACTTAGTTACAGAGTATATACATGTGGAGATAATCCCTTTGTCCTCTGTTAGCTGAAAGCCAACAGAGCATCTCTAGCTAAAACGCTGCTGGTCCTACGATGGGGGAAGCTGAAAAGAGGAGGGGGGCTGTGTGGTTTTGTTACCTGCGCAGGTAAAGTCATGCCCACCTCTAGTCACATGTTAAGGGAAGTTTGTCCCAGCCCAGGAGGAAACAGGAAGTTCCGACTAGCTGGACCAAACATTCCCTTTCGTGTCCACTCTAGGAAAACAAGGAATGTTGGCTTTCAGCCAACAGATGACAAAGGGGCTACCTCCATATGGGATAGATCCACCTGTATATACTCTGTAACTAAGTCTGCCTTCAGGGATCCATCTGTGAACTGAATGTGTGAGTAAACTTTTATATACTTTACACAGGATTGTGGTGTGTGTATTCTTTTAAGAGGGATATAAGGGGAATTACCAGGAATCTGATAGGGAGAGGCTTACACAAGCCTGCAGCCAGTTATCTGCTGTGCGTTTAAAAGGGGAAGGTAAAACTCTGCTAAGTAAAGGAACTTGCTAGCGCAAGTTAAGAAGGATATTAATAAACAATATATCCTTTCCTGCCTCCCTGAACATTCCCACACAGAAGAGGACAGGATCTGCACCAAGAGCACTTCTCAGTCCCCGATGGACAATGGTGCCTCCCTGGGGCCGGGAGTTCAGAAAGAGAGGTGGGTGTGCCAGTTCGAGAGCCCCCAGGAGTCGGTTGAGAAGGGGATTGATAACTTAAGATTCCTTTAGGATGAATTGAGGACGACGCATTCAGGAAGGGGGCAGTTGGTGGTGGGAGGGGGGGTGAGAGCAGAGGGGTCTGCCATTCTGTGGATGGATAAATGAGAATATGCGTACAACACAAATGTCTTTATAGCTACTCTTCTGTTCTTTTATTCTCTCTTTCTTTTCTATAGTGTTTTGCGTTTTCTTACAAATGAGTTTGAATTTTGCTGTTTAACATGTCAGAAAACCTTCAATAAGATTATTATATTAGAGAAGGTGATGGATAAATGGTACTAATAGCCTGGAGCAGCACAGGGGGTGGGGAGGGGGGTGTTGTTGAGGAGATTATGCTAGTAGCCTCCCTGGGAGTACATGGAAATTCAGTTTAATTTGCCGCGTGTGCATTGTTATCAGTAATAATTAACCATTGTCGAGTTGTTATTGGGCTTTCTGTAGCGCTCCCTCATCTTAATTGCTATCTGACACCCACCCAGCCCCAACTAGGCTCGTCTTTGGGTGAGGGACTTTTCCATCTTTAGATCATCAAATGAGCGAGAAGAGATTTGAATCTCGTCGAAATTCTGCTTCCCAAATCAATTCCCTGCCTGCTGTGCTCTGCCGACATCCTGGTAGATTCTAGATGCTAACGCTTCTTTCTAAGAATCATTTCTATTGACTTTTCCTTCTTGCAGAACAGCATGACGACAACAGCATAAGCAGTGCAATAACGAAAAAGTGAGAATAAAAGTCATATGTAAAGTCTTTGAAAGCAAAGTGTTTTGATAAGATAAAGCAATGAAGCTTTTCGGAGTGCGTTGCTATCTTCTATATAAATCCCAGAGCGGAGTGAATGATTCCTTTTTAAAATTAATTACTCGTCTGACAATTTCTCAGATTCTAACTATACTGGTGAACTTGACCAAGAAAACGGTGCTCTGGCATTTGAGGAATCCAGCCAAATTTAGATGTACTACCAAAAAAAACAAAAACAAAAAAAACAACAGAAACCTTATAGGGGAAGGGGAAGGAAATATGCAGAAATTGCAAAACTTACTAGAAGAAAAAAGAAGTCAAGATAACAAACTTTTTATAAAAGAATGGAAAGGGCTTATTGAATATTTTCAGATAAACTGTAAACAGATAAAAACATTGTCAGGATTATTGTAATAGCCTGCGATTTCATATATTTAAAGAAGATGAATAAATGAGCAAATTAAGTTAAGCAAGTTAATAAATTTAAGGAACCTCAGAAAGAGGGGGAAGGAAGTCAAGTTTTTAAATGCCAAAGTGATTGTAAAATCAGTGAAATGTGTGAATCTGAAAAGTATGAATAATTTTTTTTTATAAAAAAAAAGGGAAGGGAAGGAAACAGTTCTTTGGAAAACCAAACTTTGAGTTTCTGGCTGCCCTTTTGCTGGTGGGAGATGATTTTCTGCTAAGGTCTGTTCTTCTGGCTCCCAGCTCAGGCAGGAGGTGGTGGCTTGCATGCGCCGCGACACGACGCTGGAGACCGCTCTGAACTCGAAGGCCTACAAGCGCAGCAAGCGCCAGACCTTGCGGGAAGCGCGGATGACGGAGAAATTGGAGAAGCAGCAGAAGATTGAACAGGAGCGGAAACGGAGGCAGAAGCACCAGGTACCTGAATGCTCCGAGGCGGTTCGGCTCGTCTGTTGCAGGAATAGCCGCCGTCGCCCCCTCCAAATATTGCGGGACTCCAACTCTCATCAGCCCCAGGCAGTGCAGCCCAAGGGTCAGGGGGTTTGGAGCTGTAATACAGTCAGCTGCTTGTCTTGCTACATACACCCTTGTTCAAATTAATTGAAGCAAACAATGTAGTTTATTGTACAAAACTCACATACACCTACATTAGTAACGGATATGACCTCTGCTATTTTTAAGCAGCATTTGAACACAGTTTGGCATGGAGTATACTAGTTTCGAACAGTCCCTGTTGATTTTTGGATCCCTGAGCCTAGGGCTTGCTGATCAGAAGGTCGGCGGTTCAAATCCCTGTGACAGGGTGAGCTCCCGTTGCTTGGTCCCAGCTCCTGCCAACCTAGCAGTTCAAAAGCACATCAAAATGCAAGTAGATAAATAGGAACCGCTACAGCGGGAAGGTAAACGGCGTTTCCATGCGCTGCTCTGCTTCGCCAGAAGCGGCTTTGTCATGCTGGCCACATGACCTGGAAGCTATACGCCGGCTCCCTCGGCCAATAATGCGAGATGAGCGCCGCAACCCCAGACTGGACCTAGTGATCAGGGGTCCCTTTACCTTTACCTTTACCACACTTGAATCAGTGCCTGAATGAGCTTCTCCATAGTTGTATAGTCTACACTCAGCATGGAGGCGACTTTTGCATATAGCCCACAAATTCTCAATGGGACTGACGTCCGGGGAATTCCCTGGCCAATCAAGTACCTGTATTTGCTGCTCTGTCCTGAATTTCCTCCCCACTTTTGATGTGGGACGGGGGGGCTAGGTCCTGTTGCAATATCCCAGCCCCATCAGGATACCTCTTTTCCAGCTCTGGAATAACTCCCTTTCGTAGAACCTCAATATTTTGAGTACAGGATTACGAGTAAGATAGAATACATGCTTTGTTTCAGTTAATTTGCACAAGGGCGTGCAATTAATCTGGGAACTGATATTGCTACCAGGTTTCTTGCACAGCGGAAGGAGAGGCAACGGCAAGGAAAAAGCGCCACTCCGCAGACTGTTTGGAAGACAGCTTGAATGTCTCTTTCCCGAAAGGCCTTCCCTCCTACTCCCTCTGGTCCTTGCTCTCTTTGGAAATTTCAGTTTTCTACACTTCTTGTTTTTATTTTTGGATGTCTTAACTGGGAGGCAGGCAGGCAGCTGTCCCAGGACTCCCTCCGCCACGAGGATTCCTCTTGGATGCTCAGGCAGTGAGCAGCCGGCTAGAAGCCCCTCGGCTTCCTTGCTCCTCACCCCATCTTGCAGTTGCTCAGTGGGATGACGTATTTACGCCCCTAAGCGCAGTGGGTTGAATGGTTCCAACATTGAACCTGGGACTTTCCCCCAAAACACATGGGGACAGAAAGAAGCTGACATAGACTTTCTGTTTACCTAGCTCACATCGGTCTGCCTAGGAATCGCTCTTACGACTTGAAGCCAGGGGTAGGCAGATGTTTTGGACTACAATTCCCATCATCCCTGACCACTGGTCCTGTTAGCTAGAGCAGTGATTCCCAACCTTGTGCCTCCAGCTGTTTTCGGACTACAATTCCCATCATTCCTGACCACTGGTCTTGCTAGCTAGGGATGATGGGAGTTGTAGTCCCAAAACATCTGGAGGCACAAGGTTGGGAAACACTGAGCTAGAGATCATGGGAGTTGTAGGCCAAAACATCTGGAGGGCCGCAGGTTGGGGTGCCTGCTTTAAGCCTTTTGAATTAATTGCTACCTGGTCCTTTTTCAAAACAGAGGGTGCCAGTAATCGACCACAGACCTGAGATTTAATGAGAGCAAGCATGACCACGGATCTGTTTTGTTCCAAAAGGGATCAGTCTAGGACCTAGTGGTTTATGCAGGGACCATTGCCCGCTTGCTCTCATGAATAGGACTTGCAACATGCAGATTTCCTCTCCTGCTTTTTGAGATGTGTTACATTTTTATGGAGGTTTGATGTCTTCCTGCAGAACCACTAGGAACCCCCAGAGATTATGCCTCTGAGCACATGATGCTCCATATTGCATTAGAGAGCATGTCAGGTTGTTGGTTTTTTAATTAGACGTGGTGGGCTTCCCCCCCCCCCCCAACCCCCAAGAAGTTAATGCTCCCTATGGCATTACAGCAGCTACTTTCTAAGGCCAATGGCAGTGCAGAAGTGACTTTTATTTGCATGTTGGCTGGGAAGGGAAGATTAAACCTTTCTCCTTAGTCCACAGGACGAAAATCACAGCACACACCACTCACATTATTAAACAACATGCTTTCTAATGACATATTTAGGGCTGGCTCTAAATAGCCTCCCTTACTTTGTTTATAGCTCCATTATTCAGCAGCAAAATCCTGAATGCAAGGAAGCCCTCAGCGAGTGCTTTAAATATGCACCACTTCAGGATGATGTACCTGCCAGAGAGGCAAGAGCAGCAAAAACAGCCCAGAGGCTGATGGCGCATTGCAGGACCTCACGGCTTTCCGCTAGTGGGAGCCAGCGCAAGGGTTCCTGTGGCGAGGCTCTCTCCCCCCCCCGCCTGCCGTGGGGTCGGGAGACCACCCCCCCCATCGGTCCAGAGGGAGAGAAGCGGGCAGGCATGTCTAGAACGATACACACATACAGGAAAAGCAATTGTAAACAAGGGTTCAGATTGCCATGAAATACAAAAAGTACAGTTTGTGACAGTTCGGTTAAGACATGAATGCATGCAAAATAAGACCAATGGGCGTTCACAACAAAAACAGACACTTAACTGTACGTTCCCGAGCACAATTCAAAGTGTTGGTGCTGATCTTGAAAGCCCTCAATGGCCTCAGCCCAGTAGACATGAAGGAGCTTCTCCACCCCCATCATTCAGCCCGGACACTGAGGTCCAGCTCCGAGGGCCTTATGGCGGTTCCCTCCCTGCAAGAAGCGAAGTTACAGGGAACTAGGCAGAGGGCCTTCTCGGTAGTGGCACCCGCCCTGTGGAACGCCCTCCCATCAGATGTCAAGGAAATAAAGAGCTATCTGACATTTAGAAGACATATGAAGGCAGCCCTGTTTAGAGAAGTTTTTAATAATAATAATAATAATAATAATAATAATAATAATAATAATAATAATAATTAATTATAATTTATTATTTATACCCCGCCCATCTGGCTGGGTTTCCCCAGCCACTGGGCGGCTTCCAACAGAAAAATAAAGCACAATAATCTATTAAACATTAAAAGCCTCCCTGAACAGGGCTGCCTTCAGATGTCTTCTAAAAGTCTGGTAGTTGTTTTCCTCTTTGACATCTGTTGGGATGGCGTTCCACAGGGCAGGCGCCACCACCGAGAATGTGATGTTTTATCGTATTTTTAGTATTCTGTTGGGAACCACCCAGAGTGGCTGGGGGAACCCAGCCAGATGGGCAGGGTAGAAATAATAATAATAATAATAATAATAATAATAATAATAATAATAATAATAATAATTGGTGAAGGCATAGTTTATGTTGTTTACTGACAGTTGGACAGGAAAGCATTGCCCATATTCAAGCCCAAACTAATAGAAATGATTGAAACTGGTAGGAGCCTGGCTGCTGGGTCCAGCAGGAGTGGAGGACCTTAGTTTAAGGGCGACTCCTCTGCCAGTTGCCTTCCCATCTCAAGGATGAAGGAGGTGCCACAGCCTCATCTTCCCAGCTGTGAGTCATAGCACTATATCAACAAGAGGGAATACATTTAGACCCTTGATGCGAGGTGAACGTGGAATGCTTGGCATCTGCGACCATTGCTTGTGGGTCAGCCCCCCAAGTTCATTTCACCCCTTTTTTCTTTCGCAGGAGTATCTCAACAGCATCTTGCAACACGCTAAGGACTTCAAAGAGTACCATCGGTCCGTGGCTGGGAAAATCCAGAAGCTGTCCAAAGCTGTGGCCACGTGGCACGCGAACACGGAGCGTGAGCAGAAGAAGGAAACGGAGAGGATTGAGAAAGAGCGAATGCGGCGGCTGATGGTGAGGCCGGTGTTGGCTCAAGGTGCTGTAGGGCAGGGCTTCCCAAGCGTGGGTCTCTTCCTGTTCTTGGACTACAGTTCCCATCATCCCTGACCTAAGGATGATGGGAGTTGCAGTCCGAAAACAGCTGGGGACCCAAGTTTGGGAAACCCCACTGTAGAGGGAAGGGAGGGGCAGATGGGAAGGGAGCCCATCTCGGAGACGGAAGAAACGGATCCTAAACCTCCACTGCCTTGTGGGACATCTTTGGGGGAAGAGAAGGCTCGGAGGAAACCCTATTACCCAAATCCAAAGTGGAGTCCCCAAGATGGCGCCTTGTCCGCCTCCTTCTGGCAACTCCTGCCGTGTCTTGCTCAGCTTTCCATCAGCTGAGAGGGGGGTCTTGTCATCTGGGCAGCCCCGGACCCCCAGACACGCTGCCCAGGCTTGCACCCCAGGGAGGTCACTTAGCAATTTTGTCATGTTTCTGCCTTTCAGTACCCTCAACCTCTTCCCCTATAGCACCACCAGCTCTCCCTCCGGAGGCTACTGGGGCTGCTTGCTCTACCCGGGGAAGGGTCTGGCTATACCTCTATGGCTAGAACAGGGATTTTAAACACTTCTTTAACCGGTATCGCTGCCACCACCCGGGGGGTCCACTTAAAGACCACCGGGACAAAGTATACACGTTCTGCCTGGTAGGGGCAAAGCAGCCTAGGACTGGGTTTAGCAGTGCGACCAGGAAGGACCAAAATCCACAAGAAATCTCTTTTAACTATTTATTATAAAATAGCATAACAAAGTAACATGCAACAGTTCTCAAAACAAAGGGAATACAAAGATAAAACAAGAAAGCATAGCTAACTTACAAGTACAAACTTAGAATAAGGTTGATCCAGGACTGCATCTCTCCATCCGGCAAATTGCAGTCAAGAGCCACGCAGACCTCAGTCTTTCTCAGGCTCTTTGAAGATGAGCAGGACAGCAGTACCTTGCTGGGTCATTTTGCAAGACAAAAGAGGACCAAGACCCTCATCTCTAACAGACTTAAATCCCCACAACCCTTGAGGTGTTCCACGTGGGCTTATGGCTCATTATCCAATCTACGTTAGAGTTGAGGTTTGAATAATCCAATCAAAGAACCCACAACCGTTAGTCTTGTCAATCAAATAGAGGCTACACAGATGTCTTGTGTTTACCCATTAATCAACCTACAGGGCAATTAACGCCTTCAGTTCTCAGAGGCACCGGGCAGTTTCCTCCCTAATTTCTTATCGCACAGGAATGGGAGATTTCACAGCTGCAAGGTTACACGGGATCAAAAGAACCAGAAATCTTTCTCTTTTAGAGTTCAGAAGTTTACTTTCCCAGGCCGTTCTTCCTCTCAAGAACCAAAGTCCCATGAATCTTCGCAGTTCCCATAATGCTCTGCACCTAAATCCATGACACCCCCTTCCCTAACGGAAATTTGGGGTCAAGGCGTCCCACATTTCCGCACACCCCTGTAAGGTAGGACACCCAGCCTGTGAGAATCATAATAAACATAACAGTTACTCAACAGACTGATACAAGCGACTGAGGGCATCCGCCACAACATTCTGCTTTCCAGGGATATGAACCACAGTAAAATTGTAATCCTGCAAAGCCAGACTCCACCGTAACAGTTTCTGATTGGAGTTTTTCATGCGTGATAGCCAACATAAAGGCGAGTGATCCGTCTGCACTTGAAACTCCACCCCCCAAAGATAAACTTTCAGCCGGGAGAGAGACCATAAAAGAGCATAACATTCTTTCTCCACGGTGGAATAATTTTGCTCACGGGGTAGTAACTTCTTACTCAGGTAAACCACTGGTCTCAGCTCCCCCTCGGGGTCTTTCTGCAACAGGACTGCTCCCAGTCCTGTCTGACTAGCATCCGTTTGGACCACAAAGGGTTTCTGCTGGTCCGGGGCTAGCATTACCTTATTACTGGTCAGGGCTTGCTTCAACAACACAAAAGCCCGCTGACACTCTGGCGTCCAAGTTACTTTGGTAGGCAACGCCTTTTTACACAGATTAGTCAGGGGAGCGGCAATGGTGGCAAAATGTACAATAAATCTACGATAATAATTAGCCACTCCCAAAAAAGATAACACATCCCGCTTGGTCTTGGGTCGGGGCCAATCCTGGATCTCCTGGACTTTTGCTTCTAGGGCTTTAATATAGCCTGAGCCAACCTGAAAACCCAAATAAACCACTTCACCTTGGGCAAATTGACACTTCGCCATTTTTACAGTAAGATTGGCTTCTTTGAATCTAGTAAATACACTCTGCACATGCTCCAAGTGCTCCTTCCAGGTATTTGAAAAAATTGATACGTCATCCAGGTACGCACAGCAGTAGGCGCTCATATCTGCGATTAAAGAATTAATCAAGCGCTGAAATGTAGCAGGGGCATTCTTAAGTCCAAAAGGAAGGACTTTGAACTGATATAAACCCATATGGGTAACAAAGGCTGATTTCTCAGAAGCCTCAGGTGATAAGGGAATCTGCCAGTACCCCTTAGTCAGGTCAAAGACTGAGATGAACTTAGCCTGACCCAGTTTTTCAATTAGAGTATCCACTCTAGGCAGGGGGAAGACGTCTGGCGCCATCACCATATTAATTTTTCTATAGTCCACACAAAACCTAACCTGCCCCTCCCCTTTCGGAACCAACACCACTGGGGAACACCAGGCGCTGGTGCTATGAACTATAACTCCCAATTCAAGCATTTCCTTGATCTCTGCCTCAATGCACCGAGCATGGGCTTCACTCACACGATACGGTCGTGAGGCAATGGGAGCAGCAGTGCCAGTTTCAAAATGATGTTGGGCCAAATGAGTCCGACCTGGTTTTGTACTGAAAACGGACTCAAAGGGCAACAAAACTTCATATAGTTCCTGAGCCTGTTGGGCGTTCAGTGTATGGGATCTTAAAATATCCTCAAGGGAGCCAGCCTGCTTAAACTCCTGCAGCAGGTCCAAAGGCAAATGAGACTCCCCTCCATGCCCTCCAGCAATAGCCAAGACCCTCTTGGAGTCAGGTTCACAATACAATTTCATGGAGTTGGCATGATATTGTCGAGGAGATGGGTGTAGCTCTGGACATTCTACCACATACCTTACAGAGCTAAGTCTCTCTTTAACCACACCTGGACCACTCCACTTAGGCGACAACTTATGTGGACGTGTGGGTCTCAGTACCAGAACCTTATCTCCCACCTCAAAACATTTTTCCACAGCTTTCACATCATGTGTGCGGGTATACTCTTTACGTGCTTCTTCCAGGTTGGCTTTAGCTTGATCCCAAATCTCAGCCAACGTCTGGGTCAAAGCCTGAAAATGTTCAGCCACAGAGGGTAATTGGAGGCTATCCTCACTCTGGTCCCACTGCTTTCTAAGCATGGACAGAGGGCTGTTCAGCAATCTCCCATAAACCAATTGATTAGGAGCATACCCCAGACTTGCTTGGTAGGAATCATTATACGTAGCTACCACCAGGGGCAAGTCCTGATCCCAGCTAGACGCATGGATCAATGCACATTTCTTTAACATAGAAGTCAGGGTGGACTGCACCCGCTCCACTAATCCATTCATACGATGTTCATACGCCACTGAAGTGTGGTGATGTATTTCCATTAGTTTCAGAACCTGTTGAACCACATCAGACAAAAGATTGGGTCCCAAATCACTCATCAAAACCTGGGGAATCCCCATGGAACAAAAGGCAGTGAACAGAAATTGTACTAGACCTGGGGCTCTGGTATTAGTAAGACTGGCAGCAAAACAATATCTAGTCGCATAATCAACAATCGTGGCTATATATTTTTTCCCCCTGGGGGTCCGAGGCAAAGGACCTACAAATTCTATAGCCCATTTAGCAAAGACTCCCGCTGTTAAGGGAATACTTTGAAGGGTGTGAGGGGGGCTATCCCGATTGTGCCCCACCCTTTGGCATACATCACAACAGCGTACATACTGTTGGACACTCTGGTACACTTGGGGCCAGTAAAAATATCGGGTAAGGCGTTCCAAAGACTTTTGCACCCCTAAATGCCCAGAAAGCCCTCCTGAGTGTGCCATACTCAAAACCTTTTCCCTCCTGATTTCAGGAACCACAAGCTGCAAAATAGAGTCCCGATCTGTAACCCTTTTAGGCCAATACTGCCTAAACAAAAGTCCTTCTTTGTAGAGGAAGCGGGCCCTCCGCTCCCCCCTGGGAGTGACGCCGGCCGCTTCCCGACACGACTGCAGTGTAGGATCTTCTTGCTGCTCCTTCACCAGGCGTGCTGTGTCTCCTAATTCAGCAGTCTCAAGTTCCTCCTCAGCCGAGGAGCAAGGGAGGGGGGAATTCCCCCTCTCCACGCTGGATGGTGCTGAAACGGCTGTTGCAGAAGAAAGAGGCACAATATCCCGCCCCCCTTCTTCCCCCTCAAGGCTTGGTGTTTCCAAGCTTCCCATGGCAAAACAATCCCCGCCCTCCATTGGCACGTAAATCCCCACTGGAGAAGGTGTCTCCTCCTCCTCCTTCCAGGTTGCTCCAATGGGCGGATCAGCTGCAGGGTCGCTGGAAGACTGTCGATGCTTGTGAGCCAGGAATGCAAGATCATTGCCCACCAGGGCTGCAACATGGCAATCCTGAGGCTCATGTAGAATGACTAGCTGATTTCCTGAGTAGCCTTGGTACTCCACTTCAACAATAGCCGTTGGGCGGTAAATAGACTCAGTCCCAAACGGAGTGATTTTCAAAGGCTGGGGCTGCACCTGCCCTGGGCGTACTAAGCCTTTAGATACGCTGGTAACATCCGCACCTGTGTCCCGATAGGAACTAACTCTGATATTATTTATCCGGATGGGAGCCATGAAATGCATCTTAGCCCATTCAGCTGAAGTCTCAGGTTGACTTGGCGCTGGGGATCCGCTGGATCTCACTGCTTGAGGGGCCGCTGCAACCGGTGGGGGTGTGGGGGTTGCTCCCTGGGGCCGTTCCATCCCTCTCCCCCTTCCCAGCTCAGGGCCACGCTCCTCCGCTCTTTCCTGGATTCCTGCACGCCGGATCTCCTCATCCCAATCCTCTCCCGGCTGCGCGATTTGGCGCACCGCTGGGGTTGACGTAGCAATTGGGGAACGTCTAGCTGACTGCATTGGACACTGGGCTTTGATGTGCCCTCTTTCGTGACAGAGGAAGCACAGACCCGAAGAGGGGGTCACCTTTTCCTTCCCTCTGCCTGGAGATGCTCCCCTTTTTCCAAATGCAGGTTTAGACTCGGCAGGCTTTAGTTGCGCTGTAGCTTTAAGAGCCATGCCTGAGCTAGCTGGCCCGGGTGGGCCCGTCCGGGTCCCGCCCCCTCCCATCGGCGGCTTCTGAGCCATGTGCGCCCGATGAGAACGGAATTCCTCCGCCAATCTAGCCGATTCCTGCAGGTTTTGAGGGTGCCTATCAGCAACCAAACTTGCAATCTCAGATGGCAAACTTCTCTGGAATTGTTCTAAAAGCACCAGTTGCCTCAGTTGTTCAAAAGTCTGCACTTTCTCAGCCGCTAACCACAGCCCAAAGTTTTGTTCTAACTTTGCCGCGAATAACTGGAATTTCTCATGCGGCGGCACTTTAACGGCCTTCCTAAACGCCTGCTGATAATGCTGAGAGTCCAACGAAAACCTTTGTTCGACCAATTGCTTATATGTTTCATAACTGAACATCTGCTCTCGTGAGAGCGTCCCCATCAGCTCTTGAAGAGGTCCTTTCACAAGGGACCTGAGGATCGGCATATAGTACCGATATGGAACTGCCATTTCCTCACACGTGGTCTCAAACAGGGTTAAATAGGAGAGAACATCCATATTTGGGTCGTGAGTCGGGAAATATTTGAGATTAATGTCCTGGAGACTCAGTTCCCTCTGTCTAGGCACTGCAGCTCTTTGCCAATCACTATAATACTCTAGAGCAGGAAGAGAGCTGGGGCCTCTTGCTTGTCTGCGCTGAAGTTCTGCTTGGGCAAATCGTAAAGCTTCAGCCCGGGGCATCCTCTCTCTTTCATATGCAGGGGGGGGCCGCCTCCGCAGTTCCCAAGAATCTTCCAAAGGTTTAACCCCTTGGGGACTGGCTGCTCTAGTTTCCCCACCCGCATAGTGTCTTTCCCTCAGTCTCACACCTTCCATAAATCTCTTAGGCAAAGTTTGATACTCACTTTCCGCCACATATGCCCTCCGGCTCTCAGAAATGCCTTGCGCCTCAAACTCTGGATCTTCTCTTTCGGCGTATGGATAATCTTCCCGGAGCTGAGTCCTCAGTTCCTGATATCCACATCTCTCAGGGCTGGCCGCCGGCATCCCGCTCGTGCGCTGACCCATCTGCTCTGGTCTCTGTTGTGCGTATGGATCCCCCTGGACGTCCTCACGGGCCCAGTCTACTCTGCGTGGGGGTGGGGAAGTCATCTCCCGGGATCTCACCACAACCTCTCCGGCAACTGGTCTAGGGTACGGTGCAACTGGTACTTGTTCCACCTCCCGCTGCCGCTGCAAAGGTGACGTTTCTCTCTCCGCTGTCGGTGAGGCGCGCACACTTAGCCTATCCTGGCTTCCCAGCCCCGCCTCCTCCAGCTGCTGTGTCCACCTTTGATGTGCAGACCGAGGGCTCCTGAACGCTTCCGCGTGCTCCCTCTCGGCTTCTCTGGCTAACTCCTCAGCCCCTCTTAAAGGAGAATACACTCCTGGAACCGGTTGCCTTGGCATAGACCGATCATCTGGTTCCGCAAAACGATACGAAGGGTGGGTGCTGCGTTCCTGCTGCCACTCCTCCGAAGCTTGTAAGATCTCGCTAGGCAAGCCTGCTGCCATTGTCCTAACTCACTAGCAAAATAAAAACGCTTGTACCCCTTTTTTGAGAACTGGATTATAACCAAAGGATTTTGTCCACTTTCTGGTCACAAAGTCGCATCCCACACCGCTGCCAACATGTCATGTTTCTGCCTTTCAGTACCCTCAACCTCTTCCCCTATAGCACCACCAGCTCTCCCTCCGGAGGCTACTGGGGCTGCTTGCTCTACCCGGGGAAGGGTCTGGCTATACCTCTATGGCTAGAACAGGGATTTTAAACACTTCTTTAACCGGTATCGCTGCCACCACCCGGGGGGTCCACTTAAAGACCACCGGGACAAAGTATACACGTTCTGCCTGGTAGGGGCAAAGCAGCCTAGGACTGGGTTTAGCAGTGCGACCAGGAAGGACCAAAATCCACAAGAAATCTCTTTTAACTATTTATTATAAAATAGCATAACAAAGTAACATGCAACAGTTCTCAAAACAAAGGGAATACAAAGATAAAACAAGAAAGCATAGCTAACTTACAAGTACAAACTTAGAATAAGGTTGATCCAGGACTGCATCTCTCCATCCGGCAAATTGCAGTCAAGAGCCACGCAGACCTCAGTCTTTCTCAGGCTCTTTGAAGATGAGCAGGACAGCAGTACCTTGCTGGGTCATTTTGCAAGACAAAAGAGGACCAAGACCCTCATCTCTAACAGACTTAAATCCCCACAACCCTTGAGGTGTTCCACGTGGGCTTATGGCTCATTATCCAATCTACGTTAGAGTTGAGGTTTGAATAATCCAATCAAAGAACCCACAACCGTTAGTCTTGTCAATCAAATAGAGGCTACACAGATGTCTTGTGTTTACCCATTAATCAACCTACAGGGCAATTAACGCCTTCAGTTCTCAGAGGCACCGGGCAGTTTCCTCCCTAATTTCTTATCGCACAGGAATGGGAGATTTCACAGCTGCAAGGTTACACGGGATCAAAAGAACCAGAAATCTTTCTCTTTTAGAGTTCAGAAGTTTACTTTCCCAGGCCGTTCTTCCTCTCAAGAACCAAAGTCCCATGAATCTTCGCAGTTCCCATAATGCTCTGCACCTAAATCCATGACACCCCATGGCATCCATGGCACCCCAGGGAGGTCACTTAGCAATTTGACTTCACCCCCGGAGGCAGACTCCATTGTCTCTCTCTCTCGAGAGAGAGAGCCATAAGCCAACCCAAGGCAAAAATAAGGGAGCCATTTCTATTTGTAAACCTTTTGTGGTCTTTTATGTGCATCTTATTATATTTATGGACTCTCTTTAATATAATGAACCAAACCACTTTCACCCTCCCTTGTGGTTTCCAATATTTTAATTGTCTTGCCCCCTTTTATATTTTGACCCCCTTTACTTATACCTTCAGAGCAACACCAAATGTTCTTTTATATCGTGGTTGATTTTCAAGGAATTATACTTTCTCTGTAGAAGCTTCTACCGCAGCACAGTAATTTCTTCCAACCCTTGTTAGGCATTCACAGCATCAAGACCGTACCATTTTTTTCTAACCCTTCAGTTATATTGAAACCACAGTAACACATTGTTGTTGTTTAGTCGTTTAGTCGTGTCCGACTCTTCGTGACCCCATGGACCATAGCACGCCAGGCACTCCTGTCTTGCACTGCCTCCCGCATTACCTTTCCATTATTTCCTGTGACTGATTTCCATGTCAAAGGCACGAGGCAAGATTTCATCAAAAGTTCAGCATCCTCTGAATCATGCTGATTTCAGAGGAAGGCAGTTAAGAATGTATTTTTCTGCTAAAACCAACGGGACATAAGAGTGTTTAAATTTGGTGGGACTGAGACCACATTTTTCAACGTTGTTCCCTGTAACCCACAGAGTCAGGAGAGGGGAAGTTGTTGAGCTATTGCATTCAGCAAATGTAACTCCTGTTTGTTCTCTTGGGTGTGGACCTCAGTTCACCTTGGATTTTAATGCATCATTTTAATGTTTCTCCAAAGTTTTCCCTGATATTTAATTGCTGTTTAAGGAATAATAGGGTATAGGTCCCCCTACTATTGCAGCTGGTGCTTTTAGTATCTAGAAATCAGGACTTCAACTCACAGTAGAAAAAATCTGGGTGCAAAAGGTGTCGAGATTTTTCTGCAGAATCTCAAAAAAATAATAATCATTTTTTATTATTAAAAAAAATCTCCAAAAAAACACTCTCGATATGGGCTGCCATATACCCAGGTTTCCCTGGACATTTTAGCCATTTTCCGGAAATTCCGCCTGGGCACCATTTTCGACGGAGGCATCCCGGACGTATGGCATTGGAGACTCCATTTTTTTAAACGGGGAACAAAATAGAGGCGCTTGTTTTTGGGTGTTTTAACATATCTGAGGTTTTGACTCAACGTCGTTTGGGAAGCGGTATGTAGCTAGGATCATTGATATGGCGCAGTTGCCAAATAGTTGTCCCCCCAGCCCTGAAATGACCCCTGGAGCTTTGGAAGTGAT
This sequence comes from Zootoca vivipara, assembly GCF_963506605.1. Taxonomy (NCBI): domain Eukaryota; kingdom Metazoa; phylum Chordata; class Lepidosauria; order Squamata; family Lacertidae; genus Zootoca; species Zootoca vivipara. The sequence goes on along the minus strand of NC_083291.1, from coordinate 775,771 downwards.
GGAACTTGCCCCCCCTGCGCTGTTAAGCCCCCGGAAAGCGCCCCCCGCTTTCTTTGGGTCTCCCGTGAGCGGCTGCTTGGCGACAGAGTCCCTTAATTTGCCTTTCCTTGCCCTGCCAGGCTGAAGATGAGGAAGGCTACCGCAAGCTGATTGACCAGAAGAAGGACCGGCGCCTGGCTTACTTGCTGCAGCAAACGGACGAATACGTGGCCAACCTGACGAATCTGGTTTGGGAGCACAAGCAAGCTCAGGCGGCCAAGGAGAAGAAGAAGAGGAGGAAGAGAAAGAAGGCAAGTAGCTCTTTCAGCTGCCACTGGCAGAATTTCCTTTCCTTTCTGTAATCACTTTCATTTGATTTTACAAATAGGAATTCGTAACATTCCAAATGCATATCCATATATAGAGATTTCTCTGAATCTCGAGACTCCCTCCCCCCCCCAAAAAAATCTCCTCCATGGGTCCTAGTGTCAAAATCTACAACTGCATATTATTCCATATTTTATATCAATCCATATGGTCCAGAGTATTATAATAATAACAATAATTTATTTTTTTATACACCGCCCATCTGGCTGGGTTTCTCCAGCCACTCTGGGCGGCTTCCAACCCAATATTAAAAACACAATACAGCATCAAACATTTAAAAACTTTGCTATTTGTTACATTACAAGTGAGCTTCAAATCCTTCCAATGTTTCCATCTGCTTACAGTGGTCTCCTAAATAAGTTATATTTCCCCCCCATTCTTTTTTTAAGTTTTTGCCCTCTCGGTTCCTGAGTTTTCCATCCAGCTTTGTCATTTCAGCTTAACTTGCCATTCCTCTCTGGTCGGGGCTTCTTTCCATCTCTGGGCTAGTAGCATCCGAGCGGCTGTTGTCCCGTACATTAAAAAGTCTTAGGAATTAGGTGTTAGCACTCACAGAGTTTTCAATATCTCCCTCCATCCTTTCCTTCCTCTTTGCGAAAGTGCCTCTCAGAAAAATCTTTTAAAAGTCTCAGACATGATGAAGAGCGTTTCTTGGGCCAGGTCTCTTTACCGAGTGCCCAGTTAAAAGCCCTTTTCTTTGATCATTTGCGCCACGGGGGTTTCTGTTACCTATCGCATAGATTTGAGTTTATATCCCGTAATGCCAGGAGCAAAGGGGATTCTGGAGCTCAAATCATGCCGGCTGCTTGGCCCCCGTCAGAGCAGGATGCTGGATTAGATGGGCCATGGGCCTCATCCTGCAAGCTTTCTCATGTTCTTACCGGTTTAGCCAGCCATTGGGAATATGAACTCCCGCACCTCTTTCAAAATTCTTCGCAGAGGGCCAACATAAATATGTAGCTCGTGAATACAGAAGTGATTGCCTTTCCTGGATAAATTACCCATAATCATAAACACATTATTCCTCTTCCTGTGTCCCAGATCGTGTACAGGGGAGGTGAACGGGGGCTCAGGGGGAACGTGATGGCCAATCCTGCCCTAGATGCCCTTTTGCAGCAAACTCTGTGCCCATCGAGAAATGTGGCAAAAAATCACCGTATTTTTCCATGTATAAGGGACTAAATTTGGGGGGACTAAATTAAAGAAAATGAGGAGAGTGGCCCAAAGTTGTTGAGCATTTTTAGGGGGGATTTCAGGCATATTCTTAGTCTTAAGAGTAATATTTCGTACAGCATTCAACCTTGAGCCAGGCGACTGCAATGCATTGAATTTTTGTGTGTGCTTCTGATCTTGGAGAAAAGCCATTTAAATGGAAATGAAACATCCGGTGCCCTTCCGTTTATAGTCTCCCTCTTAGTTGGGAGTCTGGCCATGGCTCATTTCACAAGTGTCCTAGTTTTGAGCGTGCCGTTAGAAAGAGCACCCTCATGTCTGGCCATTTTGGGGTCCTTTTATTTGGGGGAAGTTGGCCCCTTTTGTATCAGAAACCTGGATTTCTCAACTCCCAGCAGAGGTTTCTGTGTCCTGAATTTAACATCATTTTGCCCTGTGTCTTCAGGGTCTCGTATGATTTGCTCAGCTCAGGGGGGAAAGAGACGCTGGCCCCTTGCCTTACGTAGAAAGGCAAAATACCCTTTTTATGTGAAGTTCTGTCTTAACTTGCAGTTCTCACTGCATGTGTGTGTCAGAGAGAGAGAGAGAGAGAGAGAGAGAGAGGGAGAGAGCAATGTTCATCGTTTTCCCATGGGACGCAGTTTTTGTTGTTGCCTGATTCTGATCTACTGTCTTTACAAACAATAAATTCAAACTGCTTTTGGGTAATGGATTATATAATTACTCGTCGCTAAGCAGAGCGAGAGGAAGGGAAAGTGGGAAAGGAGGGGAAACAAGAGCTCCGTCTCTTTGCATCTTATTTTATACCTGGCAGTTAAGAAGAGACCATCTCTTTAAAAATGGCTTTTTTTCCATTCCTAATGCGAGTCAGAGAGAGCGTCCCCCTGCTGCTTTAAGGAAAGGGCCACGTACAGAATGCACTTTGAAGGCTACAGATTGTCGCAATAATTCAATTGGAAGTTTGGGATTTATGAGGCTTCCCTTTTCCCTGAAGCTTTCTGCACTCCCCAGTGGAACAGTGAAATGCACGCAGTATTATTTTAGCCCATTTTCACGGAGTGTGACCTGCAACCTGTATCCCGGTTTTCTTAGCTGAGATGTAACTTCTTGCCGGTGTGCTTTGGTTTCAGAAAGCAGAAGACAGTACAGAAGGCATGGGATCCGGACTTGGTCCGGATGGAGAGGTAAGAAGTCCAGAAGGCGTTTCAAGATGTTGCCCTCGGTTTGTGATAAGCAAAATGCCGCAATTGCTCACCAGTGTGCAAGGGGACTTGAGAGAGAAAAGAGCAGGGCCAAGACACAGAGGTGGGGCTCTTTCACTTAGCATGCTTTGCCCGTGAAAACCACCTCAGTCTGACCCAGGCATCCCCAAACTTTGGCCCTCCAGATGTTTTGGACTACAATTCCCATCTTCCCCGACCACTGGTCCTGTTAGCTAGGGATCATGGGAGTTGTAGGCCAAAACATCTGGAGGGCCGCAGTTTGGGGATGCCTGGTCTTTGCAAATAAACAAGGATTTAAGGCTTTTGAACAAGAGCAGCAAGGTGACTTACAGGTTATTTATTATTATTTTTATTATTACTACTATTATTAATTAATTTAAATTTGTATACTGCCCTGTACCTGCAGGTCTTAGGGCGGTTCGCAGGATAAAACCACAGGATAAAACACAAAACGCATAATAAAAACAAAAACATGAGCAATCCAATACCTCCCCCCCCCAACCCCCACATTTTAAAGGAGCATTCGATGTCAGTCAGCCCAAGGCCTGGTTAAAGAGGACCCCTTTTTCGCCTGGCGTCTGAAGGTGTACAGTGAAGGTACCAGCTGGACCTCCCTGGGGAGAGCAATTTCACAAGTGGGGGGGGCCACTATGGAAAAGGCCCTGTTCTTGTGTTGCCACTTTCCGTACCTCTTGTGGCTTTGATTCCAAGTTGCCCTTTGATCGAATGGAAACTCCTGCTGACAGAAATGGGCGGGTGGGGGTGATTCTTCTCATGCTGTTCCAAGAGATCTCCCCAAACTTTTATTTGGGGGGTGCAAACCTTTTCATCTGCAGGTATGTTCTGTGATCAGAGTTCTGTTCTCAGGATCTATTTATGTTTTTAAATCAGCCTTGTCCATAAGCCCACAAACGTTACTCGCCCAGACATTATAAATATCGTCAGTTGTACGATATTTTTGTTTTGTTATGTGAATTTATTTTAGCTTGTACCCCCTTAAGTACCCTAGCTAATCAAGCAAACAGACATCAGTGGATTTGAAGTTTGCTGTGTTTTCTGGCATGCAGAAAGATATGTAGCAAATTGGTTTAATGGAAGACACTGCCCAACACTTCTAATTGAAGTTTTTAATGAGTGCCCTTGTCGTTAATGAGCTCTCTCACTAATGAGCATGCTGCAGTGCCCTATAAATGACTTCCGGAAGTTTCCGTCTGCGTGTCTGTTAGTATCTTTTACTGGAGACGTGACAGATACTATTATTTTTTGTTACGGTAAAGGGAATAGGGGAGGCATAAGGCATTAGATTTCTAATCTAAAACCTCGTATCCAAGTCATTAAGAAAGAAAAATACTGACAGTGCAGTCATATAATATCTATTCGGATATTCGGATCTATTCACACTAATCTGTAAGATTGCAGCCTTAAAATCCGTCATATTTATAATAATTTTCTTTACAAATAGTAAGAAGGGAGCAGAAATTAAAATGATCCATTTGGAGAAGCTGATGAATGCTTAATGTTTTGGCACCACACCATATTTCTTCCAATGTCTTTAATGGTGCTTATATTCATAAACTGCCTGTGAATAGTTTGGTTCGATGCTAATTGTCAAGCATATTTGACGTCAAGTAATAATTTGCACTGAGACTAAACTTTGTAGGGTTTTTTTTTTGTAAAAGAAATCTCTGTGTTCTTGTTTGCACATCGCATTAAGCCATACCTAGTTTCAAACAAACCATGGTTTAATGGGAAAGAGCAGTATGTTGTGGGGAACACAGCTCAGACACTGTTTTCGTGGCGGTCCTCTCCTCCCAACCTCTGTGCTGCAGACGTAACAAGCCAGAGTCAGGCTCTGAGCTGCAACCAAGGTTTGTTCTGCTCACACTTTGGAGGAAACAAAATGAGCAAGATACTAGCTTGCTTTATTCATGCTGTGGCAGAAGTGGACGAAGATCATTGCCATATTTTTTTGAGCGACATGCTCCAGGACGCTGTTTGTTCATATTAAACTATACGCGCTTTAAAAATCTGATTCAATGTGACATGTGAACTTGGCCGGTGCGTAGCTTAGCATTGCAGAACGATGCGCTCTGTGCTGCCTATTTGCTCTCAGCTTCAGTCTCGTTGTGACCCAAATTGTGGGAGTTGGGTGGAAGAGCCAGGCTTTGGGTAGGGAGAACTGCGCCTAAAGTCCCTTCCAACTACAGTGGAAGTCGAACGGAATCTGTTCCGGGAGTCCGTTCGACTTCCAAAATGTTTGGAAACGAAAGTGTGGCTTCCAATCGGAAGCTGTGGAAGTTGTGTTGGACGTCTGGCTCGCAAACTGGAACACTCACTTCCGGGTTTGCGGCATTTGGGAGCCAAAACGTCCAGGAACTAAGCTGTTTGAAAACCAAGGTACGGCTGTATATCACTCTGATGGGACCAGGGCCGGATTTAGGTTGGATGAGACCCTGAGCTCCTGAAGGTAATGGGGCCCTTTCTATGTCCAGCTGTCCTTTGTCAGCAACAAATGGTTGCTGTTTTTTAGTGTTGAATATATGCTATATGGTCATTGATGGACCTCATAGGTATCTCAAGCCATTTGCACATGTTGCCCTGCAACCAGTCCATGCAGAATGGAGGCACCCTATATATAGAAAGGAGCAAACCAGGGATATTTGAGGGAGCAGGCGAGGCCCACACAACGCAAAACACGGTTGCTGCCTGTAGGTTTTATTTTAATTGTTTTTTTATCTTCTATTTTGGAAATGTACACCCAGTTTTTTCCCTTTAATTTTTTTGGGGGCCCCCAATAAAGTGGGGCCCTAACTTCTACATAAATCTGGCACTGGATGGGAGCACCTAGTTGGCCTGGATTTCTGCGCAAGTGACCGCCACGTAGTTTGCAACTTTGGACTTGCCGTGACTCAGTTTGCCGTTTGTCCTTCAATTCCAGCCCATTGATGAGAGCAGTCAGATGAGTGATCTCCCCGTCAAGGTAACTCACACGGAAACAGGGAAAGTTCTCCTTGGACCAGAGGCTCCGAAAGCAAGTCAGCTGGATGCCTGGCTAGAAATGAACCCTGGGTAAGTAATCCTGCACATTGCACTCCACCACATAACCTGGATTGATTTCGTGCTGCCTTTCCGGGCAAAACTTTCCCCGAAGCAGCTTGCATCAAAACCACAGTATATCCCCTACCTTTGAAATATTTTCAGATCTGTATTCTGTGTCTTTCCAAAGCTTCCTGACACACACATTTATTATTGACTCCTCTGCCTGTTTCTTCCCCGCAGGTATGAAGTTGCACCCAGGTCAGACAGCGAAGAAAGTGATTCTGAGTTTGAGGAAGATGTAAGTAAGAGATAAGATAAGATATCTTTATTGTAATTGTCCCCTTGTGGGAACAACGAAATTACTCGGTTGCTACATCCACTCAGATAAAGCATTCCGCATAATCCAAAATTACAAAAACCTAATTAAAAACAGTAAATATAATACAAAATAACAAGTAAAATAAGTTGACTTCAAAGTCCAGGCTTTCCATTTAAGGCCAAAATTGCTCTAGAGAAGAAACTGTTCCTGAGACAGTTGACTGCTTCCTCTTGATACATGTATTTATCCAAAATATTATTTAAGGCAGGGGTGCCCAGACTTTTTTCAAAGGTCCAGATTTGATGAAGTGAACATGTGTGAGGGCTGACCAAAGCTTTTTTTCGGATTGAAAGTTGTTCAGCTTTCTTTAGGATTGAAGTTGTTGAGCTTTTTCTAGGATTTTACCCCAGGACATATACTGCCACGAGGGCCAGATTAAATCGACCGGTGGGCCGGATTAGGCCCCCCAAACAGACTTTGGACCTGCCTGATTTAATGTAATTTCCATTCTAGGGACCAGAGAGTCAGATTAAGCATATAGGAAGCTCACTCTGACCATTAAAATAATTATTGCTATAACACTGCAAGATAAATAAGGAGAAAGTCTCCTCCTTAGAATAGATTTCAGTGCTTTTTAGACCCTTCTCTAATGAGCTATTTGTGTGGCTTTTCTTGTCTAAACAAGAAGCTTCAATATGATGGGAGGGAAATTGCAATGCTATAATCCAATTAATTAACAGAGAAGATAGATTAGATGATATACATCTTTAAGCAATGAAGGAATGGAGATTTCGTTTTGATTCCCAGTGACCGTGAATCGCTATAAACATTGGGCTTTGTTTTTCATGAAATTGCTCTCCAAGAAAGCACGCACAGGTTGTTAGTCCTTCACATGGTTAGTATCCTGTCTGCTTGCATCAACGTTATCTGCATACAAGTCAGCTGATATTTCCCTGGAAAGTGTTATCTTTTTAATCAGTCCCTCATTAAAATACAGTAATGCACCAGAGAGTAGGGAGGGAGAGATCTGAAATGCAGCTGTTGGTATATTTTGCCACTTTAGCAATCAAGCAGGGATTCAGCAATATGCAAAATTGTGTTTAAAAGCATTGTAAGTAGAGACTTGGAAAATGTGCACAGTTGAAGAACAGCAGGATGAACTGAATATGCTTTGATTTCTCCCTAAAAGGGGGTCTCTTAAATAGATACGGCCTGTTCTGCCACGGTTGCTTCCTCCTCCTTTGGCTTGGCACCCAGAGCTCACCTAAGGGGTTCCCACCTGGTTGCTGCTGATTCCGGGAGCAGAGGGTCCAGCCACCCAGCTTTGGAAATACAATGGTACCTTGGTTCTCAAACTTAATCCGTTCCGGAAGTCCATTCCAAAACCAAGGCACGCTTTCCCATAGAAAGTACAGTCGTACCTCGGGTTGTGAACACCTCGGGTTACGAACAACTCGGGTTACGAACTGCGCAAACCCGGAAGTATTTTCGTCGCGCGTGTGTGCGCAGAAGCGCCGCACACATTTGTGCATGCACAAAGCGTGAAAATAGTGCTTTGCACATGCGCAAAATGGCGTTTTCGGGTTACGAACTTTTTGGGTTACGAACTGCGACCCGGAACGGATCGCATTCGTAACCCGAGGTACCACTGTAATGCAAAATGGATTAATCTGTTCCAGACTTTTAGAAACAAACCCCCAAAATAGCAATTTAACATGAATTTTACTATCTAATGAGACCATTGATCCATAAAATGAAAGCAATAATCAAGGTACGGTACTATAAAATAAATAAGACAGTTTTGTAGATGACAAAAATAAAAATTACTTTTTGTTTCTTACCTGCACTGATGATAGTCATTGGATGGGGGGGGCTTATATCGATCTCAACAGTCACACAATCAATCAATCAATCAATCAGTAGCTGAACTGGTTTCCACACATTCACAAAAACCAATGAACCGAAAAAGCTTCAAAAACGAAAATGCAAATTAAATAGCAAAAACAAAAGCGCCAAACTTCATCCATTCTGGAAGTCCATTTGACTTCCGAAATGTTCTAAAACCAAGGGGCAGCTTCTGATTGGTACAGGTGCTCCGGAAACAATAGCTGATAGCCGCATCAGATATTTGGCTTCCAGAAAACATTAAAAAAATCAGAACACTTAATTCTGGGTTTTCGGCGTTTGGGAACCAAGGTACCACTGTATTTGCATTAGGATGCCACCTGAGCCATGGTAACCGTTGTACAGCTTTATTGCTTACTGATGAACATCCAGAGAAAACGGCAGAAATGAGATGAACAGTCCTTAGTATCTAAACACGCTGAGAGGTGCCTTTTTAAAAAACAGTGGAAAACGTTGTCTTGTGGAATAATTTCTGACTCTGAAAATACTAAGCAGCGGTTCATATAAGCGGCATTTAAAGCTTCATTTCTTCTTTTTAAATGATGACCATCCTGCGATCACAGAACTCTGAATTTCATGTGACGCACCATGAGGTGGAACTCTGAAACGGAGTTCAGGTATTGTAAAGGCAGGAAGAGGGGGGGGGGGGCGGGGAAAGGCAACGAAGATTGTAAATCTGGAAATACTTTACAAAATTGTAAAGCAAAATATCTATCAAAATCACATTGAAACCGTATTCCTGTGACAGTGGGTAAACGCTAGCTGGGCATTCTCTTGGGAAGGGGCCTTTTGTTTCAATGAAACAAAAGCCAAGAGACGGGATGGCAGAGGAACTTTGCACTTAGAAGGTTGCGAGTGGGAGCAGAGTTTTTGCGCAAGTTTGACAGCCTGTTTTCTGCAGGAAGATGATGAGGATTCAAGTAGGCCAGAAACAGACGAAAAGCGACACCTGGATCCAAACAGCGAAGACGTTCCGGAAAGAGACGCTAAGAAGATCATTGAGTGAGTCATTTGGGAAGCAAACCCTTTTAGCCACGGCTAGTTCTTCTTTCTTTCTTTTAAAATAACGTTTATTGAATTTTACAATTTTATATTCCACACAGTCATCACTATACCACACAGTATAAATCCCACCCCCCTCCCCTGACTTCCCTCAACTTCCCCTTCTGGTTCTTTAAATATTTGTTTCTCCTGCCTGTTTTATTCTACCTTGACTTTGTAATCTTTTACCTAAATGTTATTGCATGAATTTTTCAGTTAGCTTTGCTGAAATGGCGAAAATTAGGAGTCAAAGGCAATAGAAACTTTACAAAGGATTGGGAACCGTTTTTGTTGTATTTACAGAAATATTGCAAAGAAGGAATTGAGTCAACACTTCCAATTAAGGAAACAAATATAAAAGTTAAGATTCAACAACTGGGAAAATAATAAAATGTAAGATGTGATTTGGGAAATATGGCACAGAAATGATAGGACTGCAATAACATTTGGGCATGGCTAGTTCTGTGTCCTTGTGCAAGAAATAAAAAAAATCACGAAGGAATTGTGCAGCGTAAATAAAGTGCCTCCCTCTCTCTCCTCGCTTTGCAGGACGGCCAAACAAGATGTGGACGATGAGTATAGCATGCACGAATACAGCGCCGGGGAGTCTCAGTCGTACTACACTGTGGCGCACGCAATAGCCGAGAGGGTCGAGAAGCAGTCTTCCCTTCTGATTAATGGCACATTGAAACATTACCAGGTATGCGCCTCAGGGGGAGATGATGATGATGATGATGATGATGATGATATATTATTTATACCCCGCCCATCTGGCTGGGTTTCCTCAGCCACTCTGGGCAGCTCCCAACAGAATATTAAAAACACGATAAAGCATTAAAAGCTTCCCTAAACAGGGCTGCCTTCAGATATTTCCTAAAAGTCAGAAAGTTGTTTTATTTCCTTGACATCTGATGGGAGGGCGTTCCACAGGGAGGGCGCCACCACCGAGAAGGCCCTCTGCCTGGTTCCCTGTAACCAGAAGGCCCTTGGAGCTGGACCTCAGTGTCCGGGCAGAACGACGGGGGTGGAGACGCTCCTTCAGGTATATTTGGCCGAGGCCATTTAGGGCTTTCAAGGTCAGCACCAACACTTTGAATTGTGCTCGGAAACGTACTGGGAGCCAATGTAGGTCTTTCAAGACCGGTGTTATACAGTCTCGGCAGCCGCTCGAATGCCGCATTCTGGATTAGTTGTAGTTTCCGGGTCACCTTCAAAGGTAGCCCCACGGAGAGCGCATGGCAGTAGTCCAAGCTGGAGATAACTAGAGCATGCACCACTCTGGCCAGACAGGTCTGCCTTTCCATGGGTGCATTGTTCATAAAACTCCCCTCCATGGATCTCTACCATAGCTGTTCTCAAACATTGTCTCCCAGTCTGTCTCCCTGGAAACATTTCAGCTTCACTGAATGATTAAGAATCAAGCAACTTTGGTTCTCGGTGTTTTCCCTTGAATATTTTAAAGCCGCCTTTCCTATCATGGGACTCTGGACGTTGCGGGACTACAAATCCCATCATCCTTGACCATTGAGGGTGCTGGCTGGGGTTCGCTGGCACTTGCAGGCCGAACCCTCTGGTTGGGAATTTTGCTTTCTCCCTTTCTGCATTATGTGGTCTAGCTGCACCCCGGTCAGAAGGGGGGGAGGCTCACTATCAGCAGCACATATTTCTTGTTGCAGTGTTTGAGAACTCCTTCCCTTGGGGCTTCTCTGCAAAGCTGACTCAATTGGAGTGCCCTTTCTGAATGGCTCCTGGCAATGTAGACTTTCTGCATGTTTCCGCCTCCCCCATTATGCCGGGAGGTGTCATGGGCTGGGTTCATGGTTACCAAAATCCCCTCTCTCCTTGAGCTGTTTCACGGCAACATACATCTCAATAATACTGTTCTATCAGCTGCAGAATTCAAAATACCTCCCTGCAAATAATGGGTTTCAAAGAGGGAACCTGCCTTAGGAGCACACAAACATTCCTTAATAATAATAATAGTAGTAATTTCATATTTATATGTCGCCCATCTGACCGGGTTACCCCAGCCACTCTGTGCAACAAAATAAAACACCATAAGATGTTGAAAAGATCACTGTACAGGGCTACCTTCGGATGTCTTTTATAAGTTAATTTCCTTGACCCTTCTGATTGGAGGGTCTTCTCCAGGGTGTGCCCGACTACCCTGCATGAATGCTCCTTCCCTTTTCAGCATTAACTGTGGTTTGAATATTGCATCAGCACTCCTATGAATCATGGCTAATGCTAATCGGTTTCCCTCTCAACCATGGTTTGCAGGCCCTCTTCACTTCCGGTTTCAAACCTGGTTTACATGGGCACCCTGCTTAGCACAATCCATGGTTAACATTCTAACCATGCTAACCTTTCAACCATGGTTTTGTTGGCAACATTAGCTACAGCTGGCCAATCGGACACCCCAGAAGACTGTGCTTGCAGTGAAGGAGAGTGTGTGCAAGTTTCCAGTCCTGCAAACCATGGTTTGAAGTATCATTTGAATTGAGTCTGAAACATGGGAAGGAATATGTGTGTCCAAGGCTGGCTCCCAGTTTGCAAACCATGGCTGCATCTTCACTGGACTTGGTCTTTTTAATCCCCTCAGTTTCTCCTAACTCTTCTGCTGATTAAGACTTAGCAGCTTTAGGAGGTGGGGTTTTTCCCCATCATAATGCACCAATATTGAAGTGATTCTGCGCTCTATAATTTATTCCGAACGAAGAGTCAGGATCGTTTTTTGCCACCTGCAAGTTGGAGAATAGAGATGGTTCTAAAAGTAAATCAAGAGGAACCCTTGGAAATAGACATTCAAGACACATATAATAATAATAATAATAATAATAATAATAATAATAATAATAATAATTTATTATTTATTATTTATACCCCGCCCATCTGGCCGGGTTCCCCCAGCCACTCTGGGCGGCTTCCAACAAGATATTAAAATACAGAAATCCATCAAACATTAAAAGCTTCCCTAAACAGGGCTGCCTTAAGATGCCTTCTAAAGGTCTGGTAATTGTTATTCTCTTTGACCTCTGGTGGGAGGGCATTCCACAGGGAGAGTGCCACTACCGAGAAGGCCCTCTGCCTGGTTCCCTGGAACTTGGCTTCTCGTAGCGAGGGAACCGCCAGAAGGCCCTCGGAGCTGGACCTCAGTGTCCGGGCAGAACGATGGGGGAGGAGACGTTCCTTTAGGTATACTGGACCGAGGCCGTTTAGGGCTTTCAAGGTCAGCACCAACACTTTGAATTGTGCTCGGAAACATACTGGGAGCCAATGTAGGTCTTTCAGGACCGGTGTTATGTGGTCTCGGCGGCCACTCCCAGTCACCAGTCTAGCTGCCACATTCTGGATTAATTGCAGTTTCCGGGTCACCTTCAAAGGTAGCCCCACGTAGAGCACATTACAGTAGTCCAAGCGGGAGATAACCAGAGCATGCACTACTCTGGTGAGACAGTCCGCGGGCAGGTAGGGTCTCAGCCTGCGTACCAGATGGAGCTGATAAACATAGGGACAGTTAAGAGCCCGCAGTGTGTTGCAGTGCCAACAGCATTAATCTCTCAACACTGCGCCCAAAGCACCTGTCAATAAAGGCTGTAGCATACAGAGCTGCAGGGCACCATGCGCAGGTAGCACTATCTGCGGCTTATTTTTCATGATGCCGCCAGCCGCCTGCGCATCTTCCACTGAGGAGCACCAGAGCCGAGGCGCAAGATCAAAACGTTGCTGTGCGCAGACCCCGGTTAATTGAGGCAATTCTCCTACATTTCAGATCCAGGGCCTGGAATGGATGGTTTCTCTGTACAATAACAATCTGAATGGGATTTTGGCTGACGAAATGGGGCTCGGAAAGACCATACAGACCATTGCCCTCATCACTTACCTGATGGACCACAAAAGGCTCAATGGCCCCTATCTCATCATCGTTCCCCTCTCGTAAGTAGATGAACTCCTAATGATATTTTTCTACGCCGTGCAGATTGGCTCATTAACAACGATATATATATATATATATATATATATATATATATATATATATATATATAGCACACGCTTAACAGTTAGACGAAGCATGCAGGAGGCTGTTCTCTCTTCTCCGTCTATGATTGTCTTCCCTTCTTCTCACATGTCATTGGGGACCAGATGGCTGATAAAAGCATTTAGCGTTATTGTGCTTTTTAGTCATTAAAGCTTCTCCCTACTGTGAGTCACAAGGGGGGAGCGAGAGAAATGCACGTGTTTCCTATTTTATGCGACATCCTTTTCCCTTCGTTTTTAAAGAATTTTATCACAGCTGCTAGATCTTTAAAGGGGGGACTCTCAACTGGCACCCTTGGTTCACAACAGCCTGTCTTTCCCCCCCTTTGACGTATCGGTACCTCCTAGCTGGGGATATTTTCCCTCGGCGACTCCCCAGCCACCTTTGCAACCGCCCCACGGCTCTGCGTAACATTAGATTTCAAACAAACACAACATTAACATCCTAGCGCCCAGATCCCCAGGAGGTAATTTTATTCTTGGAAACATTGAACTTTGGAAAAACAAACAAACACCCATATTGGTCTTATTAAGGTACCGTAATGGTTTTAGTGAAAGCCGGTCGGCTACATTATAAAGCGACAACGCCACCAAGTCGGACATGCCTTTGCACAGGTGTGTCTGTGGTTGCAGAGCACCTGATCCCCTTTCTCCAAGGAGGCCTGGGGGCTTTTTCTTTGCAGCCTCCAAAATCAAAGGTCTATAATCAAAATAAATGACACTGGCTGTCTTTGGCCCGGTTCCCTCACCGCTTTAAACCGCGGTTAGGCAGAGCAGCGATTGAAAGGTGAACTTGCCGTGTCTGCTCCTCTCCTGCCGCCCTCCTGCCACGTCAGATGCCAAGCTCTCTCCAAACCAGGAGTGCCTGAACTTTTTCCAAAGAGGGCCAGATTTGATGAAGTGGATGTGCCTGAGGGCCGGCCAAAGTTGTTGAGCTTTTTTTTAGGATTGAATTTGCTGAGAGCTTTTTTGGAGATTTTACCCCAGTAAATAAACTGCCACAGGGGCCAGATTAAACTGACCGGCAGGCTTCTTCTTGGTGTATACCCCTTGCGATGAGGCTCGGCTTGGGCAGGACGCTAAGCCAAGCTTCCCTCCCAGCAGCTCACCAGGAGCAAAGCAGGCGCCGTTTTAGCCCCAGGGACCAACCGGCTGAGCATCACTTTTAAACCATAGTTAAACTTCACGGCGGTTTGCGGGGCTCTGTGAAGCAGCCCAGCCAGCAAGCTCATTGCAGCAGCAGCAGCATCTGAACTTTTGAAACAATCAGAATTAATTTTTGATTTGTGCGTTTGGTGGGGAGAGAGCAGTGACCCAACTGGAAGAGCACAAAGAGCAAAAGCTGTGTCCTCTCCCAGGGCTGGAAAAAAAAATCACAGTCCCCCTATTACTATTTTTTGCAAAAAAAATTTTATTGTATTTTACATTTTTATCATCCAAATATCATAATATACAACAAAAAATACAAATACCAAATCCCCCCCCCACGACTTTCGTCAACTTCCTTTTCTGGTTTTTTTGCAAACTTCATTTCCCTGTTTATTTTACTATTTCTTAAAGATCATTATTTTTACCCCCCCCCCCATTTTAACATATTCATCATATTTCCTGTATTTATTTTGTTAATTGTAAGCGTTTAATCAAACCCTGCTAGTGAGTCCATTTCCTTACATTTTATCTGTAAGTATAACATAAATGGTTCCCAATCTTTCTTAAAATCTCTATTGTCTCTGTCTTTATCTTTCAGTTAGCTTCATCATTTCAGAGTTTTCCATCAGTTTTCCTTGCCATTCTTCTTTCGGTGGTATTTCATCACTTTTCCATCTTTGGACCGGCAAAATCCTAGTCGCAGTTGTCCGCATACATGAAGAGTTTCTTCTACTCTTTTGGCAGATCTTGACCTGAACACAGTGGTAGAATTCTCACCTGCCACCGTCCCCTATTAACATTTCCCCAAACTTTGACATGCAAACTGAGAGGCTGACAACCTGCTTGAAGGAAAACGAAGCGTGCATCTGCTCGGCTGCTTTGGCCCTTTTCATTGTACCATCAGATCAGTTAGCAAGGAACGACAAATACACACAACAAGGTTTCCATTTTCAGGGGAAATCTTCTGTCTTCAGAAGAAGACTGGGAAGCAAAGAGCTCTTAAGTGTAAAAATAAATAAATCACCGGTTTTGTAATTACAGTCCTGCTGCCCTGTCTTTCTCGGAATCCCCTCCTCTTCAGCAAAGCACTAAAATATATTCAGGCAGTACAAGTGTTGCATTGAGATACCTGTTTGTTTACATATGACCGGTGACAATTACGTAAAATTAAAAGTAAAGCAACAATAAACACTCAGGTAAACGTTTCTGAATACGTTAACAAAGTTGTGCCAAAGTGTATATGCCAAAAAGTATTACACTTATTACAGATATGAAATGATACCTAGTGACACGTTTTGCTCAGATTGGGGACCAAAAGTAAAAGGTATTTTGTATCCATAGCAGTTAGAATTTTTTGGGAGGGAGGGAAGATTTAAAAATTATAATATGTACTTCATGTACGCCAGGCGGCTGTAAACTATAGCTACTATTCTACCATACTATTCATGTAATCAACAGGGCCTTGTTTCTTTTGGGCTCTTTAAATTTCGTGTCCTTTTTCCCAATAATGCTGTTTGCCAGATTGCATTATACCATGGGTAGGCAAACTTAAGGCCCAGGGGCCGGATCCGGCCCAATCGCCTTCTGAATCCGGCCAGTGGATGGTCCAGGAATCCGGCCCAATCGCCTTCTGAATCCGGCCAGTGGATGGTCCAGGAATTTACATGAGTAGAATGTGTCCTTTTATTTAAAATGCATCTCTGGGTTATTTGTGGGGCATAGGAATTCGTTCCTCCCCCCCCCCCAAAAAAATATAGTCCGACACCCACCCACCCCAGGTCTGAGGGGCAGTGGACGGCCCCCTGCTGAAAAAGTTTGCTGACCCCTGCATTATACCATTGGCCCATAGTGAATAATTGGAATGATTTCCATGTCCTGGCAATAGTTGTCCTTGCAGCGGTTAATAGGTGTGTTAGGAGTTATTTGTTTCCAATTTTCTGCATATCGTGACTCTGCAAGGTAAGCAGAGCCTTTTCTGAGATGATGAGAAAAGGTTCTGCTCTCCTTCCTCCTGCTTCCTTTTGCTTTTGTTCTTGCACCTTGAAAATAAAAAAATCAGGCTGTAGACTTTATTTTAAGTCAATTTATAGAACCATCGGTTTTGAGGTGCTTTGTGTTCTTAATCTTTCACACAGGACTTTATCCAACTGGACTTACGAGTTTGACAAATGGGCTCCTTCTGTCGTGAAAATCTCCTACAAGGTTTGGATGTCCTTTATATGCAAATAGAAAGTGGGCTGTATAAACGTGCACCCCCGGCTTTTCCCCATCCATTTATTTGTATGGGTTTTTTGTGCACTGAAAATGGCTTGCCATATTTTCCCATGTATTAGACA
Organism: Zootoca vivipara; assembly: GCF_963506605.1. Taxonomy (NCBI): domain Eukaryota; kingdom Metazoa; phylum Chordata; class Lepidosauria; order Squamata; family Lacertidae; genus Zootoca; species Zootoca vivipara. The sequence goes on along the minus strand of NC_083291.1, from coordinate 759,182 downwards.
CCCCCTCTTTTTGGGGGAGTAAATTGAAAGACAATGAGGGGAGATGGAGTTGAGATTTTTAAAAGGGGAGTTGCGCGCGCCATCACCCCAGCAGGGCCGTTGCTGGGGGTTGGCAAAATGGGCAGCCGCTCCCCCCAAGCCACTGCGGGCAGGAAGCTCCCTAGCGCACGGGACCCAACGACTATCCGTGTATAGGACAACCCCAGTTTATTCACATGATTTTCGAGTCAGAAAACCCCTCGTCTAATACACGGGAAAATACGGTAATCCGTACACTTAATCCAGGCTTGTTGCCATCAGCTGCTGGCACAGGGTGTGTGGAGGGAGCCGGTCTGCTTCTTGGGATCCCCGAAGGCTTTTCTCATTGGCTGCTGAAGTGCCACGTTGATCTCAGCAGGTGGGGGGGGGAGGCGCTCAGTCTCGACACAGATCAGGCAGGAGACTTCACTTCTCTGGGCCACGAATGCCCGGCGGGGGCCTCCCCTCCCCAGTTTGGAGCCCATGGCGCTTCTGCAAAGTCCCTCCCCTTTTCTAATACAGTGGTATCTCGGTTTATGAACACAATTGGTTCCGGAAGTCTGTTCATAAACTGAAGCGTTCATAAACTGAAGCGAACTTTCCCATTGAAAGCAATGGAAAGTGGATTAATCCGTTCCAGTTGGGTCCACGGAGTACTCAACCTGAAGAGTACTTAACCCGAAGCATGAGTGTAATTGGTTCCGGAAGTCTGTTCATAAACTGAAGCGTTCATAAACTGAAGCGAACTTTCCCATTGAAAGTAATGGAAAGTGGATTAATCCGTTCCAGTTGGGTCCACGGAGTACTCAACCTGAAGAGTACTTAACCCGAAGCATGAGTGTAATTGGTTCCGGAAGTCTGTTCATAAACTGAAGCGTTCATAAACTGAAGCGAACTTTCCCACTGAAAGTAATGGAAAGTGGATTAATCCGTTCCAGTTGGGTCCACGGAGTACTCAACCTGAAGCGTACTTAACCCGAAGCTTGGGTGTAATTGGTTCCGGAAGTCTGTTCATAAACTGAAGCGAACTTTCCCATCGAAAATAATGGAAAGTGAATTAATCTGTTCCAGATGGCTCCGCGGCGTTCATAAACCGAAAATTCGTAAACCGAGGTGTTTGCAAACCGAGGTTCCACTGTATACTCCTGCTATGGATACATTCAGTTCAGTGCCGGATTTATGTACCGTATAAGCTTAAACAAGCTATAGCTTGGGGCCCCACTCTCTTAGGGCCCCCCAAAAAAATGTAAAGGAAAACCCCCCCCTGGATATTTCTTCTTAATTGTATTTCAGTGACAATTTGCTGTTGACAACGGGCAGCTGGACATATCAAGGGCCCCATTACCTTCAGGAGCTGAGGGCCTCATCAAACCTAGATCCGGCCCTGGTTCAGTTGCTGGTTAAAAGGGTCCAGAAAGAATTTTTGGGCACTGCATAGTGGGCCTCCTTGTGCTGAGGTTTTGCCTTCCTCGTGGCATCAAGTGGTTTGCTCACTTCATGTCATCACAACTTTGGGCAAAGGTCAGCGTCAGTAGCCGTCCGTAGAGTTTTGGGTGGGGCTGCCCCAAAGGCCCTGGCCCCAGCTTGGGGTGTGTGTGCTGAGTCTGACCATCATGCCCCCCGGGGCCAGGCCTTCTCAGAGGGGGGCTACTCTGGGGTGGACCCCTGACGCTTTGTGACGCCCTTGCGGCTCACTCAGCTGCAGGACGGTGGAGGGAGAATAAGGCTCCCTGTGACATGATCCTTGCCCCGTGTCGCGCCATCTCCGCTCATGGCCGTGACCAAGAGACGATGGAAATGTCCCCAATCTATCTCCGGTATCCTATTGGCTCCTGGACGCTCCCCTCGTAGGCATTCAGAGCAGCTTATAACGGGTCACCGTTACTTTTGGATATTGAAATGCAGCAGGAAATCGTTGATGATCGTAAGTGTTCTGGCTGGAGCAAGATGGACATTAAATGCTGTACGATTGAACATTCTGAAATATTTGTTGTAAATCATAGAATTGTAGAGTTGAGGGTACCCTGAGGATCATCTAGACCAGCCCCCCCCACAACACAGGAATACGCAGCTGCCCCATACGGGGATCAAACCTGCGGCCTTGGACTTGTCAGCAACACACACTAACCAACTGAGTTATCCAGGAGTATAATATGTGCGTGTTCATGTCAGAGATTTCAAGGTGGTTTACCAGTCCTGAATTAGTTCACCTTTGGACTAATTCAGCCCCTGATATTCGTAGGAAGGCGCTTGTGAACACTACAGACCCCAGACTGCCTTCAGCGTAACTTGCAACGGCAATAAGACCTATCTGAGTGGAGTTTTCTGTCCGGGAGCCATTGTCTGTGGCAAAGGAATTACCATGTACTCTTTCTCCAGCTTGATCTGGAGAATTTGCTCGTTGCAGCTGGATCCTTGCAATTTGTTTTGCATTTCTGTAGCCTCCTTTCAGGGGATGCTTTTCTTTTCCCTTTCCAGGGCACCCCTGCGATGCGCCGGTCCCTTGTCCCTCAGCTCCGTAGCGGAAAATTTAATGTTCTTTTGACGACTTACGAGTACATAATAAAGGACAAGCACATTCTTGCGAAGGTAAGGCTGCGTTTCTGGCTCCTCTCGGGGACGCGGTCTCTTGCCCTTGCCCCGAAGAGCCAGGATTATACCCGGCAAAGAGACTCCTGGCCCTGCAGCCGCAATCGCTGTTGTCTTTAAAAGGCAGCTCTCCCTTCCTGAACGGAGGTGTTGGGCTTTTCTTCCAGCCCATTCACTCTCTCCTCTCCTGCTGCGCCACTTTCCCGGCTGCAGACGAGAGAATGGCTTCGCTGCCTGTGGATCTCGTCAATGCCTCCCCGCAGGAGCGTCGCCATCCTCCCAGTGGCATTTCTTGTGGGGTCCTGCTATTCCATTTTGATCCGCGGCTCTTCTCTCACTCTTTGTTTGCCGAGCAGAGACAAACGTGGCGAGCGAAAGGAGTCCGGCTGTGTAGCCGCTTTCTGGATGTGGGGAGATAATACGGGGCCAGAGTGAAACCTGCTATCTTCATTTTCATTTGTGCATTGAGACCCGGTAGCTCAAAATCACTGCTTTTGATCTGAGTATCTCCTGAATAGTTAATAGACTCTGAAAAGTGGGAGCTAATCTTTGGGAACCGTGGCTTCTGTGGAAGTGGAGGCATTTAAGTAACGGAGCTCCAATTGTCAGACATCAGAGCCTGTGAATTTCTGAATGAGCTTTCATGTGCTTGCCGCAGTCACCTTTTAAATTGTAGTTTTCTGACCATCTCCCCCCTGGCCTAATATTCAATTGAGAACACGCATTCCTGGGCACAAGAATCTTCTGATGGGCTTTTGAGGATAGCTTATTTAATCTTTGCAAAGATTTCCATCCTTTCATTTTTTTAAAAGCATACCTTAAACTTCTTTTCTGTGGTTTGAATCCAGCTTTCACCCAATTCCACCCTCCCCTTTCAAATCCCCCCCTGGCTCTTTGAAGCATGTCCTGACGGGGACATAATTTTGGTTGCAAAGTGGCCCTCATAAAACCAGAATTTGAAGCGCTTGGTTTCATTATTGCCTCGGAGAAACTGCCGACAGGCTCTGCGCCATGTGCACCACCCCAAATTCACGGCTGACCAGTTAGAATTCCTTTTTGGGCCACGGAACTAGCATGCGTCTGTCATTGCCTGTGGGATGACAGTCCCATTCTGTTTATCAGCTTGGCTGTCAGGCTCATATGGTGGCAAGGGACTTGGCGCAGCTGCAGTTGCGCAGATCAGTGTCTCATCTGACTTGGAAACCCTCTCTGACAATAGTGAGAGGTTTTCCTAGAATGGTAGAGTTGTAAGGGACCCCGAGGGTCATCTAGTCCAACCCCCTGCAATGCAAGAATCTCAGCTCAATAGAAAACAGCGCTCCCATACTTAGACTCCAACCCTGCGCCCACTTGCTTAAGAGCAATCCCTGTTAAATTCTCTGGGGCTTTCTTCTAAATGGACAAGAGTAGGAGACAACTGTTCTTAGTAAAGATGAGAAAGTTTTGTCTCCCAAGTTATATTAAAAAGAATTGATCAGGATAAAAAAAAATTCCCTACAAATGTGTGAGGTATCAGGACGTAATAGAATGGGAAAACAACATTATCTCAGTTCAAAGAAGAAAAGGCAGGTGTGATATGCTTGCAGGAGGCACACTAAAGAGGGCAGAAGAATTTACTTAAAACTTGAATACAGTCGTACCTTGGATCTCAGAACGCCTTGGCTCCCAAACTATTGAAATCCGGAAGTGATTGTTCTGGTTTCCAAATGTTTTTTGGGAAGCCAAACGCCCGAAGGGGCTTCCGATTGGCTGCAGGACCTTTGGTGCAGCCACGCTTTGGTTTCTGAACGTTTTGGAAGTCGAATGGACTTCCGGAACGGATTCTGTTCTACTTCCAAGGTATGACTGTACTTTGAATATAGCAGGGGGGACAGGGCTGTCTTAAGCATATGCGGCGCTGGGGTGCAAAGATCCACCCAGCGCACGCACACACACACACACACCCGGTTGCCCAGTCCCAGGCGCGCAGGAGGGTGGAGCCGGCCGGCCGCCTTAGCGTCTCGCTGGCTCGGTCGCCCCCAAACATGCGGCACAGAGCCACCCGCAGCAGAAGAGCCCTCCGTGGCGCTCCGACCAACAGGCGGGCTCTTCCCCAGACTCAACTCTTGGGCCCCGGACTCTCGGCCTGGCGCCCCTGAGAGCCCGGCGCCCGGGTGCCCCGCACCCCTAGCACCTATGAGTAAGACGGCCCTGAGGAGGGAGCAAGTTTGGCCCACAGGCCCCACAAAGCCCCTCCCCTGCCAGGCCGTTTTTTGGGGGGGCTACGCCGCCCCCGCCCCTGACATGGTTGCATTCTGGGTGTTCTGGTCATGTTTCTGCTGAATCTTTTTAATTTTTACTTTTAAGCTGAAGGCCTGCAGCTGTTTTTAGGATTTGCACGCGTAGAACCAGGGGGAGAAAGTTTTGTCGCCTTCCCTTTTCATAGATTCGGTGGAAGTATATGATTGTAGACGAAGGCCATCGCATGAAGAACCACCACTGCAAGCTCACTCAGGTGCTGAACACGCACTACGTCGCCCCGAGAAGAATCCTCCTGACGGGGACACCCTTGCAGAACAAGCTGCCGGAACTTTGGGCTCTGCTCAATTTCCTCCTCCCAACCATTTTCAAGAGCTGCAGCACCTTTGAGCAGTGGTTCAACGCCCCTTTTGCCATGACCGGAGAAAGGGTATGATGATGATGATGATGATGATGATACAGTGGTGCCTCGCTAGACGAATTTAATTCGGTCCACGGGTCTATTCTTATAACGAAAAATTCGTCTAGCGAATCCCATAGGAATGCATTGAATTTTTTTTTTAAAAAAATTGCCCATAGGAACGCATTAATTGAATTTCAATGCATTCCTATGGGAAACCGCGATTCACTAGACAATTTTTTCATAAAACGAATTCATCTAGCGAGGCAACCTCCACTAGAAAAATCCTTTCTTTAAGCAAAAATTTTGTCTTACAGGGCGTTCGTTAAGCGAGGCACCACTGTAATAGCAATAATTTATTTTTTATTCCCCGCCCTTCTGGCTGGGTTTCCCCAGCCACTCTGGGGGGGGCTCCCAACAGAGTATTAAAAATGCAGTAAAAGAGCAAACATTAAAAACTTCCCTAAACAGGGCTGCTTTAGGGATGTTGCTCGTTTGTTTGTATCACAACCTCCATGAGTTTAACAATGCAAAATCTATTTTATAAGGGTGGGTATACTTCTAAGGCATACTTTCCATGTTAGCATGATGATGCTAGCCTCTTTAAATTACGTTTAGAAAAATTACGTTTTTTAAAAAATCTCAGTTTGCTAAACGTCATAAAGATACATGCTACAGATTGAACAGCGGAGTTTTGTTTATCGCTGAAAAACAATTCATATTTTAAAACACACACACACATACCGTGTTTCTCCAAAGACACCGTCTTATATTTATTTTTCCTCAAAAAACACTCTATGGCTTATTTTCAGGGGATGTCTTATTTTTTTTCCTCCTTCTGCCATGGCCGGCATTCCTGCTGCGCCTATCACTATGTCTTATTTTCAGGGTATGGCTTATATTCCTTGAATGCTTAAAAATCCTGCTATAGTTTATTTTATGACTACGTCTTAAAATAGGAGAAACAGGGTACATGGTATTTTTTCATTCTGCTCTTTTCAGGTGGATTTAAATGAGGAAGAGACTATTCTGATCATCCGGCGTCTCCACAAAGTTCTCCGTCCGTTCTTGTTACGGAGGCTGAAGAAAGAGGTTGAATCTCAGCTGCCAGAAAAGGTTTGTGGACGAAGGAAGACCTTCTGAAGTTTTCTGCCGTTCTGTATTAAATCCCGAATTCCCAATGCCACAAAGTGAGCAGCGAAAACATATCGCTGAAGACAAAGACTAATTGAACTTCGCTGGCTCTGAATCTTGCCTTCTTTTCCCCTTCTGTGTTGTGAGCACAGAGAATATCAGGGGCAGAAAAAGGAGACTTAGGGCACAACAAGATCTGAGCCCATCTGCATCGCCCAGGGTTCAGGAGTCATGGAATCTGTATCTACAGAATCACCTTCTCCTAAAATCACAATAATTTATATTGGTCTCCATTGCTGTCTTTTGCTGTGGGCTCCCTTTGCACCTCTGCTTATTCTGTAACTCTCTTTATTAATACTGCAGAATAAGCCTCCTTTTCCCAGATTGCACCCAAGGCAATAGGAGATAAGAACAACCTTCTGACCTTCCTAGGGCATCATCTAATGCTTTCACAACTCAGATATTCCCCGGTGCCAAGACTTGGGAGATCGAGGGTGAAGAGGCTTCAGGCTTGTGGCATCTGCTGTGACCCTGACTTTAAACAACAATCTATATTTTGCTCACCCCGCCTTAAAGCAGATCTGGGCAGAAGAAGGCAGAAATGGGTCTGCCTGCCATTCAGTTGCTTGGCAATTTGCGGCAGATCGGCAAGGATTTCTGATGATTTAGTTCTTTAACAATAGCAGCAGCAAAATGGCTCCACCCTCAGCTCAATTATGCTGCTAAAGTGGAAAAATCTCCAGGTAACCAAATTTGTCTGGTCAGTTCTGGTTCTCCTCTGCGCTGGGCTTTAGAATAGATGAATCTTGGGTTTCTAATAGATCAAGTAGATCCCACAAGCTTGAAGTCTTTCCAACTCTGCTTTAGAAAATATCTTCTGGCTTACGGTGCCATTGTCCCTCTTCAGCACCATTGTTCCCTGAAGTCAGACCTTGAGAGATAGTGTAGTGTGAAATTCTTGCCGGGGTTTGACTCTGAATTTTTGAGAGTAACACTTTATTTGCTGTTGGGTCCCCCTCCTCTCAGGTGGAATATGTGATCAAGTGCGATATGTCAGCTCTCCAGAAGATCTTGTACCGCCACATGCAAGCCAAAGGGATCCTCCTCACAGATGGCTCCGAGAAAGACAAGAAGGTGAGCAGGCTGCAAGAGAGATCCACTCTCTTTCCCGGAGCAACCCTACCCTGATCAGCTGTGTGACCCAAAGAAGTCAGGGGGAACCTTTTGGGGTCTCCCACCCCACCCCTGGCCAGTCAGGGCTTGGGAGAGGGGGTGGGAGGGTGATTTATAGGCACTTCTCTGCTGGCAAACAGGATCATGGCCAGCGGAGGGGCAGAGGCCATAGCATCACCCAAGTGGGTGGAAAGGTCCCTGCTGTTAGTGGCCAGTCCTAGGGTTGGGCGATATCTGGTTTTCAACATTGTGATCTTTCGCCAGCTAAACATTGCAATATACCGATATATCACCGTGTCTGAAATAAGGATGGAGCTATGGAGGATGGAGCTATGGAGAGGCTTTGGCTGGCTTCACGGTTTTTCCTGCATCGTGATCTTTGCATAGCACACACACCCCTCACAATTCGTGATATATTGCCAGGTCAAGAATTACAGATCCGACACAGTGGAACCTCGGTTGTCGAACGTAATCCGTTCCGGAAGACCGTTTGACTTCTGAAACGTTCAACAACCGAGGAGCAATTGACGGCCGGCAAATTCCTTTTTGAAAAATGGAGAAACGCACCGCGGAAGCCGTTCGACTTCCGAGGCACGTTCAAAAACGGAAGCGTTGCCTTCCGGGTTGTCAGTGTTCGGGTTCCGAATTGTTCTTTTTTTTTTTAAAATACATTTTATTCCGATTTTCCAAATTCAACAAATTAACAAAACCAATCTTTTATACAAAATCTTATATTCACATTTTTTACCTTGCTCCGCCGAGCTATGACTTCCCCCCCTCCCTTCATGCGGTTTTCTTGTTAATTCCCTTTTTTGCAGTTCCTTTTTTAACATATTGGTCAATTCGTAAGGTTTATTTTAATCCTGCGAGAGTTTTTAATGATCTACAGTTTTTCTCCATATAGTCCACATATTTACTCCAGTCCTTTTGAAACCTTGTCTCCCCCTGGTCACGAATCTTGCATGTCAATCTAGCAAGTTCAGCATAGTCCATCATTTTTATCTGCCACTCCACAATTGTAGGTAATTCCTGTAGTTTCCATTTTTGGGCTAACAAAGTCCTAGCCGCGGTTGTTGCATACATAAACAGTGTTTGATCTTCTTTTCTAATCTCTCCTCCTATTATTCCTAACAAAAATGCTTCTGGTTTTTTTGGGAAGGTATATCTAAACATCTTTTTCAATTCATTATATAAACTTTCCCAAAATCTTTTAACTTTTTCGCATGTCCACCACATATGATAAAATTCACCATCTTTCTCTTTACATTTCCAGCAACTTTTATCACTCATTCTATACATTTTAGCTAACTTAACTGGAGTTAAATACCATCTGTACATCATCTTATATACATTTTCTTTCAAGGCAGTACATGCTGTAAATCTTAAAGTTTGATTCCATAGTTTCAACCACGCATCATATTCAATATTATGCCCCAAATCTTTTGCCCATTTAATCATCACTTCTTTTGTCAACTCATCTTTTGTATACCACTCCAACAACAGATCATACATCTTTGTCAAAAGCTTTGTTTTGCCTTCTAGCACTTCTATTTGAAATTTGGATCTTTTATCCTCAAAACCTATTTTTCTATCTTCTTTAAGCACATCATTTATTTGATGGTATTCTATCCATCCTGTTAACACTCCTTTAATGTCCTCAAAAGGTTTTAAACTCCATCCTTTTTCAGTTTTCGTCAAGATTTCCTCATACGTGGCCCGCCTCTTTTCCATATTTACTTTCTTAACTGTTAATACCTCTGCTGGTGAGACCCACCAGGGTGTTTTAGTCTCTAACAGCCTTTTATTTCTTTCCCACACCTCGTACAGAGATCTTCTTATCACATGATTCGTAAACCCGGTATGTGATTTCTTTTTGTCATAACATAAATATGCATGCCATCCAAATCTATTGTTAAAACCTTCCAAATCTAACAAGTCCGTATTCTCTAGAGTTATCCATTCTTTTATCCAACAGATACAGGACGCTTCGTAATAAAGTCTCAAGTCTGGCAGGGCGAATCCACCTCTTTCTTTCTTATCTACCAAAATCTTATGTTTTATTCTAGGTTTTCTCCCCTGCCAGACAAATCTTGATAAAATCTTTTGCCACTCTTGGAATTGCCTCGTACCTTTAACCACAGGTATAGTTTGAAATAGGAATAACATCTTAGGTAATACATTCATTTTTATTGTTGCAATTCTTCCTAAGAATGACATTTTCATATTAGTCCATCTTTCCAGGTCTTTCTTTATTTCCTTCCATACTTGTTCGTAATTATCACTGTAAAGATTAATATTCTTTGCTGTCATCCATATTCCCAAATATTTTACCTTTTTAGCCACGTCGAGTCCATGTTTTAACTGTAATTCCTGTTTTTCTTCTTTCGACATATTCATTGCCATAACCTTGGTTTTTTGTCTATTTAATTTGAATCCTGCCAATTGACCAAATTTCTCCATTACTTCTATAGCTTCTGCAACACTTTCCTTTGGATTTTCCAATGTTAAAACTAAATCATCTGCGAAGGCTTTCACTTTAAATTGCTTTGCACCTACCTTAATACCTCTAATTGTAGATAGGTCTCTTAATCTGATCAATAATATTTCCAGGACCATGATGAACAATAACGGTGATAAAGGGCAACCCTGTCTAGTTCCTTTTGTGATTTCAAAATATTCTGTTAGGGTGTTATTAATTATCAATCTTGCCTTTTGCTCTGAATAGATCGCCTCGATCCCATTCACGAATGTATTCTTCCCAACCATTGATTCCAAATTCCTCTTCATGAATTGCCAAGATATATTGTCAAAAGCTTTCTCAGCATCTACAAACATCAAGACAGCTGGTTTATCTATCTTGGTCTCCAGATATTCTATTACATCTATTATGTGTCTTACATTATCCTTTAGCTGTCTACCAGGAAGAAAACCAGCCTGATCCTTATGTATTATTTGATTTAAAACTTCTTTCAATCTCTTGGACATTATATCTGCAAAGAGTTTGTAATCATTATTCAATAATGAGATTGGTCTATAATTTTTGACTTCTAAGCCATCCGTATCCGGCTTTGGGATCAATGTTATGTATGCCTCTTTCCATGTATTTGGGATCTTTCCCCCCAACAGAATATCATTCATCATTTCCTCTAAAGCTGGAACCAACAGTTCATTCAGTACTTTATAATATTTCGCCGTTAAACCATCTGGTCCTGGTGCTTTACCTTGTTTCATTCTCCCTATTGCTTGTTGTAATTCTTGTGTCGTTATCCTGTTATTTAGCTTTTTCCTCTCTTCTTCTGGAATTGGTTTCAATCCATATTTTCCTAGATACTCACTGATCTTCTTCTCATCTTCTTTCTTTTTGCAATACAAATCCTTATAGAATTTTTGAAAGGTTTTCTTAATCTCCTTTGAATCTTCCGTCGTTCCTCCCTCTGTTTTAATCTTAGTTATTATGTTCTGATTTTGACGTTTCCTTAACTGCCAAGCCAACAGTTTTCCTGTTTTATTCGCCGATTCGAAATTTCTTTGTCTCATTTGTTTTATTTTCCACTCAATCTCCTGATTGATCAACATGGAGAATTGTGTCTGTAACATCTTTATATTATTCTTTATTTGCTGATTCTCGGGTTTATCAATCAGGTTCTTCTCATTTTCCATGAGACATTTCAAAATTTCTTCTTTCTTCCTTTCTTTCTTTCGTTTCAGAAAACTGTTTTGCTGTATTAGAAAGCCTCTCATCACTGCTTTACTTGCATCCCATACCATATCCAGTCCGGTATCCTTGTATAAATTCCAATGAAAATAGTCTTTCAGGGTCTTCTTAGCTTTCGAGACCACCTCTTTATCATCAAATAAATCTTCGTTCATTCTCCACCTGAAGGACTTTTGGTCTTTGTTTTTCAATTCCATGAATATAGAGTTATGGTCTGACAGTGTACGTGGTATTATCTCTGTTTTACTCACCCTGGGCACTAGTTCCTTGGAGATCCACATGTTATCTATCCTTCCCGAACTCTGATTTGGTTCTGAGAAGAATGTAAATTGTTTAGTTGTAGGGTGCCTCAGTCTCCAAATATCCACTAGACCCAGGTTTTCTACTAGTTCAAAGAAGGATTTTGGTAATTTACCTTCATTCTTCCTTTTCTTGGTCCTATCCAATTCTGGCACTGTCACTCCATTGAAATCGCCCATAAGCATTATCTTTTGATCCATATATTCAGTCAACCTTTCCTCCAGATTCTTGTAGAATTCAGCCTTATTTTCATTCGGTGCATAGATTCCCACCACTAACATTTTTTCTCCCTCAATCGATATTTGAGCCGCGATTATTCTTCCTTCTTCATCTTTAAAAATCAATTTCGGATCTAATTTCTCCTTTATATACAAGACCACTCCTCTCTTTTTCTTTTCCATCGAACTTATAAACTCTTTACCCAACCTTTTATTTTTAAGAATATAACTATGTTTTTTTGCCACATGTGTTTCCTGAAGACAAATTATATCCAAATTCTTCTTCTTCAAAACATGATCAATTTTATTCCTTTTAGTCTTATTATTCAAGCCATTCACGTTCCAGGAATGTAACTTCAATGCCATTTTACTTCCTACTATCAGGAAGAGCAGAAAATTATTTTACTAAACTTGGTCGGGTTCTTTATTTAAATCCTTATCTTCTTCTTCTTCTTCCTCTCTCTCTGACTCTTGATCTTGGTCTTCTTCCTCTGCCTTTTCTTCTTCTTCCTCTCTTCTCTTTCTCCTCCTTCTTTGTGGTCTTGGGTCTTCTTCCTCTTCCGCTGTTACTTCTGCCAGAACAGCTAGTTCTGGGTCCAACTCTCCCAAAAAATTTTCGTACTTCCTCAAGAATTTTCCGATATCCTGTATACTTGTCAGCACATGTCTCTTCTCCTTATAATGAAACATCATTCCTTCGGGGTATTCCCATCTATGTTGAATTCCATTTCTCTTAAGCAAGGCCACCATTGCTTTATAATTGTCGCGTTTTTTCAAAAATCTTCCTGGTATCTCTTTAAACACAATTATAGGCTTACCACTGATGATTAGCTTGTTGGTGAAACTCAGTCTTAAAATCTCATTTTTCATCTCCATTGTATTGAATATCACCACACAATCACCAGGTGCTTTCCTTGCTTTGGCCTTTGCAGATTTCACCTTAATTCTAAATACATTTACAATTGTCTGACTCACTTCTTCATCTGTTTTTCCCATCCATTTTGCCAATTCAGCAATTATTCTCGATTTGATATCTTCTCCCGTTTCTTCAGGAATACCCCTCAATTTCAGATTCAACTGTCTTTGTTTCATTTCTATCAATGCCAAATTGTCAAGCATTTGTTCATGTGCCTTATCCAGTTTTTTCACTTTGTCTTTCACTTTATCCGTTTCCTTTTTAACCTCTTTTACTTCTTTTTGTGTCTTCTTAATTGAATCTTCCATTGTTTTGGATCTCACTGACAGATCTTTTATCTGAGTCGAAAGCTCTCCCACCGCTCCTTCAATCTTCTTGTCAATCTCTCCCAATTTCTTATCCATTCGCTGTTCACTATGTTTAAATTCATCTTTGATTTTTTGCCATAAAGCTTCTAGATCTTTAACTTCTTCTTGTTTAGAGCCTCTTCTGTCTTTCGGTGTGCTTGCCGGCTTCTTTTCCTCTTTACCTGCCATTTTTATTCAGGAGGGAAACAAAAACAAACAAACAAAAAAAAAAGCAAAGAAAATCCCCCTTCTCACCACTAGAGGGTACTGCTCAAAATCCCAAGTTCCTGCAATACCCAATTTACCCCCAGATGGCGCTATACTTTGTCCCAACTCCTGAGTATGTATATTCCCTTCTCCACCACTGGGTGGTATACTATCAATTCTCAGTCCTCTTTCAGTACTTTTCCACTCTCAGTACATAGAAGGATTGCAGATTGCAATTCCCCTTAACTCAGTCCCTCCTTAATAAGCTCCTTTCCGCTTCTTACTCAATTGAGTTCACCTTTAATTTCAAAGACCTAAAACAAAGAAGCCAAGTCCCGCAACTCTTCAGCCACTTGCAGGCTTAATCCACATATAGAGTCCAATGAGACCCAAAACAAGTTAAAAGCTTCAGCCACTTGCAGGCTTAATCCAATTAGGGATAGTAAAGACCCCAGATCTGCATTTCTAAAGCTGTAAATCCCCCTCTTCAGCCTCTTGATGGCTCAATCCAAGATCGGCCCCCCCTTCAGAGCTCAAAGTTAGTGTAGGAATGCTCTACTTATAATTGTTTTAGAGGTCAGCCTTCTCCTCCCCCTTCTTCAATGCTGCAGCAATATTTAAACAGCTTTCAAACAACTCAAAGCCGATCGTATTTTCTGGGCTAGAGCACAGATAATACACAGTATCTAATTAGGGAGAGTAGAGACCCCAGGTCAACACTTCTAAAGTTGTAAATCCCCCTCTTCAGCCTCTTGATGGCTCAATCCAAGATTGGCCCCCCCTTCAGAGCTCAAAGTTAGTGTGAAGATACTCTAGTCGTAATTGTTTTAGAAGTCAGCCTTCTCCTCCCCCTCCTTCAATGCTACAGCGGTGTTAAAACAGCCGATCGTATTTTCTGGGCTAAAGCACAGATGATACACAGTATCTAATTAGGAAGAGTAAAGACCCAAGATCTGCATTTCTAAAGCTGTAAATCCCTCTCTTCAGCCTCTTGATGGCTCAATCCAAAATCGGCCCCCCTTCAAAGCTCGAAGTTAGTGTGGAAATACTCTACTCGTAATTGTTTTAAAAGTCAGCCTTCTCTTCCCCCTGCTTCAGTGCTGTAGCAATATTAAAACAGCTTTCAGGCAGATCAAAGCCGATCGTATTTTCTGGGCTAGAGCGCAGATAATACAAAGTATCTAGATCACTTGCAGATCCACCACCAAGATAGAGACAAAGTATCAATATAGAGTCTTTAGGTAATTCTTTTCACCCCTCAAAACTTGCCTTGTTACAAAATAAACAAGGACTTCTGCAAAACTCACTCCGCAGGCAGACAGTTTCACTTTCCATAGCTCAGCTCCTCCGATTTTCTTACTGCGCCATTTTCTCCCGCTGCTGGGACGGGCCCCGTTTTTGCGCCCCACAGCTTCACAAATCCGATCTCTAATCAGTAACCAATTATCTCCTCCGTCTTTTGACACGGATTGTTTATAATTTAAGAGAACTTGCTGCTTACCATCGGAAGCCAGAGACTGCGCTTAACGGAGCCAGTGGTCTCTCCCCTTTCGCGCCCGCAGCTCAATCCCACGCCCGGTTCCCAGGCTATAAAAACCTAGAAAAACCAGGCGTAGGAGGGCACGCTGGGCACAGCTGGGTGCCACGACCCTCAGGGTAACCCCCCCTGAGGTTTTAGAAGTCCGCAGAGCCTTTGCGTGACTTCAAAGCGCTCCGTTAAGCTCGAGATTCCCCGAGAGGCTATCTCGCACTTCCTTTGATGTCCGCAGCTCGCCAGAAGCCTGCCGGGTTCCGAATTGTTCAGCTTCTGCAGTCTTTGGCAGCCGAGGTTCCACTGTATCACAATATGGACTTCAGACTGGTTTTGGATCATATATCAAGATATCGCCCAGCCCTAGCCAGTAGGAAGCCCTGAAATGCAGGGCGTGGCAGGATGGGATGCTGGGAAATTTGGATCCAGAGTTCCACTGATGCTCCAGTAGATCTGATGCGTGGAGCCCTTGGCCGGCCAGCCAGCCTGGGGCTAATGTAGCTTTCTTTTTGAAAGATGCTTTCCTATCCTGGCTGGGACAAGGCAGCAGGACTCTCTTATGCTCCTGGGCCTCGGGGCCTCTTGCTCACAGTTTGGACTTCTCCGGGCAGATTTCATTATATATAGCTGGACATTGGAGTGCTTTGAAATCCCTACAGCTCGTGTTAACTAACAAGAAATAGAAGTCTGGGATATTTAGGGCTAAAATATATTACAAGAGACCTAAAGTATCTCTCCTGTGTTAGTTATATGGTCTGCCGCGTTTTGTGGGATCTGCCCCGATTTCCACTGGCCTTTGTGACTGTTCTCATCTGTTCCTTCCTCAGGGCAAAGGCGGCGCCAAGACTCTAATGAACACCATCATGCAATTAAGAAAGATCTGCAATCACCCTTATATGTTTCAGCACATTGAGGTGAGTGAGTCAGCGTTGCGCCTTGGTTATCTCAGGGGTTAATAATGGGATAGAGGAGACTTGGGCTTTCTTCTTTCGGGTCTTCAATAATTCTCTGTAGGGTAGAGCCAAAGGGGGAAGCCCCCAGGATGTGGAAATACAGCCTCTTTAGGGAACTTTAGGAAAAAAAGCAATCTGTTTCTAAACAACCAAAATGCCAGCAATAAAAGGAGGCAAAAGGGTTTGTCCCTCGTATGAGGAGGAATTATTCAGGCACAGACACTGATCTTATGTTGACTCACAGAGTAGTATTTCTCCCATTGAAATGTGTCCCTCACAGAATGTAATCCCCCCCCCCCTGCAACAGGGGTCAGCAATTTCTAGCAC
This sequence comes from Zootoca vivipara, assembly GCF_963506605.1. Classification (NCBI taxonomy): domain Eukaryota; kingdom Metazoa; phylum Chordata; class Lepidosauria; order Squamata; family Lacertidae; genus Zootoca; species Zootoca vivipara. Next base: position 743,116 of record NC_083291.1, on the reverse strand, counting down.
CTGCGTCTGCATGGACACAATTTCTGGCCCCTGTGTCTGCGCAGGTGTCATTTTCGGCGTCTGTGCAGACGCGATTTCCGGCGCCGTGGAAGCGAGTCCCCACACCGCGCTTTGCCAGTTTAACGCAGCATGCGGGGACTCGCCGAGCGGGCGGCTCGGTTCATGGACGGCTCGTGGGTCGGTTAATCGACCCTCGTGGGCTGCTTGTGGCGCATGGGCCTTAGGTTGCCGGCCCCTGCCCTACAACCTTGCAGTGAGGTCTACCCAGAACAGGTGTAATTGATGTTCCAACATGCATTGGAACAGTATGAAACAATGCACAAAGCTTGTTTTTGAGGATTGTCTAAGGAAGCTTTTGCCTGTAACAGCATTTGTGGGTCTTTCCCATAACCTAGTGTCATGTGCCACTCTGAATGAGATAAAAGGTATTTCATTATCTTCTAGCTTAATTGTTTTAAAAAGGTTCATTTTTATGCACCATTTGCAAAGGAATATTTAGGCAAGATTTAATCTTATCAATGTGCCATTCTTTAAGGCATATGCATATTGGTACATAATGAAATTTTTCATACTTTATTAAAATGACATGCTATCTTAAAATAGGAGGTTTTTATTGGCCCGTTATTTACCAATCCATCCATTTCAATAAGTTGCAAGTAGCTTGCCAGTTGATTCACATCAGAGAAGTATGTTTATTACAATGTGGTCTATGCACTAATAAGAGAAAAATCATTTTTAAAATCTGTTATTTTACTCACAGTTGCACCCCCAACCTAGATTTAGGAGTTTAGAAAGAGTTCTGTTGAGTGGGGTTTAATCTAGTAGTGTTAAGTAATTTGCTGTTCTCCATTTTCAGGAATCCTTTGCTGAACATTTGGGCTATTCAAATGGTGTCATCAATGGGTAACTATTCTTTTTTACTTCCCTTTTTTGCATATGATTTTTATTGAATTTTCAATTTTGTAAAGAAAAGTAATGATAAAATCAAAATATTCATACATCTTCGTACAGCGTTATTTGTTCTACATAGTACAATATATACATCCAGCCAATACACTCCTTCTTACTCCCCTCCACCCTCCACCCTTTATCTGTTATCACACTTTATATCCATTTTGTATAAGTTCTATCAGCTTCAGCTTCCTCCTTCTTTAACAGTTGGTTTTCTATTTTTCTTTTTTTATCCTCTCATTCTTTTTTTTGTTTCTATATTTTTTTCCATAATTTACTCTCTAGCATATCCCTTTCTTATTTTAAACAGCTGTAGGTATTATATTAAGCCAGTTAGCGTTATTGTTGGTTTACAAAATGTTTTCAGATATTCTCTAAATTTACACCATTCTTTTTGAGATTTCTGGTCTTTTTGATCTCTCACCCTTCCGGTCAGCCTGGCCAGCTCTAGATATTCCACCATCTTTGCCCTCCAATCCTCCACTTCTGCGCTAAGAGTATTCTGGCGGCTGTGGTTGCATACATAAATATTCTGTGATCCTCTTTTCTAATCTCTCTCCCCATCAATCCTAACAGAAACAATTCTGGTTTTTTTTGGGAAGGTATATTTTAGTAGTCTTTTTAACTCATTATATATATATGTTCCCAGTATGATGTTACTTTTTTGGACCGCCACCACATATGATATGTATTCCCCTCCTCCAGCATACATTTCCAGCATCTTTTTTTCTTATAAATCATTCTTTTTTACTTCCTAGAACTTGCCCTCACAGAATCTTCTAGGGTCCAGTGTTTAGATAGCTGCTTGGCGATAGGCTGGGCCTTTTATCTTTTGGGGTTTTGTGTAGGGTTTGGGGAAGTAGTCCTGTGCACCAAAATATCTGAGAAGGAACCACACATGGTTTGTTTTCTGCCCTCCATTCCAAACGTTCCACTTAACAAGCCCATAGGCGAGAAGTAGGATGTGCTTAGAAATTGAGATGCAGTTTGGCGCTGCTAATTGCATGTGCAAATGTAGCCTTGTTAATACTGATTATCCAGCCTTTTCTCTTCCCAGAGCTGAGCTTTATCGGGCTTCGGGGAAGTTTGAGCTGCTCGATCGAATTTTGCCAAAGTTGCGAGCCACCAACCACCGCGTCCTCCTCTTCTGTCAAATGACGTCCCTCATGACCATCATGGAAGACTATTTTGCTTTTCGGAATTTTGCTTACCTGCGACTTGATGGTAATGTTCCAAAGTGAAAGGGGCTTGGGAAATAAATGAGGGGCAGTCTTGTGATCTTGGGGCCAGGGACTCCAGCTCTCAAACCCCTGTTTCTCCCCGCCTTCTGCCATCTGGTGGTCCAGGGCACTGAGAAGGCGTTCCCTTCCTTCACATCAGAAAAGGAGAATTAAACAGGGCATCACCACTTTGAGATGCTTTGCAATGACACGTGCTCTTTTGCCTGCTCCTCTTTTCAGGAACGACGAAATCGGAGGACCGGGCAGCCCTGCTGAAGAAGTTCAACGAGCCCAATTCCCAGTATTTCATCTTTCTGTTGAGCACGAGGGCAGGAGGGCTGGGCTTGAACCTCCAGGCAGCGGATACCGTCATTATTTTCGACAGCGACTGGAATCCTCACCAGGTTATTTACAGACCACAATCATTTCCTCCTCCTCCTCTTCTTCTTCTTCTAATAATAATAATAATTTTTTAATTAGTTTTTACACATATTCTCCAGCATAACATCGTTTTAAACATCATTTGTGACTATCACAGCCTAAGACTTCCTTCAAACCCGACAGATGGTTTTCTAAAGTCTTTCTAATCATGCATTTTGTTACTACAATTATTGTTATAAACTCAAATTCCCAATGCATCTGTTCTTAATTCTTTTCACAGTAATTTATAAATTACTCCTCACAAAACTTCTTTTAACCCTACAAGCGATGTCAATTGGTTACAATTGCTTTCAAAATATATCGAAAACTTCTTCCATTCCTTTAGGGAAGTGGTCCTAAATTTCCCCTGTTAGTCTCGCCATCTCAGCAGAGTTCATCCATTTCTCTTGCCACTCTTCTTTAGTTGGAATTTCTTCTTGTTTCCATCTTTCAGCCTTCATTTGTTACACAAAGAAACCGTTCCCTTTGCCATTAAAATTCTCGCAGCCGCTGCCGCATAGAAGAACAATTCCTTTGCACTTTATGGGATATTGGAGCCCAGGAGCCCAAGACACTGTGTTTTTCTTTTGTTTTTGTAAACACAATCTTATGCATTTTTTTTAGTTCCATAGATATTTCATCCCAAAATTCCTTAATTTTTCTGCAAGTCCACCACATGTGCAGCATCAAATTGGAAAGGATATAAAAATCTGTGGCAGCCTTTGAATAGCTTCTGTTATATACCGAACAGGTTTAAGAAAGTACAATATCTTGGCTACGCAATTATTTAAAGCAGACACAAGCAGTGCGCTAGATAAATATAAATTTAAAGCTAGATGAAGTTGGCGAGAAGTCAATGGAACTAGAAGAAGACTGTGATAAGGTATAATAGATATTGACAATTCTTTGATGTTTATCTGTTATGGATAATTTTGAATTTGTGTTATTTTTTTAAGTTCAATAAAGTAACTTGAAAGGAAGTTTTTAATGTTTAGGTAAGTTTTAAATGACAGATGTTTTAATGTATTTTTAATCTTTTGTTGGAAGCCGCCCAGAGTGGCTGGGGAAACCCAGCCAGATGGGTGGGGTAGAAATTATTATTAATAATAATAATAAATTATTATAAATATTATATTTATTTCATTAAATGAGCCATGCTCCTCTCATATAATTCTGTGCACCGAAAGCTTAAAGTTTAAGCAGTTTCTGAATTTGGCACTGCGGCTTGTCATCTTTAGCCTTTGATCTTTATGGGTTTATAGATATACTGTAGATATATATGTAAAACCGTGGCTTTGCTTTGCTTCAGCCAGCCCCCCCCAGGACTAATCCGTTCCATGCAATGTGTTTTCCGCAGGACTTGCAGGCGCAAGACAGAGCCCACCGCATCGGGCAGCAGAACGAAGTCCGTGTCCTGCGACTGTGCACTGTCAACAGCGTGGAGGAGAAGATTCTTGCCGCTGCCAAGTACAAATTGAACGTGGACCAGAAGGTTATTCAAGCCGGCATGTTTGACCAGAAGTCCTCCAGCCACGAACGGAGGGCTTTCCTCCAGGCCATATTGGAACACGAAGAAGAAAACGAGGTAGTCTGCAAACTCGATTTAAAAATTCAAGATTGCATTCCCCTCTCCCCCATTTCCAGGATCTAATGCTCATGGTGTTGTTGGCTATGTCTACTCGAAAACCATGTGCCCAGCCAGTCTGAACTCTGTGGCCGGTGTTAATCACCCAAGCCGAGGGAAATTGCAGAGTGTGTCCCACTTTGCCTATCTGGGAATGTTTGCTGTTTTGCATAATTGATGCTGGTCGTAGGAAGGGAAAGGAGATAAGCGTTGGAAATGCCAGCCTTCCCTCTGGCTTCTGAAATAGCAGCAGCCGGCATTCTTGGCCCCGTGTTTTCGTGGGCATGTTTGCAGCCATAAATGCTGCTAACTTGATGAAGATGTCGTTTGGGGAGAAGGGAGGTGACGCTTGCAAAGATTCCTAGCATGAAAGCTGAATCCCGCACTGAATATGCATTCATATATAGATAAGATGGACAAATTAATTCTAGGGGGGAAAACATTTTCCCCCCTTTCATTAAGGTACCTCAAGGCTGAAATAAGTATGCTGCTTCCTAGCGGCTGATCAGATTATTTCTATGTAAAATGAAATACTGTAATTTTGAATGTGTTTCCAAAATTGCTCAGATCCTCATATTTATAGTATCTTAAAATAGAAACAAAAAAAAACCAGGCATACATATACGATTCAGCATCGTGACTTTACAAATGATAAGAACCAGGAATTGCTGGAAAACCCGGCTACGGATTTTTAAAAACCTTGTTTTGAAAATCCAGTGGCTGTTCACGGGAACATTTTATGGAACCACTTACGTTGTTGAATTGTTGACTCTGAATAAAAGCCTTGCATACATGTTGCAGAAATCCCCCTCTCTCCGTTGTTCCCTTTCCCAAAGCACCCCTTTCTAATCAGGAGTGTGCATTGGGTCAAATCCTTCTCTGTATCTCTTTCGTTTTCGTCATCCTACTGGCACGATCCCCATGTGGTGCTTTTATAAGGTCCAGAAAGGGAGAGGCAATAATGGAAATTTCTGATAGGCTGCTGTGATGGGCACACGCATCATCCCAGCCTCCCCTTCCAACGCACTCAGCTTGGGGGGTGGAGGCTGTTTTGAACGGTGTTTGGCTGCTTTCGGACAGTCCTTGTGCAGGAAGCACAGAGACGGCCTTAAAGCCCTTGCCTCCCTCCCTCCCCCCTTGAAGATTTTGGCGAGACGGAGAACTTGGAAGCAAGGAGGGAGGCTCACGACAGCTTTCTTGGGCTTGCCGATCGGAAGGTTGGTGGTTTGAATCCCCGCAACAGAGTGAACTCCTGTTGCTCTGTCCCAGCTCCTACCAGCCCAGCAGCTTGGAAGCACACCAGTGCAAGTAGATAAATAGGTACCACTCCAGCGGGAAGGTAAACAGCGTTTCCGTGCACTCTGGTTTCCGTCACGGTCTCCCGTTGCGCCAGGTACACCTGCAGGAAGGCCACTGGTTCACGTGAATGGCCGCCGCCTCGCCCCCCCTCCACTAATAATAATAATAATAATAATAATAATAATAATAATAATAATTTGTTATTTATACGCCGCCCATCTGGCTGGGTTTCTCCAGCCACTCTGGGCAGCAGCAGTAAGCAGCAGTGAGGGGAGGGCATCTCTGCCCCCCACCACATGCCACGACTGCTTGGGAATAACGTCAATTGAACTTGAACTTCCTTCTGAACAAACATGCATGTTTTCAATATACTTCCTACAAAGGAAGACCAGAAATTGTATTTAATTACCGGTACAAAATAATAATAATAATGTAAAATTCAGAACATGCCCAAGGCAATTTTCTTTCTACAGGCTTCCTTTGTTTCTTGCATATGGTTTGCAGTTGTTCCGACTGGGCAAATCAGCAATTAAAGAGTTGACTGTCCTCCGATGGATGTTTTTTACACATGTCTCATTAATGTCTGTGCATCTTTCGGTGGGTGCATGCCTGTAAATTCTGTGATTTTGCCTCCTCACCTGCAGGAAGAGGATGAAGTTCCTGATGATGAGACTCTGAATCAGATGATTGCGCGGCGCGAAGAGGAATTCGATCTTTTCATGGTAATGATACCATAAAATCCTAATTTTTTTTATCTTCCTTCCTTTGATTCCCATTGCACCTCCCTTCCTAGCCTAGTGGTGGAGTCAAAGACCTCTGGGGCATCCTCTCCCATAAATGCACCCTCCTCAATAATGGCCTTTTCAGGGGCCAGCGAAGGTTTGCACAGTCCCATTTAGTTCCCTTGAAACAACATTATTATTATTATTATTATTATTATTATTATTATTATTATTATTATCATTATTATTTATACCCCGCCCACCTGGCTGGGTTTCCTCAGCCACTCTGGGTGGCTTCCAGCAAAATACTAAAATACAATAATTCATCAAATATTAAAAGCTTCCCTAAACAGGGCTGCCTGCCTTCAGATGTCTTGTAAAGGTCAGATAGTTGTTTATTTCCATGACATCTGATGGGAGGGCATTCCACAGGGCGGGCACCACCACCAAGAAGGCCCTCTGCCTGGTTCCCTGTAACCTCGCTTCTTGCAGGGAGGGAACCGCCAGAAGGCCCTTGGAGCTGGACCTCAGTGTCCAGGTAGAACGATGGGGGTGGAGACGCTCCTTCAGGTCTACTGGGCCGAGGCTGTTTAGGGCTTGAAAGATCAGCACCAACAGTTTGAATTGTGCCCGGAAATGTCCTGGGAGCCAATGTAGGTTTTTCAGGACCGGTGTTATGTGGTCTCGCCGGCTGCTCCCAGTCACCAGTCTAGCTGCCACATTCTGGATTAGTTGTAGCTTCCGTGTCACCTTCAAAGGTAGCCCCACGTAGAGCGCATTGCAGTAGTCCAAGCGGGAGATATGTAATGGTGTAGCCCCGGTTGAAAGTACATCACTTGAACTCGTAAAGTTGTGTTCCTGTTCTAAGAATTCAGCCCCCGAGTCGCCCAGTAGGGAGGGAAATGAATGGATCTGAATCTGCCGCCATCTCCATATTTTTTGCTGATGAACCGGATGAGTGGTTCTTTGTTCCTTCCTACAAAACCAGTATGAAACGTGGCCGGTGGACTGACGGAAAATCTTGGGAGGGCTGCCTTTTCCCCGATGTGCCACAAGAGGCTGCTGTTGCACCTGCTCGGCTGATCATCCAAGTGGTCGCTCCTCTTTGCCTTTCATGCCCTGTCCCTTTCCCTTGCTTCTCCGCCACGGATCTGGGGAAATGAAAGCAAGCAGCTGCTGCTGCTGCGTCCAGAAAGAGAGTTTTGCTCCAAGAATAGCTATCTGGCAGCAGTCAAGGCAGCGTAAAAATTAACCTACACAACAAAAATCACTAGATCAGAACAACGAAAAGGACATTTTTATGAGCCACCTTTTTTAGACAGCAAAAATGAAGGAACGCTTTTGGGTTGTGTCGTTGCGCATAACATTAGGAGGGGCTAAGAGCGGTGGATTTATGACGATGGATAAGAAAGGGGGCATTGGCCACATTCACGCACCAAGGGAGGGATGGGGCTGGGAGGCCAGTCAGAGAGCAGGAGCACAAATGGTTACAGTCAATCTCACAGCATGGGCATCATATCTGGCACTGGGGGGGGGTATCTGCAAGCTCCCCGTATCCTTAAGTGTAGCATCTCAAATTGCCTAACCTCTGTAAGGGCATCACTACCCTGTTGGGGCTGAGGCAAATAAAAATGCTCTTCCTCCCCAAAAACCATTGCAGGTGCCACTTCTTTCCTGCCTCCCTTCCGTGAAATGAGCCTGCAACCTCTCTTTAAAACAAAACAAAGCTAGCTCCCTCTGCCTTCCTTTTGAAGGGCCAACGTTATGGTGACGTTAAGCAGAGTTGTTGTTGTTGTTGTTTAGTCATTTAGTTGTGTCCGACTCTTCGTGACTCCCTGGACCAGAGCACGCCAGATGGAAATGCACTGCCTCCCGCAGTTTGGTCAAACTCACGTTGGTAGCTTCGAGAACACTGTCCAACCATCTCGTCCTCTGTCGTCCCCTTCTCCTTGTGCCCTCCATCTTTCCCAACATCAGGGTCTTTTCCAGGGAGTCTTCTCTTCTCATGAGGTGGCCAAAGTCTTGGAGCCTCAGCTTCAGGATCTGTCCTTCCAGTGAGCACTCAGGGCTGATTTCCTTAAGAATGGATAGGTTTGATCTTCTTGCAGTCCATGGGACTCTCAAGAGTCTCCTCCAGCACCATAATTCAAAAGCATCCATTCTTCGGCAATCAGCCATCTTTATGGTCCAGCTCTCACTTCCATACATCACTACTGGGAAAACCATAGCCTTAACTATACGGACCTTTGTCGGCAAGGTGATGTCTCTGCTTTTTAAGATGCTGCAAGCAGAGTTACAGGGCGGTAATACAGACCCACTGACATAAAAACATAGGTAATTAGAAGTACCCATGTTTAAAACAGTAGATACCTACAGTAGATACCTACAGATATTTTGCATGCCTCACCTTTCTTCTCATGGGCTAATCTCACATTACCATAGCAGAGCACATGAGCCAAGAGCACATTTGGGCAACGCTGACCAGGATGCTTTCCCTTCTTCATTTGGATAAGTTAATGAAAGCTTCCAGGCTCTTGTTGATCAATTTGTGGGAGTTTGGTGACTGTCATTGCCCTCAAATGCCCCTTCAGGAATGCACTTAATTAAAAATATTTCAACTCACGCCCTGCAAATGAATTAAGCCACCTCTGGAAGAAGAATATTCTGCGCTTTATTCATCTTACAGTACAGCCATTATCAGTGGCGTGCATTGCAAAATGGCTTGGGCTCTGTGTCGGCCTTTCTCTGGTGGGCAAGACCATAATTATTTCAAAGCTGCAAGGCTAGATAGTGTCAAGACTTTATGTCATGTCATGTCCAGTGTGGTGTAGTGGTTAAGACCGGCAGACTCGTCATCTGGGGAATTGGGTTTACGTCTCCGCTCCTCCACATGCAGCTGCTGGGTGACCTTGGGCTAGTCACACTTCTCTGAAGTCTCTCAGCCTCACTCACCTCACAGAGTGTTTGTTGTGGGGGAGGAAGGGAAAGGAGAATGTTAACCGCTTTGAGACTCCTTCGGGTAGTGATAAAGCGGGATATCAAATCCAAACTCTTCCAGTCCTATAGACCTAGAGCTCAGGAGGTTTTCTTCCAAAGTTGCCTGATAAATGAGGATCCCTTCTCAAGCTTCCTTCATCTTGGTGTGGAAGTGGTTGGCTGGTTTATTAAACTGGAATAATCCATTGGAAAACACATCCACAATCCAAATTTGTCTCTTGAGCTTGAAAAGTAGACTCACACCTTGGCATTTCTTGTACACAGTCACAGTTCCGCTGTTTTATATGGAGGTAGAAACCATATCCAACCTTCCATTATTATTTTTTGCAGTCTTGGGTCTTTCTGGTCAGACTGGCAGTTCTCCACGTGCCTTTTCTAAGAGCCTCCGTTTCATTCCTCCTCTGCCGTTCCTCAACCAGCAATCCACGCCTCTGGAACCCTCTTAATCCCGATTGGGCTCTTTCTGCCCCCTTCCCAAGTGTTTCCCCCTTAATTTTTTTTACATATGTTTTTTGTAGTCTGACGCAGCTTGAGGTTCCTCCAAACCTGTTGCCACCTGCTTTTTGTACGTGGGTTGTTCTGTTTTGGCTGCATAAGGATCCGCACACAGAGAATGAATTCACTCTTAGCATATAGGATGAAACATTTCTTATTCTTAGGCCCTGGTGTCAACCATATTTGTCCTTGGAATTTTTTGCCTGCTCATATATTTGGAGTTGACCTTTTCCCATGCCTTGGGCAAATCACATTAGAAGTATTTTTGTCTCCTGCTATCACATTAGTTTGGGGAAAGGGTTGTTTAAAAATACTTCTTTGCCTGCACAAAAAATTCCTTGTATGCTGTCTCCTCAAAGGAGCTATCCTATTCAGAGTTCAAGCCCGCCATTTCTTCTAAGAAGGGCACCCCATTCTTCCCCCAGCACCCATGATCAATTTGTTCTTTTCTGATTTCCCCTCTATTATTTGTGGCTTCTCAGAATTGTTAAATGTTTTTTTGTACTTTTGCAAGTCTCAAGGTTCCCCACAAGCATGCAGATAACACCCTCTTGTTTGGGCTACATCCCTGCTAGCGCTCACTATCTGCTACCGTTGTCGTAAATTTCAGAGGTGCTCTTTGCAGATATTCCTGTACTTTTCCTACATTCTAGTTGTACGGGGATCATCGGCAGGAAAGCAGGAATTAAATAGTGCGCGTCTGGTGAAGTGAGTTCTTCTCCACCGTAATAAAATTCGTTAGTCTTTGTTTCTGCTGCAAAAGACTAAAATAGCCACCCCTCTGAAACAGAACGGACTTCTGAGGTTCTGTAAGTTGGAAGTGCTTGCTGGTTTGTTTATTTTATTTTAAATACAGTTTATCAGCACCTCTGGAATTTATTTACTTATTGGAAAAGCCACCCAGATGTCTGAATATGTATCGCAAGTGATGTTTGCAGAAAGTTTATTCAACTGTAGTAAGGGCTCTAAGCTCTTTGTACCATTGTGTAATAGATGGCTGATATTTATCCTTCGAGGATTAAACCGTAAGTCTCTTAGGGACCATTAGGGCATGTAAAAGTCAGGTACTGCAAGTGTTGGCATTTGGTAAGCATTAAAGCACAGGCAAAACAGCCCCAACAAAATATGTCCTAGTTTGTAAAACCCTTGAAAGTGCCCCCCTCCTCCTTTTTTTTTCTTTTTCTTGGATTGAGCATCTCTTGGTAATTAAAAAAAGAACCCACCCAGTTTTCAGAAATTATCTGTCACTGTAATTTGCGTTTTGTTGAGATTTATTCTAATAAATGTTAAGTCATTTGATAAAAAATGCATTGAAGGGAACTTGGTTGAGAGAGAGAATGGCCGAAAACTCTGCAAACCTCCAGCCAGTTCCAAGCTCCCAGCTTGCCAGAAATGTCTCAACGGCGGCCTGTGTTGTTCCTGCAGCGAATGGACCTGGACCGGCGCAGAGAAGATGCTCGCAATCCCAAGCGGAAGCCGCGCTTGATGGAGGAGGACGACCTGCCGTCTTGGATAATCAAGGACGATGCCGAAGTGGAAAGGCTCACCTGCGAGGAGGAGGAGGAGAAAATATTTGGGAGGGGGTCCCGCCAGCGCAGGGATGTGGACTACAGCGATGCTCTGACGGAGAAACAGTGGCTGAGGGTATGTGCCATCTCTTCCTTCCTTCCTTGACGAGGTTGCTTTGCATGGGCGTACCCACCATGGGGCAGGGGTGGGCAGCTGCCCCTCCCTAGAAGCAGGGCAGCTGGAGAGGACAGGCAGGGATACTGCCTGCTGTGCTCCAGCTCACCTGAAACAAAATGGCAACAGCAGCAGCAAAGCTGCTTCCATTGAAAAAAAATCTGGACCTAAACCTGGGCTAACTTCAGCCCACACTCTTTCAAGTCACAGCGAGCACAGCACAGAAAGTGCTGCCCCACAATGCTCTGTGGCACCTCATTTGCACACTCTTTCAAGTCACAGCGAGCACAGCACAGAAAGTGCTGCCCCACAATGCTCTGCGGCACCTCATTTGCATACATGCAAATGAGGTGCTGCAGAGCATTGTAGGGCAGCACTTTCTGTGCTGTGCTCGCTGTGACTTGAAAGAGTGTGGGCTGAAGTTAGCCCAGGTCCAGGTCCAGGTTTCTTTCAACAGAGGCAGCTGCTGCCTAGTTTTAGTCACTACTGCCGTTAAAGGAGTGGGCAAGGCAGGAGTGAAAGTGTGGGTGGCTCCATGTGCTGCCTTGTAAACGGCCCCCTTTTCTCTGAGAGGTGTGGATGTTGACCATGCCTCCTGGGGGGGATCCTGGCCACATCATTGCCAGCTAGCCAGTTGGGTGGCTGGGGGCGTGGCTAGTGTGCCCCCCCCCCAGCTTTGATCCTGGGTACGCCCATGTTGCTTTGTCTAATGATGGGGAGTTAGAGCGATTTGGGCGGCAAAATGAAGCCACGCATGGAATGAACAACTGTGAAATCCCTTCTCCCTCCCAGTTTCCGAACTGTAGAACTGTGATTGCTGTGGCCGGGAGAGCGTGGTCTCGCTTTTCCCGCTCTGGACCTGATGGGTGGGTGGGCCCATGGAGGGATACAGTTATCTTTCCCCTGTACCACAGGGTCCCGGGCAGTTTTTTGTGAGGGAGAGGGAAATATCGGAGTCTGGAGATGCAAGTGTCTCAGCGCACATCCACAACCCCAAATTTTACCCTTCTTAATCTATCTGGGACTCTGCCCCATTAGCAACTAAAAATGTCCTTGCAGGCAGGACGAATCAGGATTGGAAGATCCACTTTTCCACTGATCCCAGTGGATTCTCCACTCAATAAAGTGGTCCCTTGGTTCTCAAACTGAATCCGTTCTGGATGTTCCAAAACCAAAGCCCACTTTCCCATAGAAAGTCATGCAAAACGAATTAATTTGTTCTAGACTTTTAAAAACAAGCCCTAAAACCGCAATTCAACATGAATTTTACTATCTAACGAGACCATGGATCCATAAAATGAAAGCAATAATCAATCTACTGTACCATAAAATAAATAAAACAGTATTGTAGATGATAAAAATTAAAATTTCCGTGTTTCTCATATTTTAAGGCATCCCTACAAAATAAGGCATGGCAGGATTTTCCTGAGGTGGAAAAATATAAAGCATACCTCGAAAATAAGCCGTGCCGGGTGGTGGGAGCAGGTCTGTGGCAAAGAAGGGTTGCTGCTGCCGCATTAACCCCCGGGACCCAGCTGCAGCCTTTGCTTGCCGCGCGCGCAGCCCCAGGACCCGGCTGCAGCTTTTGCTTGCCGCGCGCGCAGCCCCAGGACCCGGCTGCAGCCTTTGCTTGCCGCGCGCGCAGCCCCAGGACCCGGCTGCAGCCTTTGCCTGCCGCGCGCGAAGACCTGGTGGGAGCAGGTCTGTGGTCTGTACAGATACCGGTACTTAATTAAAAAATAAGACATCCCTTGAAAATAAGCCGTGGTGTGTTTTTTTCAGGAAAAAATAAATATAAGACGTGTCTTATAATATGAGAAACACGGGTAGTTGTTTTTTCCTTACCTTCACTGATGATAGTCATTGTTTGGATGGGGGGCTTTTATCCATTTCCGCAGTCACACAATCAGTCAATCAATCATAAAACAAAAAACAAGCCACAGTCACAAAAATGAAAAAGCCACACAAACAAAAATGCCAAAAATAGCAAAAACAAAAGCACCCAAAAGCACTTCACAACACTACAATCAGAAATAGAAGGCTTTAATTGTGATTGGGGGGGGGGGGGCTCAAATTATCTGTGTAACAGTGAAAATGGAAGCTCAGGAGCACATTTGGCTTCCAAGGCAGAGTTTGAAAACCGGAACACCTACTTGCGGTTTTGCAGCGTTCGGGTTCCGAGTTGTTGATGAACTAAGCTGTTCGAAAACCGAGTTACCACTGTACTGTTTTAGTTTCAAAGTGGTCAGAACTCTTAAAAGCTTCTAACATCCTGGATAGCCAGGATTAGGGCTGCTGCCTTGCAAACTTCATCTCCTGATTCTCGTTCAGGATACAGTAAGGGGCTTGAGGAAGGCAGTCAGATTTCCAGCTTTTGGCCCCCTCCCTGCCTCCCTGTTTTCATCCCTTTAGGAATCCCCTTAGTCAGGGGTCCTCAAACTAAGGCCCGGGGGCCGGATGTGGCCCAATCGCCTTCTCAATCTGGCCCGCAGACGGTCCGGGAATCGGCATGTTTTTACATGAGTAGAATGTGTCCTTTTATTTAAAATGCATCTCTGGGTTATTTGTGAGGCATAGGAATTCGTTCATATTTTTTTTTCAAAATATAGTCCGGCCCCCCACAAGGTCTGAGGGACAGTGGACCGGCCCCCTGCTGAAAAAGTTTGCTGACCTCTGCCCTTAGTACACAGAATTTGAAACCCTTCTCTTGTCCATGGATGGTCCCATTTTGCTGCCCAGTTGATGGGCACGGCATCAATAAATCTGCTGTTAAAAGGAAATCTTACGCTGACAGAATAAAACTTGGTCCAACAAGATTTCCTGCTCCAGTTAAAGGTCAACGTAATCTTTTTGGGTGGGTCGTATTGCTCAGATGCCGTCTGCACTGCAAATGTCTCTCTGCCTGTCTCTTTCTCCATGTCATTCATATAATTGTAAACACGTCTTAATTGGATGCAGGCAGTTTCTTGCCATTTAGCAAATCGCTAATTACTAGGTGTCACATGTCTGGTTGGGGAAATGATTAAAATCTTCCTTAGAAGTTTACAAAGGCATTCATTCTCTCCATCTTCATTGCCTTAGACAAGGCTGAGATCCAAAAAGCCTGCCTCAGAAGGAGAAACGGAATAGTCCATTTAAGATTTAAATACTTATCTATCCAGATGTTTTGATTCTTCGGAGGCTCCTCATTGAAATCTCCCCAAATACTCTAGCCTGTCAATTGCTTATGTTGAGGGAACATCTGGTTCTTGCTTGCTTGGGACAGAGGGGCCACTCCTGAAAATTCAAATGCCCTTGCATTTCCTGCACCAGGGTGGTTAACTTTCTGACAAATAAATGGCAGCTATGAAAACCTTTAGTGCAGGTGGGCAGAAGTGAAACTGCCGTGTGTTTCCATTGGCCATCAAGGCAAAGCTGATCTACACGGCCCCTTTCCAGAAATATACGGTTTGCCTTCAAAGACTCGTAAGTGGGAGAAGAAATACTACTACTACTACTATTACTACTACTAATAATAATAATTTATTACTTTTACCCTGTCCATGTGGCTGGGTTTCCCCAGCCACTCTAGGCGGCCTCCAACGAGAGATTAAAAATACATTAAAACATTGTATCTGAAGAAGTGTGCATGCACACGAAAGCTTATACCAGGCACGTCCAACAGGTAGATTGTGATCTACCAGTAGATCACTGGATCATAGCTGCCAAGTTTTCCCTTTTCTTGCGAGGAAGCCTATTCAGCATAATGGAAAATCCCTTAAAAAAAGGGATAACTTGGCAGCTATGCACTGGATGTCTGTGGTACCCTGTTTCCCCTATTTTAAGACGTAGTCATAAAATAAGCCATAGCAGGATTTTTAAGCATTCAAGGAATATAAGCCATACCCCGAAAATAAGACATAGAGATAGGCACAGCAGCAATGCCGGCCGCGGCAGGAGGAGGAGGAAAAAAATAAGACATCCCTTGAAAATAAGCCATAGTGTGTTTTTTTGAGGAAAAAATAAATATAAGATGTGTCTTATAATATGAGAAACACGGTAGATCACTGCTAGATCACTGGCACCCCTAAAAAAAGCTCACCCAAAATTTTCCTCCTCCCTAAAAAAAGCTGAACTATGACCTGAAGCCCTAAACAAAAATGGGCCTCCCTCCCTCCTAAAAGAAGCTCAAAAAGTTTGACCTAAACCCCAAAAAACAGGGCTTCCCTTCCTTAAAAAAACTCAACAGCTTTGACCTGAGCCCCCCAAAAGGGGATAGATCACTCCCAGTTTTAAACTCTGTGAGTAGATCAGAATCTCTTGGGAGTTGGCCACCCCTGGCTTATACTAAGAACAAACTTAGCTGGTCTCTAAGATGCTGCTGGACAATTATATATATATATATCACACACACACACACACACACACACACACACACACACACACACACGGCGTCAGACCAACATGGCTACCTACCTGAAACTAAAACATCAGTCATTAAAAACTTCCCTAAACAGGCTGCCTTCAGATGTCTTCTAAATGTCAGATAAACGTAGTTTATTTCCTTGACATGTGATGGGAGGGCGTTCCACAGGGCGGGTGCCACCACCGAGAAGGCCCTCTGCCTGGTTCCCTGTAGCTCCACTTCTCGCAGGGAGGGAAAACAGGGAGAGAGAAATAGTTACTGGCACTGACCAGTTAATGTTTGTTCGAGATCTCGCACTCGGCACTCCTAGCCAGCTAGCAACTGCACCCTCCGTCTGGCACCAGCTGCGGCTGCCCCATGGGACGCCATCGCAAACTGCCTTGCTGCCAAATCAGACCGTGGGTCTGTCTACTCCAATATTGTCACTACCGATTGACAGCTGTACTCCAGGTTTTCTGGCATGAGTCTTCCCAGTCCTTCCTGGAGACACCCTGGGTTGAAATGGGGATCCTTTGCGTGCAAGGCATCGATTGCACCCCTGAGCTTCGGCACATTCCCTTGCTTGCCTCTACCGCTGCTCTGTGCCTCCAGTCAGTACATTGAATACATTGAGCAGTGGTCGCTCTTTTGCTGTTACATAGAATCATAGAATCGTAGAGTTGGAAGAGACCACAAGGGCCATCCAGTCCAACCCCCTGCCGAGCAGGAAACACCATCCCAGCATTCTTGACATATGGCTGTCAAGCCTCTGCTTAAAGACCTCCAAAGAAGGAGACTCCACCACACTCCTTGGTAGCAAATCCCACTGCCGAACAGCTCTTACTGTCAGGAAGTTCTTCCTAATGTTGAGGTGGAATCTTCTTTCTTGAAGTTTGAATCCATTGCTCCGTGTCCGCTTCTCTGGAGCAGCAGAAAACAACCTTTCACCCTCCTCTATATGACATCCTTTTATATATTTGAACATGGCTATCATATCACCCCTTAACCTTCTCTTCTCCAGGCTAAACATGCCCAGCTCCCTAAGCCGTTCCTCATAAGGCATCGTTTCCAGGCCTTTGACCATTTTGGTTGCCCTCCTCTGGACACGTTCCAGCTTGTCAGTATCCTTCTTGAACTGTGGTGCCCAGAACTGGACACAGTACTCCAGGTTACTTCCTAGTGCTCAACACCACCGGCACACAATATGCGCCTCCTTACGAGGGGCTGCCCAGAAAACAGACACCACCAAATCCTTCCTAGTCCATTTCCCCTTCTGAGGTTTGTGCTCTTCTGTAACTGGCCAGGAGTGACAAAAACTAATTTCCGTAGGGACAAATGTCAGGTTTTGCACTTAGACAGGAAGAACCAGGTGCACAAATATAAGATGGGGGCCACCTGGCTTTCCAGTAGTACATTTGAAAAGGATCTAGGGGTCTTGGTGGACCACAAGCTGAACATGATGCAGCTATTCTATGCTGCCTCAACAGATGTCTAGGGGTCCAGATCAAGGGAAGTCATAGTCCCACTCTGTTCTGCCTTGGTCAGGCCACACCTGAAATACTGTGTGCAGTTCTGGGCAGCACAATTTAAGAAGGATATTGACAAGCTGGAAGGTGTGCAGAGGAGGGCGACCAAGAAGATGAAGGGTCTGGAAACCAGGCCTTATGAGGAACGGTTGAGGGAGCTGAGTATGTTTAGCCTGGAAAAGAGGAGGCTGAGAGGAGATATGAGAGCAGCCATCTTCAAATATCTCAAGGGTTGTCACAGGGAAGATGGAGCAATCTTGTTTTCTCCTGCTCTGGAGGGTAGGACTTGAACCCATGACTTCACGTTTCAAGAAAGGAGATTCCAACTCAACATTCGGAAGAACTTTCTGACAGTCAGAGCTGTTTTACAGTGAAGTGGTCTCCCAGGGGAGTTTGTGGGCTCTCCTTTCATGGAGGTTTTAAAGCAGAGGTTGGGTGGCCCTCTGTCCTGGATGCTTTAGCTGAGATTCCTGCATTGCAGGGGGTTGGACTAGATGACCCCTGAGGGTCCCTTCCAGCTCTATGATTCTCTCTACAGGAGGGCATTGAGCAGAGATGGGAACAGGTGGCATCGTCCCACTGTTAAGCTATTTGTGAATATTGTACATGCAACAGGCTGGGAGCTGAGTGGCGCACGCGATCCGTCTATTGTGTTGTGTGTGCATTGTTTGAATTGCAGTCCATGGATGTGGGAAATGGCATTGCACACCGACTAAAACAAATCCACAAATTTATGCGCCTCTCTCTATTTTTTCCATTCTTTCCTTTATGTATCATCCTCTGTGTGGTTGCCATGTACCATTCTTTGAGATCAAGAAGGTGGTTTCTAGTTTCTTTTTTTAGAGCAATGCCTTTGCCTAGGAAAAAGTGAGATTTCCAAGTATTTTACGCTCTTGGTAGTGCAAGGCTGGAGAATCTTCTTTCTCTGGGGAGTCACTGGGGCCAAATATGGGTGGGGGGGCACCCCTTCTCTCTCTCTCTCTCTCTCTCTCTCTCTCTCTCTCTCTCTCTCTCTCTCTCTCTCTCTCTCTCTCTCTCTCTCTCTCCTTGTTTTCTCTCCCTCTTGTTTTGCCACTTTCCCCCTCCCAACCCCCTTTTTTACCTTCTGTCCACCCACATGGACCTAGGCATGGGTAGGCAAACTAAGACCCGGGGGGGCCGGATCCGGCCCAATCTCCTTCTCAATCCAGCCCATGGACGGTCCGGGAATCGGCGTGTTTTTACATGAGCAGAATGTGTCCTTTTATTTAAAATGCATCTCTGGGTTATTTGTGGGGCATAGGAATTCATTCATATTCCCCCCCCCCCAAAAAAAATAGTCCGGCTCCCCACATGGTCTGAGGGACAGTGGACCGGCCCCCTGCTGCAAAAGTTTGCTGACCCCTGGACTTAGGTGAAGGACTGCACAAGATCACACCAAGGGACATATTTCTTTTTGGAACGAAAGGCAGTATATAAATCTGTTTAAAAATAATGAGGGTGGTGATGATTCCCCCCCCCTGCTGTAATTGCAGGTCTAATTGAAACTGTGGCCCTTCCCCCTTCGCCACCCTTTTCTTTCAAAAGTATTACCAAGCACTGCTTCATAAATATCTCCTCTGTCTCAAAACATCATAATCTTACAAGGCCAGTTTTATTTTACTTGGCCACTAAGCTGTCAGTCAGTTGAAAATTCAATAATGATTTACTTTTACTGCTTGGAAGGTGGGTTACGGCTGTAAGTTGCCATTTTCTCAATGGTGGAGTCTGTTCGCTTCTGTTCATAGGAGGGTCAGAAAGAAGGCAAAGCCAATTCTTCATTTGGGTCATTTTGAACACCCAAGCTGCTGTTTTAGAACAATTTCAGCTGAAATAAATTTTATTTGGAGTGACTTTTAAAAGAAAGAATGTTTCTGGTATCAACTTGTATGTTTCAGTAACGTTTAAATTAAGGCCAACAGTATGGTCTTATAAAAATTAGAGCAAAAATATGATTGCAAGAATCCAGTAATCTGCCAGCATCTGTTAGGTTTGTTTTAGCCCTGGGTCAACACAATGTATGGTCACATTAGCTCTCCACTAAACCATGGTTTGGTGGGACACACCCCAGACCACTCTGAGCCTCAGGCTTGCCCTCTTCCCTCTTTTCTCCCCGTGGTGCTGTTGGGTTCCTAGGGAACCAGGGTGAATTTGGGTGAATTTCAAGAACCGACCTTCATTACCCATGGTTAGAAATTGGTATCATAATCATAATTTATTTATACCCCACCCATCTGTCTAGGTTTCCCCAGCCACTCTGGGCAGCTCCCAACAGAATATTAAAAACACGAGAAAACATCAAACATTAAAAACTTCCCTAAACAGGGCTGCCTTCAGTTGTTTTCTAAAAGTCAGATAGCTGTTTATTTCCTTGACATCTGATGGGAGAGCATTCCACAGGGCGGGCACCACCACCGAGAAGGCCCTCGGAGCTGGACCTCAGTGTCCGGGCTGGACAATGGGGGTGGGACGCTCCTTCAGGTCCACTGGACCGAGGCCGTTTAGGACTTCAAAGGTCAGCAACAACACTTTGAATTGTGCTCGGAAATGTCCTGGGAGCCAATGTAGGTCAGGCCACGCCGTGCCAAAGTTAGCCAGAAAACTCCTCTTCTCAGCAACATTGGAAGAGAAATCGGGGAGCGGAGCCCAAAGCACACCAACCATCACAAAATGCCTTGGCTACTGTCCCTTGTATATTAGGGAGCTGTGTATTTCCCACGACCTGTTCTGCACCCCCTAAACCAACCTGCTTGGAAATAAAATTTGGCTGCCGGTCCACCTGGCCTCTGTCTGAGGAAGGGGTGGGAATGTCCTTCCCTGCAGGCAGCACATGTCCTGGGTCAGTCCTCCATCAGCCTTTAAGCCTGGCAAAGAATTTGGGAGGAGGAGGCAAGGTTGCCTGCTTCCTCCCCAACTCTTCTTCAAGTTCCAATGTAGCGCCATTCTGTCAGCAGCCTTAACCTAGATAAATGGCTTCAAACCTTGGTTAACAGCGAACCCCGGTTAGCCTTAACCATGGGGGCAAAAAGGGCAGGGGGCAATTTGTGCTTGGCATTTTGGGGGGGGGGCGAGGGATGCGATCCCATAGGGAATCAGGACTGCTATATCTGAACCAGCCTTTTGAAAACTCCAGTGGTTCCATAACTGTGTTCAAAGAACTATAATCTCTTATCTTTCCCTACTTTTTGACTTGCAAGCAGAATATGACTGCTTTTACTTTTTCAGAAAACTCAGTTCTAAGAAGCTTATTTATCTAGTACAAACATGCATATCCTCTTTGGGCTGCTGATATTTATTGAATACAAGGAGGTGAATAATTGCTACACCAGTCCTTCAAAGGTGCCCAAGAGAGAATGCTAACTGGGATAAGTTTCATTTTGTGGGCAAACCCAAGCTCCCCATGTCCCCAGACAATGGCTCCTTGCTTCTGCCCGGTGATGAGTCTGGCCCAATGTCTCGGGGGCCCAATCCGGCCCGCCGGTCGGTTTAATCCGGCCCCTGTGGCAGTTTATTTCCTGGGGTAAAATCCTTTAAAAAGCTCAACAACTTCAATCCTAAAAAAGGGTCAACATCTTGAGTCGGCCCTTTGGTAGGCATGTTCACTTCATCAAATCTGGCCGTCTTTGAAAAAAGTTTGGACACCCCTGTGCTAGGGAATAAGTGGGGAGTGAATATCAGCATCAGAAACCGGGGGGGGGGGGGGAGATAAGGCCAGCAGCACCTCCCATTCCCCCAGAGGCCGCGCTGTAGAAGGCAGTGTGGCGAAGGGATGCCGCTGAGGACGTGGCAGATCAGCCTCCAAGGAGAGTGTGGCAGTAGCAAGCAACACATTCCTTGGAGGCCAGATCTGCTGCCCCGTGGATCCTGCCACCCGATGCTGTCACCTCCCCTTGCCTCAGGTGTGTATTGCTAAGGTGTATTGCTCACTTGCCGGACAACCTCGGCTTAAGCTCACGGACGGAAGCCATTGCGATTTCTGCGACCGGTTGCAGTAACCCCGGCACAGCTGTGTTAGAGGTTGACGAAATAACATCCCAGAAAGGCTGAAATGTTTATTTTATTTGTTGAATTTATATACTGCCCTATACCTGGAGGTCTCAGGGCGGTTCACAATTCCCTGCTGTCTGTCTTTTTCCATGATGTGGGAATGAGACGTAAAATCGCCACGGCTTTCCATTGGTTGAGTCTTTGCTGTTGGGATATTGCCTTCGTTTCCTCCCGCCCATACAGATAACGTGAAGGAGAACTCCTCGGACTTTTTCACGGTGCAGAGTTTGTCCTGGTCAGACCACTGCTTTGGACATGCCCTGGGAGAGATGTCGTACCTACGGGGCCGCCTCTCCTGGTATGCCCCGCAGAGGACCTTAAGGTCCACAAACAACAATACTCTGGAGATCCCGAGCCATAAGGTGGCTAGATTGGCCTCTACTAGAGCCAGGGCCTTTTCAGTATTGGCCCCAACTTGGTGGAACGCTCTTTCCCAGGAGACCAGGGCCCTGCGGGATTTGTCATCTTTCCGCAGGGCCTGCAAGACAGAGCTGTTTCGCCTGGCCTTTGGGTTGGACTTAGCCTGACCCCTGTGTTTTCCTCCCTCATGGCTTGGACTTATGGACTACTTGAAATGAGGCTGCACTTTAAATTTTAATACTGCATTTTAATCTGTATTTTAATTAATTGTTTTTATGTTTTATTGTAATTCTGTTGGTGTCAGCCGCCCTGAGCCCGGTTTTTGACTGGGGAGGGCGGGGTATAAATAAAAATTTATTATTATTATTATTATTATTATTATTATTATTATTATTATTATGTTCCTCCGTGGTGGGCAGCCTTTGGAAAATACCGCAAGGAGTAGATCTTCTTCCTAGAGCAGTGGTGGCCAACCTATGGCACGCGTGCCAATTTGAACTGTATTCGTTTCCCCCTGGTGGTGATTTTCTGGAGTCAAAATGAGAGTAGCCCTTAAAAAAAGGGGGGGGGAGCACTGATTTATACCATAAAATTATATATTGGTTGAAAGATAATTTAATGAAGAATGTAATGCAATAACTTCTATGAATGATTATTTATTGCAACAGCAGTCATAAAGAAGAAATGTGAAACACACAGAGAAAAATGAGATATACAGGTTAAATTGCCGTGTTGGCACTTTGCGATAAATAAGTGGGTTTGGGGTTCCAGTTTGGGCACTTGGTCTCTAAAAGGTTCGCCATCACTGCCCTAGAGCTTGAAACGTCCTTGGTCATCTCCCAAACACACTCGCCTTTTTCTCCGTCCTTTTAAATTCCACGACCTCCTTGGGTTAATTCTGGGCATAATGTTCAGCTGGTAAGGAAATGCGGCTTAAGACAAGTGTCTCCGGAAGCTGAGGTGGGAACAAGCCTTTTGCTTCTCCCGTGGACGCTCAAGTAAACTGTTTCACCCAAAACTAGAAAATTAGGCTTTTCAGGATATTAAACCAACCTCAGAACCATGTTTTAATACTGTGGTTTGTTCCAAAGCTGGTGGCCACAGTTTCCCAGTTCAGACAACACAGGAAACAATGGCAAATTGGAGAGTTTCCAGTTTATCTGCTTGCATCTGTGGACAAAGGACCTGTTCATATCTTGTCCCCAAACTCCATCCCAACCCCCTTTTGCAACCAAATTGTGCTGCTGGTGTAAAATCTCCTCTTTTTTGTTCTTTTTTTATTGTGGAGTAATAGGTGCTAAGTTGGTTAATATAGGGGCGTATAAGCATTAACGCGGCAATTTCAGTGTTTTTGGGTGTGCAGGTTCTTGGTGGTTTTGAGTTCTCAGACAGTGTTTTGTGTAGGTGTTTGTAAATAAAGATGTGTTTAAATTTGTTTGTGGACAAAAGCCAAGGTTTGTAGGGAATCAAGTTAATCATGTTTTTGTATCCATTGTCTTCTGTGACCAGACCACCCCCCCCCCCCAAGGTATTTCAGTTCCAGGGGCCAAAAATCAAAATGACCCTGAGGAATAAAATTAGACAAAGTTCTTGGGAGCCCTACTTGTTGAATAATCATTCTCTAAGCAACATAATATATGAAATTATCACGTGACTAAGAATGGTAATGCTCTGTTGTATTTTGGCTTTTTAAAAAAGTGAACTTGACTTCTGTAACAAATATGCCATTCATAAATTCCACCTAGGCTTGACCTGCTATAACTGGATTGTGTAGCTGGTACTCAAAATCTTTGATCTGATTAAAATTGTGGTAATTTCCAAGGATTGTCAATAGAATGCAGAATCCCAGCGTCTGAGAAGAGGTTAAATTTAAATTATTGGGAAGTCATCACAAAAGAATGGTCAGTATCCATTGCTACCCACAAGTTTATAAAACTCATAAATTCTAATACGCATATATCTGCTGGGTGAAAATGACATAATCTGCTGCAATATCATTTTTACTCAGATCCCTTTTGAAATCTTGCTAGCAATCCGCTTTTAGGTGTGGCACTTGGGAGCATGAGAGTGGTGCCAGTGGGATTTGGGGGTGTTGCATTTTGCGGGATGCAAATGCTAAAAACAGAAATATTTCATTCCTTACGCTTTTGTCTCAAAGGCATGTTAAATCAGGAAGATTTCCAAAGTGTTTCTGTTTTTAGCAATCCCTGCATCTCCAAATTTAAGAGAACAATGAGGCATCTTTGTGTGTGATGCAGCTTTAAAATGCACACCTCGTTATTTTGCTTTTTTTAAAAAGTGTGTGTTTATATCCCTTGGATTTTTTTAAAAAATATTAATGTACTGTAATTAAAAAGCTTCCAGGAAACTGCCCTGCCCTCCCCCCTTCCAAAGAAAATGATAATAATAATAATTCCTGATTTGAGTTCCTGGAATAATAAGGGGGAAATATGATAAGTACTTGTCAATATTAAATCAGGCTGGAGGAAGGAGGCTGCAGGCCTTGTGGAAGGTAGAATGAAACAGCAGAATTGAGCCCCTACAACCCTCTCAGTATTGCATTTTCCGTAAAATAAAATTACTTGTGTATGAAAACATAGCCTTTCCCGGGCTCTCTTTTCCCCCCTGATCAGCTGATGAAGAGACTAGCAGCTCGCTGCTTTGCTGGCTTGTTAATTTTATCCCCACTAACTGTGATTTCCGATAGCCGGCCTGCTGCTGATAGTGGTAAGGTAAATATCCTTTTTCCTTGCTGTCGTGGAGATTCAGTCGAGCGGCATCCCGGGCATGTCTAGGTGTGTGTGCGCCACATCCCAGGCCGCCGGTGTGGGTTGCTGCCGTGTTTTTCCGTGCACAAACGAGGGATTAAGGGGAGCAATGGCATTAACTGTTGACAGCCTTGCATGCTGCATTTACGATGAGCCTTTTTCTCGCCTCCGAGATTTGCAGAACAGTTTCCTTTGCTTAATCTCCGCTAGCTGCTGGTATGTGTGCACCGGGGTGTCCTGCTTTAGCCAAATGAATATTCATGAATTTTTGTGCAGATAATTCTTTTTTCTCCCTTCTTCTTCTGCTCCTTCCTTCCTCCTTCTTCTTCCTCCTCCTCCTCCTCCTCCCAACTCATCCGATCTCGAGCTCCTTCTCTGAACGCAGTGGAAGCAGGATGGAAATTGTCTTTTGATGAATCAGGCCTGGCTTTCAGGCACTCCCTCCGGATTGTGTGTGCATTCATGTTCGTCTGTGGATTTGCACATTGCAGGATGAATAGGAAGCAGGTTGTTCTGCGTCTCTGACATGCCCGCCTGCCTGCTTTGTGCGGCGCACCAGGTTTTGTGCACAAAACGTTGGGCGAGAGAGACCTTGCGCCCAAGTGAAAGAAATTGTGCCTGGGCTGCAATCACTCTTTGTGTATTGATTGTTGCACTCACATGTTCATAAATATTAGCCATGTTTGGTGCTGTGGAAAAATGAAGGTAATTGCCTGATGATTAGAGCTCTTTCAGCTCCGAGGAAAAGGATTGATTATCATGTGCATGTATTGCAGGCAGCACAGGAAAGCAACAGGGACAATGTCAACATGGGTCTTTTGAGAAAGCCTTCAGCACAAAAACGGAGGTGATTTATTTTTAAAAATCGGGATTTTCTTCTTTCTTTCTTCCCTCTAATATCTTTGTCATTTTCATGTCCTGGAGGACTAAACGGTCCCACATCTCTGGGCTTTTTCTTCTGTTTTCTTAAACCAAAGAAAGTTCAGCTTCTGTGATTGTCACACATGGATTTCTTAGACTGTGTGGACAGATTTCCTTTAAAGCAGGTTTGTTTCTGTAGCAATTTCCCCCCTCTCACTGCATAAGTGCTGCTGCTGCCTGAGGTTCACAGCACACATTTGCAGGTAAATTTTGAACTAGTAAATGTTGCTTGATTTGTGTTTGCGTGGTGTCATTTTCCTCACCCCACAATGCCAATATTCTTTGCTGCACAACAGTGTATTGTCCAACACTTCGGCATTGTCGGTGGTCAAGACCTCAGCTGAATATTGCATTCGTGGCGTTTTAGGTGTGTGATTTTAACGGATTTGAAAATTCTGTTTGAAAATGTCGAATTGAAAGAATCTGGTTTGTTACTTCTTTGTTCAGAAAGGGAAATTCATACAATGTATGCGGGTGAATGTGTTTTGTAGAGAATTCCCCGCCCTTTTTAATGATTGCTTTGTCTATAAATATGTATTGAAAATGATGTATGGATGTACATATTAAAATATATTGTTCGTTTCTTGAGTGTGCATGCAGACAGTTGGACCTTCAATGGCCTTTTTGGGGGGTGGGGCCTTAACGCTCTACAGTTGAACGGATTATGCGGACAAAATGGTTCCTGTGGTTTTAAATTTAGCGCCTCTGATTTCCCCTCATATTTTATATTTGGACTTGTGCTTCTGGATTGATTCAGCTTATCCTTCAAAATTGTCTACACCTTGCGGAGTTTATGATCTATATAGCATTCATTGGCCTTTTCGATTTTGCAAATAATTTTTTCTACTTTCCCGATTCAGGCAATCGAAGACGGCAACTTGGAGGAGATGGAAGAAGAAGTTCGGCTTAAGAAACGGAAAAGGAGGAGAAATGTAGACAAAGATTCGGGCAAAGAGGATGGAGAGGCAAAGGCGAAAAAAAGGAGAGGGAGGCCGCCGGCGGAGAAGTTGTCACCCAACCCTCCTAAGCTAACAAAGCAGATGAATGCCATCGTTGATACTGTTATCAATTACAAAGACAGGTGAGCTCATATTTACTTAAGTCAGTTCCTTGTTTTCTTTGTAAAGACTTACTTGCTGGAAAATAAGTGCATTATTTTTATGCGTCAGTATTAAATGCATCATTTGTTGAAATATTTCATGCCACTTTTCAGGGCCGAAAAGCTCTCCCATGGCAGCGAACCAACAAAACCGCCATGTTTTAAAAGTAGAATATAAATGTAAAATAATAGCATAATAAAAAAAACAATTCCTCCATACATCTATTCAGCGCTTTCACAGCATCCCAGGGACTAGGAGGAGGAAAGGAACAGCCTGCTATCTGATTCCACTTTGCCCAAACCTCCAAATTCCTTCTCAACAGCTTCATGTAGCTATTAAAAAGCATGGGGGACAAGATGGAACCCAGAAGCCATGCAGCAGAAACTCCCCTTTTTGTTCCAGGCGCATTTTGCGACAGGGGATTTAATCAGCGCAAACAGTTTTCGAGCTCTGGGCGCAATACTGCACCGAAGATTTGAGATTGAAACTGCAGAGTGGAAGGAAGGGGGGAGCTTTTTCTGCCTCCCCACTTCCAGCTACTCTCTGAAGACTGGAGAAGAGACCCTCTTAAGAATATTAGGGGGGTGGGCAGGGGAAGTACCAGACCATGTGAAAAAGGAACATGATATTTTAGCTGCAGTTCATTCATTTTTAGCTTTGTATTCTTGTTGTTAGAAAAAACGTGCCTAGACATTCCATTGCTGCGCCCATAACCTCAATTTAAGGTGCCCCGGAGCTCCTAGCTTTCATATCTCAGTTTCTAGCCCTGAGCAGAGCAGGGGGGTCCCAGCATCGCCTTCTGACTCCATCCCTCCCAAGAGGACGGCAGAATTAATAGTATGTTTTCAGTAGAAACTAGGGGCAATATTGAATTACTCTCCTTTCTTCTTCTTCTTCTTGTTGTTATATTTTTTATTTATTGAATTTATATACCGCCCTATACCTGGAGGTCTCGGGGCAGTTCACAGAACAAAATCAAAATATAAAACCACAAAATATATAATCAAAATAAAAACAACAACCCAATGCCCGCCCTCCCCCAAAAAACCCACATTTTAAAAGGGCACAGGATGTCAATCAAATCAACCAAAGGCCTGGTTAAAAAGGAACGTTTTTGCTTGGCACCCAAAGGTGTAGAATGAAGGAGCCAGGTGAACTTCCCTGGGGAGAGCATCCCACAGACTGGGAGCCACTGCAGAGAAGGCCCCGTTCTCGTGTTGCCACCCTCCGGACCTCTCGAGGAGGCACACGAAGGAGGGCTTCAGAAGATGATCTCAGGGTCCGGGTAGGTTCATATGGAAAGAGGCAGTCCTTGAGGTCTTGCTGTCCTGAGGCGTGATGGGAAAATGCTTTAGGTAGTGAGGATAGGAGTTGGGTTTGATGGTTAGGGGTGCCATTTGCAAAATCTACAGGTCTTCAATATCTTGGGGAAAGCACCCATTTATTTGACAAACCATGCCATCTACTCCAGCGAGATATTCTAGTACTGTAGTCTTGAGCGTTTCAAAATATTTTTAAAAAGAGATATTGGCAGCACCGAAGACTGTTATGGTATCTCCAATTTCTGTTATTCTGACATTACAATCCAGGACACATTTAGCCAGCCTGGTTTCTCTCCAGGGAAGCGGATCTGATAAATGCCACTTTCAGGACAAAGGTTCCTCTCAGCTTTGTTTGTAAAAGTATCAATTTCTGGCTAAAATACATTCCCTGAGCAGAACTATTCTGTAGTTCTCTGAGATGGATAGTAGTGGGACATCCAGCATCCATTGCATCTAGTCAAAAGAAAGTGTTTTGAATATCCTTAAACGTATTTGAGGTATTTAGTGTTTATATAAAAAAAGTAAGTCATTGCTTTACCTACTTCTACCACTTCCAAAATACGTCTTCCTATGAGTCCACACACTGCCTGTTCCTCTTCCTTTTCTTTATCTAGTGCAAATGACAAGGATAATGCCTTTTAAAGACATGACGTTGTCTCTCTTCAACGTTAGTATCAAGGCAGAATTTGCTTCTGCATGGTGGCTCCAACGTGCCAAGTTTAATGAGGCTCACACACGGTTCAACGTTTCTAAAGATTGCCAGTACTCAAACTAGGACCTTTTGAAAGCAGAAAGCCAGCTTTCTCTTGTGTAGGGTATTGAGTTCCAGATTTGGTGTTCAGATCTGGGCTGCGTGGAGACACCATGCTCAACTTCCCATGGGCTCAGCCATGGGGACCATGAGGAAGAGATGGGATGTTTTCAGTCCTGGTTTCAATGAATCGCAGCAGAGCTGGCCCAATACACTTTGTGGCTCAAGTCAAAACAAAAAATGGAGCTCCTCCAGCATCTCTCCATCGCCTGAGGGGACTGGGAATGGCTATGGGAAGCCCTGGCACACTGAAGGGGGCAGTGGCTGCCCCACTCTTCCCAGGAAGCAGGGGACAAGCATGCTGAGCTCCTGGGGGGCCTGGATCTGCCCCCCTCCCAGCCGTTGCCCAACTGCCTCCCCAAGCCAGAGGGGCAGACCAGCCCTGGACCACAGGGTTAGGTGCTGTCCAAACCTTAAACTGGTTTATCTTAACTACAGCTTATTGAAATGTTTAAGGGAAATTACACTGAAGAGCAGCTCAGCTTTTTGGATTCAGATGGCATGTCAAGTTGTGGTTAATCAAAAATGGAAGCAAAGGCTTCTCAGCTCTTTCTCATGGCCGCAGTGCAGAGAAGGAGAGGAGGAGGAGGAAGAGTTTGGATTTGATATCCCGCTTCACTCCCCGAAGGAGTCTCAAAGTGGCTAACATTCTCCTTTCCCTTCCTCCACAACAAACACTCTGTGAGGTGAGTGGGGCAGAGTGTGACTAGCCCAAGGTCACCCAGCAGCTGCATGTGGAGGAGCGGGGAAGCGAACCCGGTTCACCAGATTACGAGTCTACCGCTCTACACCACGAGTCTACACCACGCTGGCTCCCTGGGATGAGAGCCTGGGAGGAGGCGAGGCTCATTTTCATCACTTTGGTTTATTGCAAGGTTTCCCAAACTTGGGTCTTCCCCTGTTTGGGGACTACAACTCCTATCATCCCTGACCGCTGATCCTGCTAGCTAGGGATGATGGGAGTTGCAATCCAAAAAGAGCTGGGGACCCAAGTTTGGGAAACCCTGGTTTATTGCGTTACAGCCGCATGTGTTCCAACTCTACAGACAGAGACTCTCACCTAAGAGATCTACAGCAAACCTTTTTAGAGCTAAAATATCCACCCGATGAAGTTAAACAACAGATCAACAGAGCCAGACTGATACCTAGAGAGAACCTGCTGCAAGACAGACCCAAAAAAGAAAATAACAGAACACCACTAGTTATCACATACAGCTCCCAAGTTAAAACAGTACAACGCATCGTCAGAGATCTACAACCTCTCCTGGACAATGACAGTTCTCTTTCTCAAGCTCTGGGAGGAAGACCTTTCATTGCCTACAGACAGCCACCCAATCTTAAACAACTCCTCACCCACAATAATACAACCACCAGACCTAACATGGACACTGGTACCAGAGCATGCAATAAACCCAGATGCCAACTCTGCTGCCACTTACACCCGGACAACACCATCACTGGCCCCAACAACATCAAACATACCATCTCGGGACTATTTACGGTAATTGCTCGTCTTCTAACATTGTGTATGCCATCAAATGCCAACAGTGCCCTTCAGCTCTCTATATTGGACAAACAGGTCAAACCCTATGCCAAAGGATAAATGGACATAAATCTGACATCAGGAACCACAAGACAGAGAAACCAGTAGGAGAACACTTCAGTCTCCCAGGACATTCTATACAAGATCTCAAAGTAGCTGTTTTATTGCAGAAAAATTTCAGAAACAGACTGGAAAGAGAAGTTGCTGAATTGCAACTCATTGCCAAGCTTAAAACCATGGAGAGACCTGGTCTGAATAAGGACACTGGATTCTTATCTCATTATACATGATCAAGCTTTCTTTAGTACCTCAGCCCTTGCTTTTTCCTGCAAGACCAATTGCAGTCGTTACCAGTCAACAGGTGTACCACTCCTATCAGTCAATCACCCATTCCCACCACCCTTCTGAGTAATACCCCTCCCCACCCTCTGACTTCTGTTTCAGTGTATCTGAAGAAAGTGTGCATGCACACGAAAGCTCATACCTATGGCAAACTTAGTTGGCCTCTAAGGTGCTACTGGAAGAGTTTTTTATTTTGTTTATACTATGCAATGGTTTTTCAGCATTGCATTCTTTCAGTTCTCCCCCTAAAGAAATGAGAATATTCCACATTTTACATGTACTCTAAGGTGGGAAATATAAAATTAGTATTCAAAATCCTTTTTGCCCAATAGAAGAAGACCATCGGAAATCTCTTGGATTTTGCATATAGCCTACAGTGTGATCCAAGTTTATCTTACACTCACTTGCAGAATATCCTGCCTGACCTCTGTGTTCCTTGCTGTGATTCATTTGTTAATGAATTTGTTTATCCCCCTTGGAAGTAACGTAGAAGTTTATTCCTCTAGAAAGGGATCGGTGGTAACTATCTGCATTGCACAACTTGTCAAACTCAAGTAAGAGCGGCCGGATTGTGAGAGATGAGGGATTTGAGAAATGGCGCACAAATAGTGTCTCCCTGTGGCTTTGTGCATATTAAAATTCTGATACTGTTAGCGGGTCCCCAGACAGAGCATCAAAACAGATAACTTCTTAAGGGGAGCTCATTGGAAGATGTAATTAATAACTCGGCAACACTTGAGGTTATTTTGAAGGTTCAAAACAAAAACCTGTTGGGTAAAACTTTTGTGGAAATTGGCTGTTGTGAAGAAGAAGAACATGTTGCATCTATTTTTTTCCAGTGTTGGCATCATGTCGGTTGAGAACATCTTTAAGCTATGCACTGTCCACAAGTTCTAGAAGGGACGCACTGCAAAACCTTGTCCCTTCTGAAAGACGGGGGCCACACGGCCTGATGTCTAGCAGACGGGGTCATAATCTTCTCTCCTTGCAATGTCAGGAAATGTGAAAAACCCCTTGGGAATTCTCTGCTCTTGATTCCTCGTGATGGTCCCGTTTGGAGAGTTGGCTCAGCAGGGTGGATTTGATTTAAATCATGATTTAAATCACTAGTCAGTAAGACTTGATTTAAATCATTTTTTTACAGAAAGACTCATTGTTGCTGGTATAATCTTAATATTTCCAACCAGATGAGGGTTTCATTTTTGGAATAATAAATTTTCAGAGTAGTTTTTACAGTTATATCAAAAGTTACTGATTTGGTTATACTATTAGAAAGACATAGACCGATAATTATGAAATTGTTGTGAGGTTTAATAAGTTAACTGTGTTTATATTTGGACAACTTTTCTGCTCTACTTTATTGGAAGGAGAAAAACAATCATTTCCTTGATGACAATTTAAACAATGTATTTAACTAAGACAAAAATGTTATAGCAGCATATGTATCCATGTTTGTTAACTGATGTGGCTAAACAAATTTTTAAATAAAAAACTTAGACTGAGTTTTAGCACATATGAAAAACTTAAACAAATCCTTATTTCCTGATGAATAGCCTTTGGACTCTAATGTAACTTAAATAGAAAACTATCTTTAAAAAGATTTTTCCTCCCAAAACATTTTATTTTAAAAATCCAATTTAAATGTTTTTAAAAATCCGATTAAAATAAAAAAATCCTATTTTTTTATTTAAAAAATCACCATTGATTTTTATCCACTCCGTGGCTCAGTAAGCCAAGATTCTGACTTTGTCCATTTGCGTGGCCCCTTCTCTCAACCAGGGAGCCCCTAACACAGTGTGGCTCCCCAGTTTGGATGACACAGGAAGCTGCCGTCATTTAGAGCTTTTCCTGAATGACACACTTATTTTCCTAAAAGAATCACAGAGGTTTGGTGGGAAGGCCAATGGCTCCGTTCATATCTGGACTGACTAAATGGAGATGGGCTTGTTCACCGTGACCAGCTGAGATTGCAAAATGGGCATGTGAGTTTGCGATCTGTTTGCAAAACTCAAGTGAGCTCAGAAGTAGTCTTATCACATTGATTCAGCGTTTGTAAAATTAGAAACGCGGGCGCTTTTCATTCTCTTTTTATAGCAGCGAGTTAGCAATGGGAGTGTTTTCCTGAATGTCCTCCTTGGTTGGCCCTCAGGAGTCGGGACTCCCCCCCCCCCACGTGTGTGGAGTGCTTTTGCCTGGCGGAAAAGTTTCCTTGACCTTTCCTACTGCCCCTTGCTCACCACTGTGGAAGCTGGAGAGGTCCAGGGGTGGAGAAATCTAGGATTTCTGCATGGCTAGAACACAACCTGCCATGCAAGGGAAAGTGTGTCCCCACCACCACCACCACCACTATTGCCCCTGGACATCTGCCCCTCACCACTGTCATGAAGCCTGAGGAATAAAGCCATGGAGCCCAAAGACGTTCCCCAACCCATCCTGAGAGCTTAAGAATTTTTGGCTTAGCTAGAAGTGGGTTTTAAAAAGTAGGTGAGAGATTACTGACATGAGTCCAAAATGTGGCTTTGCAATTCTGAGTGAAAATCGTGGAATACCATCATCCTGAATCTGTCCTTTGAGGTGTGCTTCTAGATGTTGTATGAAACAGCCAGTGGCAAACTAATGTCAGTGTACTGGAAGAAGTAAAGATCACCAGTGTTGAAGCAATGATTCTTCAAAACCAACTTCGTTGGACTGGTCATGTTGTGTGGGTGCCTGATGATCGTCTTCCAAAGCAACTACTCTATTCCGAAATTAAAAATGGAAAGCGCAATGCTGGTGGTCAACAAAAGAGGTTTAAAAACTGTCTCAAGGCAAATCTTTAAAAATGTAGTATAAACACCAACAATTGGGAAACACTGGCCTGTGAGTGCTCCAGTTGGAGAACAGCCTTTACCAAAGGTGTCATGGGCTTTGAAGACACTCAAACTCGGGACGCAAGGGAGAAACGTGCTAAGAGGAAGGCACGCTTGGCAAAACCTCACCATGATCAACTCCGGCCCGGAAACCAATGTCCCCGCTGTGGAAGGATGTGTGGGTCCAGAATTGGCTGCCACAGTCACTTATGGACTTACTGTTAAAACCGTGTTTATGGAAGACAATCTTACTCGGCTACGAGGGATCGCCAAAGAAGAAAACAGTCAGTAAGTTATTTTGCTTTGTAAAACCTTTTTACACCAGCAAGAAGAGAGCAGGACTCCTCGCTGGGTTCTCCATTTTCTCAACCTGATTGGGTCTGAATAAGGAGTAAAGCGCATTGCACCCTCATTCTTCTGCTTGTGCGTCCAGTGGCTGCCCAAAAGGGCATCTCCACCCTTGAGGGGATCCAGATTGGCCCGGGGTCTCCCGTCACTTGGGGGCCTTCGGTTCACAGCTGTGGGGCCCCCTCCTGCCTTGGCAAGCGAATGTGCAGATGGCATGGTGTGAGGCCAGGGAATGGCATGTGTGCAGAGCTGGCCTCCCCAGCCAGCAATCCCGTAATGTGTGTGGGGTGTGTGGGGTGTTTGTCATAGCTGCCAAGTTATCCCTTTTTTACAGGGATTTTCCCTTATGCTGAATAGGCTTCCTCGCGAGAAAAGCGAAAACTTGGCAGCTATGGGTGTTTGTGTGCACATATCTTGTGCCACATTTGTTGGAGCTCAGTCTCTCCCTCTTTGGAAGACTGAAAGAAGCAAAAATGGGTGCAGATCAATTCACTTGTTGCTTTCACCCCCACAGTCAAAGGGGGGGGGGTTGGGCACACTATTTTTTTGTTCATAGGACATGAGCTAATCCTTTTAGGAGACCCCTGAAGCAATGTTTTCAGCTTCCATGTCTCACTTCCGTTTCCCTACAAAGGCAAATGCTCTCACTAAGAAAACCAGGCCGGGATGGATTTTATTTCTTTCGTTCCTCAGGCCACTTTTGGTCACTTCCAACTAATTCTCTCCACTGGAGCGAGAGCCTGGGTCATTTAAGTGGTGCGATGAATCAACTGGAGTTGGTAAGGAGAGCTTGAAAGAGTTCGCTGGCTGTTGTTAGCCTTGTTCCCCTCCTGGCAACAAGTCCATCATCCTCTGGGACGCAGCGCTTCCTGGTACCAGGCCGGGTCCGCGACTCTTTGGAGCCATTTAGCGGAAGAAGTCCCTGCTTGCTCAGGCAGAATTGCTGGGATGCCCAGTTGGCCATTAATGTTTCCTTTAATGCAAGGTCCCTTAGAACTGACCAGACGAGGGACTGGGGAGGAACGTTTTCGGGCTCGGATTTGGGCATCCCTGTGAGATTTTCCTCCACTCCCCAGCCAGGACAGGAGCCTTTGGGGGTGCTGCCTCTTAAGCATGGAGCGGGGGGGGGCACCCAGTTTCTTCAGAGCAGACGGGCGACATTGTCTGTATTCCCTGAGCATCTCCTGCCAGCTCCTGCCCAAGCAGTGAAAAAGCGCTTCCTTTCACAGCACTGAGCCATTCCCCCCCAAAGCACCCAGCTTGTTTTTCCTCCCCACGTGGAATAAACTGCTGTCTCAGCCTTGACCAGCTGAGATTAGGTCTGCCGCAGGATGGCTCCTTGAGGTTAGAAGTTTGAGAATTTGCAGGTCCCGCTGGAACTCGAGCAACAGCCTCACTAGGGAAGCTGCTGTTGCTCGAAACCCCCCACCCCACCCCTTAACTTCTCTTTTCTGTCTGGGTCTCCAACTATCTTTGCCTCTTTTTTTAGGGGAGGGGGCTAGTAACCAGCATAAGCGGCTGCCCATATCTTCCATAGCTCTTCCAAGGTGTGACACGAGGGGAGAAAAGGGAAGCTTCTAAGTCTCCAGTCTTGGAGCTGTTGTTGTTCTGGGGGTGGGGGGGGGAAAGGTATTTATGAGGGTCCAATTTAAAAAAAGCCCAGGAAATGAAAGAAGCCCTTTCTTAGTTGAGTCCCCCTTTCAGCATGGTCTACTTCAGCTTCCCCTTGGAAACCTCCACTCTGGGGTCCCGTGGTTGGAGCTGGCGACACTCCTGACCTGATTCCTGAGGCTGCCTGGTATGGCACCTGATCCCATGAAAACATTGAAGACCTGATCCAAGCAGCCCTTTCCAGATTGTAGAATTGTAGAGTTGGAAGGGTCCCCCGAGGGTCATCTAGTCCAACCCCCTGCAATGCAGGAATCTCAGCTAAAGCACCCATGACTGATGGCCATCCAACCTCCGCTTAAAACCCTCCAAGGAAGAGTCCACCACCTCCCGAGGGAGACCGTTCCTCAGCCGAACATCTCTTCCTGTCAGAAAGTTCTTCCTGATGTTGAATCTCCTTCCTTGTGACTTGAAGCCACGGGTTCGAGTCTTCAAAGCAGGAGAAAACAAGCTTGCCAAGTGCTGCATTTCTTCAGTGTCCAGAAGTCCCTTCCAGAGATCCTTGAACAAGTCATGAACTAATGGTGAATGCATTTGGCCCTTTTCACTCCAGAAACAGGGGAGTGATTCCAGGTTCTCAAGCCCTTTGCAAATGGGTGCTCAGCACAAACCCTCCCCGTTCTCAGCTGGTGTCTTGGTTTTCCAAGCTTCTGCATCAACTTGGCTTGAACCCGTGTGTGCCTGCCATGGCATCCCAGCCTGCTGCAGAGATCTTGGTTTTTGTTGTGGGGTGACGCCTCTGTTCATGGGGGGTCACTGCCCAGTCCAGGGCAAGCAATACTTCCCGGAGGCTGTTTATCGCCGGGGAAGATGGGTCATAAATTGGCAGGCTGTCTTTTGGGGAAGCCTGTGCATCATTGCTAATCTCGCCGCTTGTGACACTTTTTCTGCAAACTCACGCAAGGCTCTCGATCGGGTGCAAATACATATACAGTACAGAGCATCCTTGTGAGTAATGATTTGTAAGAGTGAACCTCAGAATAGCTCATTCAGGATTCTCAGAAATCCCCCTTGTGGAAGTGCTATCATGTTAAAAATATACAACAGCATTTGAGGGAGCCCTCTGTTCATGCTCCCTGCCATTTTTTGTTGCACCCTCTGCAAATAATCTTCTAAAAGCTGGTGGCATGCTGAGCTGTGTGTGGGTCCGGAGAAATGAGTTGTGAGTGAAATGACCCCTTCTGTTGTGCTGACCGATCAATAGTAAGTAGCAAAGTCTCTACTGATTTATGCCGGTTTCCATGAGAACAGAATTTTGCTCGCCATGTCTCTTTAACTCTTGCATACCTGCTGTAAATCAGGGGGATGCTACAAATGGCAGCCTTGCACAGAAACGTCCGGTAATAAACACTGAGCCTTGTGCAAGTCCAGTGGAATTACTGGCTGAAATGTGAACAGCGGCTGAGAACGAGATCTAGGATTGCTGAATTAAAAACATTACACAGTGATGAGTTGAGCTCTCATTTTCATAGGCTAGGGGGTTTCATGGGCCCAAGGGTTCGGAGTGAAATTTAACAATCCTAAACATAGTATGGAGTCGGGCTGGGCGATAATCTGGTTTTCAGTATCACAATCTGTTGTTGTTGAGTCGTTTAGTCGTGTCCGACTCTTCGTGACCCCATGGACCAGAGCACGCCAGGCACTCCTGTCTTCCACTGCCTCCCGCAGTTTGGTCAGACTCATGTTCGTAGCTTCGAGAACACTGTCCAACCATCTCGTCCTTTTCTAGTGAGTCTTCTCTTCTCATGAGGTAGCCAGAGTATTGAAGCCTCAGCTTCACGATCTGTCCTTCCAGGGAGCACTCAGGGCTGATTTCCTTCAGAATGGAAATCTATCGCAATCTATCACCAGCTAAACATTGCAGTATACTGATACATCACAATGTTTGAAATAAGGATGGTGCTACTTAGAGGCATTGGGTGAATTCCTGGTTTATTTGCATGATGACACACACACACACGATTCACAATACCATACTGTACCATGCATAAGACAAGGAATTGTCACTAAAAACTTTGTTAAAAATCGGGGTTCGTCTTATACACGGATTGTGCATCGGGGTGACATGCGATTGGTTGCTGCCGGGAGCCAGAGATTGTCAGCAGCTATTTTTTGTGTTATTGGTGGCTGCATCGAGGGCTGTTATTGATTGGCTGTTGGTACGGCAATAGGGCGGGCGATTGGCAATCTCCCCCCCCCCCCCGGCAAAGAAAGCTCAACAACTCTGGGCAATCTTCCCCCCATTTTCTTAATTCTGAGTCCTCCAAAATAGGTGACATCTTATACATGGGGGGGTGTTATACACAGAAAAGTGTGATATATTGCCAGGCCCAAAATTATGAGACCAGTATCCCAATATGGACTTTGGACCAGTTTTGGATGATATTTCAAGATATCGCCCAGCCCTAGTAGGGAGCGAGAGTCACAGAATTTGCCAGAACTTGCATGCGATTAATAATGTGCTTCCTGTCGGCTACATCCCTTGCTGTTGTCTCCTGCCCATCCCTGCATCCTCATTCTAGCATCCCTAGCAGGGAAGCACCTGCCAAACATGAGGTCGCCAGGAGAGAAGGGCCATTTTTGCTTTTCCTACACTGCTTTGCCAACAGCAACGGTTACAGAGTTCCTTGTATTTACAAAAATCAAAATAAGGGGGGGGGGAAATACCCCTAGCTACAATTTTAAATTTTAATTAGCTTCTTGATGGCATTGCTTGCCCTTGACAAGCAGTACTTGAAGCTGCAGGTTCGTGTTACAGCCGAGTTGCTTGCAATGAGATTTGCAAAGGATGCTGGGAATTTGGTTTGGTTTGACTTAGTTTAAATGCTGAGTAAGGGCTAGTCTCATTAATTTTTTTGGAGGGTGGGGGCTCCCTTTGGTAAAATGCTTCAAAGATCAGGCTGCATCCAAGGAGGGATGTTGTCTAATAGATAAACAGAGATGGATTCATTTAGGAAGAGAGCATTGATTTGGGGGGGGGGGTAATAATACTTGTTTTCATTTCTGTACTTTGCCTGAGCACTTTAATTAGGACTGTACCAAATTAAATATACCTGCCAACCCTAAGCAAACGAGAGGGATCTGGATATCTTTACATGCCTGATATGGAAGTTACAGCAGAAATGGAACATGATGGCCTGGGGCTCCAGACCAGTGGTGTCAATGTAGTGAATTAAGAAAATATTTCTGTGTGAATTGCCAGATGAACATGTTTTTATGATAGATGGCACATACCGCATTTTAGAAACGCAAGACGCTATTCTATTTTAGTAGGTTATGTCTTTGACATAAAAATTGGTGGAGGCGATCAGCATTCTAGTCTTTCCCAACCACACTGTGTCAACAGGTCTTGAAAACTGCAGCTGTCTCTTTCCTTTCCTTTGGTCACATGGAACACAGGAGCCGCTATTTCCATAATCCCAACGGTGCTTTTTCCGTATGGTGGACGCAGTGCAGTTTCCTCTGTGTACCTTCCAGTTTACGATTGAGGAAATCCATGGAGAAAATA
The DNA here is from genome assembly GCF_963506605.1 of Zootoca vivipara. NCBI lineage: Eukaryota > Metazoa > Chordata > Lepidosauria > Squamata > Lacertidae > Zootoca > Zootoca vivipara. Next base: position 704,190 of record NC_083291.1, on the reverse strand, counting down.
TGTGCAAATGAATTCCTGGGTGAAGTGGCCCTTTCCCAAGTCCTGCGTGTGTCAGATCCTGGCAAATGTGGAACAGGGACAGGAGAGAAAGTCATTTTCTCTTGATGGCACCCACTTCCACCTAGCAAGGAAAATAACTCCCATGCCCCTCTACCTTGCTGTGCGAATATTTTCTGCGACTGAATTGATGCAGAACAAAGAGTTTTGTGAAATGATGAAGCAGGCTTGGGATTTGGATCCCAAAAAACAACTTCTGTTTTGTCCGCCGTTGAGTGGGGATTTCGGATGAGTCTCTGGGAGAATTTGAGGCGTTTGCTGGTCATGCTATTTACATGGATATTTTGTGTAACTTGCGTTTTAGCAATCATTCAGATGCAATAGTTACATCCTACAGAAATTTTTTGAAATGAATATGATAATCAAATAGGGAAAGGAACTTTTCTAACTAAAACGGAAACAGATTCCACACTGCTTTGAACAGAAACACCGGCTCAGTATTTAATTCATTTTACCTTTTCTAGTCCTAGGTTTGTAGCTTAGCAGCGGCCCGGAACAAACCACTTCTTGAGTTTACGTTCCCTTTGGGATTAATTCTCTCATCAGACTCCCAAATAGCTGCCCCTCTTTGCGTGACGGGTAGGAAGGCGGGTCAAGCTCCAGATGCCAAGCGTTCCTTTTCCCCCCTGGCACCTCTGCTGGAATTAAGAGCACTTTCACACTTGGCTGCATTTGCTGCTTTGTTAAGCGTGCATGAAGAACGAGGACCTGATCCAGCAAAGGGGCACTTTAGAAGTCACCTGTTGGAGAAAAGAGAGAGTTTCTGCCTAATCTGGATTTCCCCTTCAGACGGAGCTCCAGACTTCGTCCTTGATAATAATTACAGGGCGCTTGGCAAAATTTCCGGAGGAGGAGGAGACACGTCGACCTGTTGCGACACAGAGCCCAGGGGGATCTTAAAAGACGGCCATATTTATTAGGGTACTGGGCAGTCTGCCTCGGCTTGCCTCAACAACCCAGCGCACCCCTAAACCTCATGAAATCTACGCTGACCCATTAGACCTTTTGGCTCCTGCCTCATGGGCCCAGGTGAGCAGGACCAGGGCCGGATTGAGGTTTGATGAGGCCCTCAGCTCCTGAAGATAATGGGGCCCTTTCTATGTCCAGCTGTCCTTTGTCAACAACAAATGGTTGCTGTTTTGTGTTTTTATGCTATATGGTGATTTATGTACCTCATACGTATCTAAAGCCATTTGCACATGTTTCTATGCAACCAGTCCATGCAGAATGTAGACACCCTATATAATAATAATAATAATAATAATAATAATAATAATAATAATAATAATAATAAATAATAATACCTTTATTGTCATTGTACAACCTGTGTACAATGAAATTAAACAAGCCTCCCCCCCCCAAACACTCAATCTCTTATCAAACAACACACCACCTCACAAGTCAATTTCACTATGTTATTTTTCGTCCAACAGCCCACGGATAGAAGCTATTTTTTAGCCTGTTGGTATGGCTGGTATCTCCAGCCCAAGGGTAGAAAATTAAAGAGGTGATGACCGGGGTGTGAGTCATCCCTGAGAATTTTTCTCGCTCTCCTAAGGCAACGATCCCTTGCGATGTCATCTAGCGGACTCAAGGGACAGCCCGTGATAGCACACTGAGGCAATATGAGAGGAGGAGGAGGAGGAGGTCATCGGTTATTGTTTAACATTATTCTTTTGCAAGACCCTGAGGAAATTTATTTATTTCTTTATATCCCACCTTTCTCCCAAGTTGGGATTCAAGGCAGCTTACAACATTATGAAATGCAAAATAAGAAAATCAAACTAGTTATAAGACAGTAATTCAAATACAGTATATCAAAACACATTTAGAACCAGCAATTAAAATCCAGTTCGCCCTGACAGCAGCCCATCGATCAACACCATCTGCACTTTAGCTTTCAAAGACCTGTCTAAACAATAAGGTGTCAGCATGCTGACAAAAGAATAGGAGGGAACCAGTCTAACCTCGCGCGCGCAGGGGGGATTCCACAATCAGGGAGCAGCCACTGAAAAGGCTCTCCCTCTTTTTCTTTCTCTCTCTTGTGTCACCACCAGCTGTGCCTCACATGCTTTTGGGACTGAGTTAAGATGCTGAACCTGAGGATTTTAGCAGCTGGGTAGGTTCAGACAGGAAATGGAGTCTCTGTTGGGCCCTTCTGACCACCTGAGTTACGTTGATTTTCCAAGTCAGGTCCTCGCTAAGGTAAATTCCCAGGAATTTAAAGGAAGAGACTCTCTCCACACAGCGCCCCCCCCCCCGATATCCAATGGGGCAGGTTCCCCTCTCTTCCTGCGGAAGTCCAACAGCATCACCTTGGTCTTACTAATATTAAGGTAAAGGGTAAAGGGACCCCTGACCATTAGGTCCAGTTGTGACCGACCCTGGGGTTGCGCGCTCATCTCGCATTATTGGCCGAGGGAGCCGGCGTATAGCTTCCAGGTCATGTGGCCAGCATGACAAAGCCGCTTCTGGCGAACCAGAGCTGCACATGGAAACGCCGTTTACCTTCCCGCTGTAGCGGTTCCTATTTATCTACTTGCATTTTGACGTGCTTTCGAACTGCTAGGTTGGCAGGAGCTGGGACCAAGCAACGGGAGCTCACCCCGTCACAGGGATTCGAACCGCCGACCTTCTGATCAGCAAGCCCTAGGCTCAAGCCCACAGCGCCACCTGGGTCCCTTAAATATTATACTAATATTTAGGTGCAAGTTATTCTCTTAGCACCATGGAGATATTTTTTGACCCTCCCCCCTGTAGGTTTTATTTTGTGTTTTATATTTTGGAAATGTACATTTTTTCCTTTAAAATTTTGGGGGGGCCCCAAGAGAGTGGGGCCCTAAGCTAGAGCTTGTTTATCTTATATGTAAATCCGGCACTGAGCAGGATGGCCCCCATGTTAAATCAGTAGGTAGGTTGCCTCACCCACCTGTCCAAATCCCAGCATCAGGGGTGGAAAAAGGGCACGGGAAGGGCATAAAAGCGGAGCCATGCTGGTCCTCTCCGCCCTCTCCAATGCCCCCCAGTCGCTTTCCCTTTGCCCCCCTCTTGCCCAAGCCCCCAACTCCACCTACTCCTCACCAAGTCTTGCAGCCCAGTCCCAGAGGTGCTGTGGAGAAACACGCCCCACAGGCCAGGACCCCCCCTCCGCCCTCCTCTCCTGGCATCTCCATCCTCTTCCTCCCTCTCACGGAGCACTGAGGGTCCGCGGACGACAGTTTGGGAAGCCCTGATCTAGATAATCCTACTCGGATCTCAGAGGGACCGAATCCCTCCAGACAAAACGTGCATTCTGTATGTGTGCATGTGTGAAATTTGGGGGTTTCAATGGATAGCGGCGTTGAATTGCTTCAATGATATTGCCCAGAGGGCTCACCTTGTCAAATAAATCTTCAGCTTGCATATTTTTCTGTGTATAAGACGAGGTTTTTTTAAAAAACCAAGCAAACGTAAAAAAAATTGGGGGTCGTCTTATACACGGGTAGTGCGGGGGGGCGGGCAATTGTTGGCAGCCGTGAATCGGAGATATACAGCAGCGATTGGCGTATGTTGCTGGTTGGAATTGGCTGTTGTGGCAATTGTGTGGGCGATTTGTGGCTTCTAGATGTAACTGGGCAAGCAATTGGTTGCTTCTGTGAGGTGTGTGCTTGTCAGCTGCGGGCAGTCCCCCCCCCCCCAAAAAAAGAGCTTAACAACTCTGGGGAATCTCCCCCCACTTTCTTAATTTGGAGTCCCCAAAAATAGGGGTCGTGTTATACACGGGGTGGTGGTGATGGTGTTATACACAGAAAAATACAGTACCTTAAATTCGCCGCCTGTTAATGCCACAATATGCAGCGATAAACAATGCTTTTGAAATGAGAGGGAGGCGTCTCCTGCCAGTCTGGAAGGATGTTGCGCAGCGCACAAAACAGATTTAAAACAACACCATTATCTGTGTTTATTTGCTGAGATGCCTTGTGTTTTTTTTGGGGGGGGCAGACAATGTGACCCAGTAGAGTCAGAGATGCCACTCATCTTTCTGAAGATTTTCTTAATTTATGCAGGTCCTATTGCTCTTCAGCAGTTGCTAGGCAACCGGAAAAGAAAGAGTGTGCATGCTTCCTATGATTGTAAGATCTCTTATTTCTTTATTTATGTTCAAAAGGTGCAGATGGAACTGGAAATTGAGATTGAAAACCAGGATGGCTTATTCACAACTAATCATTTGCTTTTTTTTTAGCATAACCTCAGTTGCAACTGGTGGAAGTGTTCTATTACCAAATAAATGCTTTTTGCCTTTGGGTTCTTGGGGTTTTTTTCAAGCCATATTCACTGACAAATGCACAAAGGGGACTAAGAAATCAAATCCTTCTATCAAAAGGTAGCTGGGTATTTGGGTTTTAATGAAAAGAAAAAAAAGGAGAAGGTAAAATTGAGTACTGTGCTGCTGTTCTAGGAATGTGTGCAAGGTAGTCTGTTCTGCAATTTGCGTATATTTCCAGAATATCCCTCGCTGGTGCATCTTTTATATCATTCTACACGGCTGCCCTTGTACTTTGATTCCTCACGGCACAGGATTTTATTAATGCTCCATTTCTTGAACTGGAACAAATTCTTAGGTGAAAAGCAAAACCATCTTCCTTTTTTTCCTTCTCAAACATACTGGTCACCCCCATTCTTGTCACAGCTAAGTAATAACATTTTCCATTATTTTTGTCCTTTTTAACAGCTCAGGACGACAGTTAAGTGAAGTCTTCATTCAGCTGCCTTCCAGAAAAGAATACCCAGAATACTATGAATTAATTAGAAAGCCAGTGGATTTCAAAAAAATTAAGGTGGGCCTGATTTCTGTTTAACGCGAATGCAGCTTTCTTTCTTTTTTACATATATTTTTAATTACTTTTTCCCAAATGTTTTCACGGTAACCTTCAAATCAAAGACATTGTTTCATGAGTTCCCTCCCTCACCTCCGCAGTGTTTTTGACTCAAACCTTTTCTACTGCATTATACCTATCACAAAAAACTTCTCTATTTCAGTTACTTTGTCGTTTTCCTTCCGCTGCTTTGACCTCGAATCCTGCCCGCGATTTCATTTGACCTTGAATGCATCTTCCCAGCATCGGGCCAAGTTACCATTCCTTGGCTTTTGCACTCGTGCACAAATTGCAAAAAATAAAATACTGCTTGTTGTTATTCCATGTCTGTGATGTACCTGTGGAATTGCTTCCTGTTCTCACAGTGGCCAGCCAGATGACGGCGATGATGATGATGATGATGGGTACCCCACCCATCTGGCTGGGTTTCCCCAGCCACTCTGGGTGACTTTCCAGCACATATAAAACCATAGTAAAATGTTCAGCATGGGCTGCCTTCCGATGTCTCCCAGAAGTTGTGTAGTTCTTCATCCCCTTGGCATCTGAAGGGAGGAGGTGCCTGTGGGGAAACCTGAGCGCCAGCCCCCTCTCCCCTCCTGCCCTTCCCAGCACCTGGTGTGCAGAAGCATTGCGGTCTCTGCGCATGGAGGCAGAGCATCACCTCCGTCATGTCTATCGGCCATTGATAAACCGGCGTGAAGCCAGGTTAGGCTGGTTAAAGGATGCCACATCAAACTCCCTTGTGGAGCAGGGCTGCTCAACCCAGCTTTTATTTATTAATTATTTTTTAAAAGATTTTTATTAAGTTTCGCACATGTAACACATAGGTATATAAAACATAAAGGAAAAGAAAAGTAAAGAAAAAAACAACATCCCAAACTCCCCCCCCCCCGGTAATATCCCTCAACTCCCCTTCTGGTTCTTTAAACATTTGCTATTTCTGCTTGATCTTTATGGCTTTTATACTCTTTTACTTAACTCCTCTTGTACTCTTAATCATTTTCAAATCGGACTATGTTTCTTTCAAAATGCATCTTCTAATTGTAAGCGTTCATTCAAACCCTGCTAGTGAATCTATTTCATTACGATATTTCCGTAGATACAACATGAATGGTTCCCAATCTTTTTTAAAAAATCTCTCCTGTCCTTGGCTCTGAGTCTTCCTGTAAGTTTGGCTATTTCTGCGTATTCTGTGAATTTAACTTGCCCTTCCTTCATCGGTATCTTGTCGTCCTTCCATTTTGGGGCCATGGGAAACTAGCTTGTAAAGAGGGTTTGAGTCTCATGGCCCTTTTTTAGTGGCTTAACCTGGTCACTGACTAAGGTGAGCAAGCTTAGGATCCCATCTAAGCCCCTCCCCCGGCCCCGGAACGCCCCCTTTCAGGGCTTAGGGCTCAGCAAAGCTGAAATCCCCTGTGTTGCAAAAACAGGCAGGCTTTAAACAATGACAGGCAACACATGGCTAACCATGTCCTAACAAAATATATGTAACATGTATTATTTCACAATTCTTGAAGAGAAAATATATGATGGAGGTGCAAATGGTAAAATAAATCAATGTTGTATGAACAAAATTAGAGGTGGTCGTCAATCGGTATCACAGAGGCAAACAAGCCTTTCAGTACTGTAGTCCCAATCCTGTACTCATTGTGATCCTTAGAAGCTCCACACGTAGCAATTCTTAAACAGAAAATAGGAAATAGAATCACTGAAAATAAAATTCTGTCACTGTTGCGTTAAGAAAATTAGACAATGTAACCCATCAGTATCGAAAGAGGCAAACAAGCCTTTCAACAGTCGCAATCTTGTAACCGTGTGATAATGGATGATCCAAAACGCCGTACAGTTTTTTCAGCAACTGTTCATCAGCATATGAATGGTCCTAACAGGTAGATCAAGTAGCATGAGATGAGCTTTCTACAGTTCTTAGTGAGTGCTCACCTTACGCCACTTGATGTACCTGCTAGGACCATTCATGTGCTGATGAAAAGTTACTTTCGAAACAGTTTGTCATCCAGAGAAACTGTATGACGTTTTGGATCATCCATTATCGCACGGTTATTGTTTAAAGTCGGGCTCCTAGCTAAGCCAGGATGGGTTGGATCCTGTATGCCAGCAGATCTCTGGCCGACCCGAGTTACACTGATGTAGCCTGACTACGCAGGGACCCTCCCAGTTTAGCCAGAGATCCGCAGGATCCTAACCCCGCTCTTGCCATAGGATTGCTCCTTTATTCTGCTTGAATTTTTCCAATTCCCTTTTAAACCCATCCACGTTATTGGCTGTCTTCAGTGATGTATCCAATGGGAACCTCCAGGTCAGATTGCAGAGAGACGAGATAATTGTGGCTCCCTGTTTCTAGAGTGTTCTTCTCCCCAGCGATTCAGATCAGCGCCGGAATCCCTATCATTTGTACATGTTCACAACATGGTTTTCGTTTTGCACATGTTTGTAATTTTCTTATAAGGCACCGAGAAGACACCCTGTGCCACAGAAGGCATCTCATAATATTTTGAGGTGTAGGCATTGATCCATTGTAGCCTTAAAGGGTTGTTCCACTTTGTGGTTCAGCCTGTAGATTCACTAAAATGTGGCGGTGGGCGGGTGTGAGTTTTAGCCTAGTTGGATGTAGAGCAGGGGTCCCCAAACTACGGCCCGGGGGCTGGATGCGGCCCAATTGGCCTCCCAATCCGGCCCGCGACGACCCCCGCCGCTCGCCGCCGCCGCCCGCTCTTAAGGCGCGCAGCACGGCGGCGCTCTTCCAGGTCGGAAAAAAGCGCCGGAAATCCTTTGTGCGCATGCGTATGGGCCTCTCCCAACCCAGAAGAGGTCATTTCTGGTGCACTTCCGGGTCGGGGGAGGCCCATACGCATGCGCACAAACGATTTCTGGCGCTTTTCCCGACCTGGAAGCGCACTCCCCCACCCGCCGGCCCGCACAGGCACGCACTCCCCCGCCCTCCGGCCCGCCGCGCGATCGGCGCGGTGGGAACCGGCCCAAAGCCCGGTAAGTCTGGGGACCCCTGATGTAGAGCCTCATCTTGGAGTATGCATTGAAACTGATATCCCTTGAACCCCGGCCTCTCAATGTCACGCACTCGGCATACAGATAACTTTCATTTGGCGTACAACTTCTATCTGAAAATGCTTGCTTTCTTTGTGCTACGCCAGAAGGATGACAACACTGAAAACGTTACGCATGTGAATCTGTTGTGTCCATGAGGGCATCAGACTTGTTTAACCAGCTATCCTGTTCTTTCTCTCCCCCTTTCAATCTCTTTTGATTGGGAAAAAAAATAGGAAAGAATTCGTAACCATAAATATCGGAGTGTTAGCGACCTGGAGAAGGACGTGATGTTGTTGTGTCACAATGCTCAGACCTTCAACTTGGAAGGATCGCAGGTCGGGTTCAAATTATTTGCTTAGCAGAACTGCAATGTTGGTGTACGCCTTTGCATTTGTAAGCATGTTACGTTGGTCAATAAGAAGCCTGGGGGCTGTCTAAACTTGGGGCGGCCTTAACGTTTCCCCAGTTGTATAAAACAACCTTCAGGCCCGTATTTTCTGTTTCAGCTTGCTTTTAGTCTTCAGAGTTTGTTATAACTAGAAGTTCTCCTGCAGCTACAGTAAACTTGAAACATCTCGGTTGGAGAAATACCTAAGTCTGCCTTTACCACCCTTGATATCAACTAGTTGGTAGCTCTCCGTGGTGGTCTTCTTATTTAAAAAAATCTTCTGAAGAACTGAAGCTTTTCCGTGGAAGTTGAGTAATAAAATTTGCATTTGCTGAAGTAAATATAGACTGTGTCTCCATTTTGCTTCCGAGTGTATTGGTGGCTTGTCAGTCTTTATCTTGCAACTCATCCTCCATGATGGATCATTGCAGGAATCCATTTGTTGGCTAAGAGGTGCAGTCTTCACTGGTCTTGACCATGGCTAATACCAGGCATAGGCAAACTCGGCCCTCCAGATGTTTTGAGACTACAACTCCCATCATCCGTAGCTAACAGTACCAGTGGTCAGGGGTGATGGGGGTTGTAGTCCCAAAACATCTAGAGGGCCGAGTTTGCCTAGGCCTGGCTAATACGAACTAAGGTTCCCTATGGAAAACTCCACATGGAGGAACCTAGTTGGCATCAACCATAGCTAAGATCATTGAAGCCATGACCCTTAACCACAGTTTAAGCTGTCGGGGAAAGGGCAGAGAATTTGCAAGAAGAGACGAGATGAGAAGGAGGGGTGAAATCCCACAGCCTGTTCATAATCTGTGAACCATGGGTAAAGATTGCAAGAAGCTGAACTGTAACAGGCCCTATATCTACCCCAGAATTCTATTACTGTATTAGCTAACATAAACTCTCTTGTTCCTACTGCTGAAAATTAGCATTGGAAGAGTACATTTGTTTTAACCTGGATATATTGTTAGACTATAATCTAAGTCTTAATTAGAACTTTCCATTGAAGACTCTTGATATCATTAGTAATAAAACATTAAATAATTCAAACATAAGCAACTAAGTTTGTTCTGGGTACAGTATAAGCTTTCATGTGCATGCACACTTCTTCAGATTTAGATTATAGTCTAACATCATGAAAGCTTATACCCAGAACAAACTTAAGGTGCTGCTGGACAATTTTTTATATATTTTGACTGCGTCAGACCAACACGGCTACCTACCTGAATTCAAACATAAGAGAAGGTGGTACTTAGAAATGTGAAAACATAACGTGGAGCTTCATTTTGTTTCAGGCTGCCACTGAAAGGCTTTTTTTAACTCTCATTTAGGGCATGAGAAATTAACATTGGCATTTCCTGTAAAATTCATGCAACAAGACTTGTGACTTGTAATGGGGGAGAGAAGCCTTGCTCTCTCTGGGTTTGCATAGGAAATCGCGCTCCACGCTGTGAATCTTTGATGAAGCACAGCTTGCCGGCCTGACGCAACTCTGCTTTCCTGCCACAGATCTATGAGGACTCCATTGTTCTGCAGTCGGTGTTCAAAAGTGCGCGGCAGAAGATCGCCAAAGAAGAGGAAAGCGAGGACGAAAGCAACGAGGAAGAAGAAGACGAGGAAGATGAGTCGGAATCCGAATGTGAGCCCCTCACTTCAGTGCTTTTTTTCTCCCCAAAAATGTTTAGGGGTACTCTCATTTTGACTCAAGAAAGCCACCATTTTATAGTTCAAAGCGGGGGGGAAGTACAAAGAATATGCGTTACCCATATTGAAATAGTGCCCCTCAATGAGACCAAGCTTTTATCAGTAAAACACCACACATCCACATTCCACACTGCTTCACACATTAAACGCTCACTTCCGTCCGAGACTCGGCAAACACCGGGAAAGGAAATGAGGGGTAGCAACGGAACTGACGATTCACCAGGCTAGAGAAGAGAACTAACAATTTCTTTAAAATTAGTTTCTTTTCCTGGTAGATTCACAAAATGTTTAGGGATTTGCGTACCCCTGCACACACACCCCTGAAAAATAGCTCACTGTTATAGGAAATTTCCTTATATGAGATTTACATTCAGATTATTTCTTTGTAACTCTTATGTTGTAGAATAAGGAATGCTGATAAGGTCCTTTTCAGGGTGGTTTGTGTGTGTGTGTGTGTGTGTGAGAGAGAGAGAGAGAGAGAGAGAGAACGAGTGATTTCTGTGAGTTTGTTTCTTTGTTTTATATATGGTTTAAATTTATAGCCCACTCTTCCTTCCAAAGGAACCCAGGGGAGTTGATGGCTGAGAAACCTTAAACACTGGGCTTGACCCAAATTTAGTCACACACGAGACTAGATTCATTCACATCCATGGTGTGTAGGATTGCGATGATGGACGTAAATACCGTCGATGTTGACGGGTCTGCTGTAGAAGCAGGACTAAATCTGCGTCCGGTCTGTTAATTTTGGCCACTAAGTTTCTTTTGTGGGTTTGTTGTTGTTTTTTGCAGCCAAATCTGTGAAAGTAAAAATCAAGCTAAACAAAAAGGAGGATAAAAACAGGGAGAAAGGAAAAGGCAAGAAGCGGCAAAGTCGAGTCAAAGCCAAACCGGTTGTGAGCGACGATGACAGCGATGAGGATCAAGATGAGAATGTGAGTGTTGCTTGCAAGGGCCGTAAATTTGTTTTCCCCCATCCCTGTGCCTGTAACTCCAGTCGTCACGACTTGGATTCGCCTTTGGAGGTTAACAGTCCAGCAATGCGTTTTCCAGCGGGGGGCGCTGCAAGTATTTGGGGCTCCCCTGTCCCTGAGCAGGAGCCCTGCCGGCAGAGCTGATGGGAGCTGTCATCCAAAACCAGTTGGGGGCCATGGGGGCCGATGGGGGTGGGGTTCAGGATGCATGAAAGGTTTGAGAGCGCTAGCAAAGTATCCCCCCTCCTCTCCCTTAAGATGCTCAGCACTTGGACTCAATAGCTGAGCTCCAGGAAGTGATTTGCATCAAGAAATAAGTGGCAAATTCCAGGGAGATGCTCCTGAAAAAGGGGGAAGGAGGCCTTGAGAATGCCTGAAGTAGTTATTTGGAGCTCAGCCAGCCAAGTTAAAATTAAGTCCTAGAATGGAAAACCAAGTTGATGGACTCTGCTGAAATGGCAAAATTAACTGGGAAGCTCAGAAATCAAGAGGACCAGAATTTTTAAAAAAAGAATGGGGAAAGTTTATGATTTATCTACGAGACCATTGTAAGCAGGTTAAAACATGGGCAGGATTTCAACCACACTTGTGAACTAACGGAAAGTATGACTAATTTGGAAAGGTAAATCTTGGATAGTATTGATATGCAGGTGTAAATATTATTACTAGGACCCATGGAAGGGATGGGGGGAAGTCAGGAGATTCAGAGTAATCTTGATATTTCAGTCTTGAATTGTTATTTGCTGTGTGTTTATATTTTTAAAAATCAAATAAAAGTATTTTTTTAAAAAATTAAGTACTAAGGCTTAACTCAGGCATAGGCAAACTTGGCCCTCCAGATGTTTTGGGACTACAACTCCCAGGATCCCTAGCTAACAGGAGCAGTGGTCAGGGATGATGGGAATTGTAGTCCCAAAACATCTGGAGGGCCGAGTTTGCCCGTGCCTGGCTTAACTCTCTTTCTTTCTTTCTTTCTTTTATTTCCATATTACATCACATTGCAAATAAAACAAAATCTTCAATATGTCACCCCACCCCCTTCCCCCTACATATTTATCACTTACATCCTCAATCAAACATCGTATTCTTTTGCCCCTCCCCCTTCTTCCCTCCACCCCAACTCAATTTCCTCTACATTTGAAATTACCAGTACATTTATCTTTGCATTCATTTAAATACTTTACATTTTTAATCCAAGCATATTAGCATATCTTTTTTCTGAGCAATATTTTCCCATGGATTCATCAAAACATTTCCACTCCTTTTTTAATTTTTGATTTTATAATAGCTGTTAATTTTTACGCCTGGTTTAACTCTTGTATGGATAGCTGGAAAGAGCCCTCTGTTGTGCAGAATATTATTATATTATGTGGAGACCTGTGGTTTCTTGAAGAGCAGGGCCCCTTAATGGCAAAGGGGGTTTTGCCAGGGGAGTTCTGCAAGCCATTTGCAATCCGCAGGGGCTCCTGCACTTCAGATGGAAAAGAAAAAAATTCTGCAGGTGCCCAAAGGTTGCCCAGTATAGCCTCTAAAGGCCAGCTAAGGCTGCCAAAGGCCAGCTAAGGCTGCCTCAGCCCCACTAAACTCCCTGGGATTTGGTTCTGAGTCAGCATACCTCCCATCAGTCTTTTGGTATATTTATTTGGAAGTAAATCATAGCGGAAGCCGTGAACCTTGCGAGATGCGCGCCGCACAGCTGTGCATGATAGCTCATAAACCTATTACAGGGCATCTTGCGACAAACCCAGAGGCATGATGACTAAATTAACTGGCTTGCCTCGCTATCTCTTGGTTGCACCTTGTTTCTTTATTATGGCCCAAACAGGGGGTGTCAAAGTAACATTGTCCTTTTCTCTCTTTTTTGCAATGCTTTCAACAAACAAAATCTCAAACCTTCTCCCCCCCCCCCCTTGCCTCTTCCATCCAGGACCAGTCGGAAGCCAGCGGAAGTGACGACGAGTGATTCCCACGGTCTAAAGGAGAACCGTTCTTCTCTTCTCTCATTTTGCACCCAGCGAATTCACTCTGCCAGAATCGGCATCGGGGCGTTTCTGTATTTACATCATCTATAACTAGCTTTAGGATATTACCAGACAAACATTATGGTATCATGGTGTAAAAAAAAAGACAAACAAGGAAAAACATGTAACATACTGTGACCAAATGGGCCTCAAAGATTAAAACAAAAAACAAAAAAACTTTTGATGGGGGAAAAATGGGTTGATAGTATATTTCTATGGGTTGGGTTTAACTTACTAATGGTTTGACATTCCTGGTTTCAATATTTGATTAGATGCTCTCACCTGGCATCAGAAAGATTTGGAAACAATGTCTTTTGTAGCATTGCTAACCAGGAGAAGCCATTAAAAGCAACTGGTGATTTTATTTTTCATCAGGCAGTTTTCAAGGTTTTATTAGTTCTGTATTTGCTTCTTCACTGTGCTGCATATATACCATTTTCTTCAATGTACAGTAGCTAGCCTCTCTCTCTCTCCCCAATCCTGCTGCATTCATTGCTTCATTTGATTCTCTCTTGAAAAAGAAATGCTTTTCGAACTGTATACATGAAATTTCTGTCTACTGTAAACTTTACTTTTCCTTTTCTTTTATTCCTTCTCTTCTTCTTTTTTTCTTCTTGATTACAAAAAAGTTGGATTTAAAATGCTATTGAATATTGCAATCTATGTAGTATAATGAATGGCTTCTTTCATCCGGTTACCTTTTGTGTTACCAATGTGGTTTTGCCACCTTCCCCCTAAGTGTACTTAATCTTTGCTTTCTTTGCACAATGTCTTTGGTTGCAAGTCATAAGCCTGAGGCAAATAAAATTCCAGTAATTTTGACGGGTCGGTCTGTGCCCTCCGTGTTTTCCAAGCAGAATGACATTGCAGCGCCGAGCTTCATTCTCGCTTCCTTTCAGTGTTCAAAAGTCACCACGTGCCATGCGTGTTTTGCACCTGGCTCTCAGCTACTTGCGACCAAGTGAAGATGCTTGGGAGCCAGGATGGTGCCTGAAAACTCCGCCACCTGGGGATCCTTGAATCTAGGCTGCTTCCGCACACTAAGACCACATCCTGTAGATTTCTATCCGTTATACTTTAGCTGCACAATCCGAATGAATTCCAGGAGCCAAAATACTTTTTCTGTGCAGCCTGAGCAGCGAACAACATTATAGCTCATTGTTGTCACTTGTCTTCACTTGCCCCACCCCAGTGCCCTGCTCACAGTTGTGACTAATATTCCTACATTATGAACGGTCCATGTCACTGTTAAGAAAAAGAGGCAGGAACAGGCCAATAGATATGTGGGCTGTCCCCGGATCAAGTGACTTTTCTTTTTTAAAGGTCTCAAAGCTCTTCACCTAGTTCAATGTTGCCCTCTGAACTAGCCAGATGTTTAACTGAGACTCAGTCACATTTGGGGTCAAGAGGAACCGAAAAGAGAATCTGATACGATTTTCTTTTCTTCTTCTTCTTTGGCAATCCCTTGTAACCGAGTAAGATTCTCTTCCATGAATATGGTCTTAACAGTGAGTCCGTACTTGGCGATGGAGGCCAATTCTGGATCCACACGTCCTTCCACAGTGGGGACATTGGTTTCCGGGCTGGAGTTGATCACGGTGTGGATTTGCCAAGCGTGCCTTCCTCTTAGCACATTTCTCCCTTTGGTAAAGGCTTTTCTCCAACTGGAGCGCTCACAGGCCAGTGTTTCCCAGTTGTCAGTGTTTATACTACACTTTTCTAGATTTGCCTTGAGACAAGTCTTTAAACCTCTGTTGTTGACCACCAGCATTACGCTTTCCATTTTTAAGTTCGGAATAGAATAGTTGCTTTGGAAGACGATCATCAGGCATCCGACCGCACAACATGACCAGTCCAACGAAGTTGATGTTGAAGAATCATTGCTTCAGCCCTGGTGACCTTTGCTTCTTCCAGTACACTGGCATTAGTTCACCTGCCTTCCAACATGGTGGTGATCCCGCTTCACAGTATCGAGGGAAAGTCATAGATAGGGAGATATGCAACAAAATGCCTCCCTCTGTGCAAGGACTTCTGGCTGAGCAACAGAGCATCTCCCTCTGCTCTTAACCTTGCAGCAGAAACGGGGGTGGCCTGAGGAGGAGGAGACACACAACCTGAAATAAGCTCTAACAGAGAACATACAATCTAACAACTTCCCGTTGGCTTCCGGGTCAGCTTCACAGAAACTTTGCTATTGCTGCGCAGCTGCTTTATTTGGTTATTTCCTTCACATTGCATACATGTGGTTCCTCAGTGGCCCCCCATTCCGGCTCCAATCCGCCCCAGACCTGCTTGGCTTCCGCAAGGTGGGAGCCCCGTTGCCCTTCAAGAGCGCACACCCCTTTCTCGAGCAGGATCTCCACAGAGCACACGCAAAGCATTAAGAATCTTTCGAAGACTGCAAAATACTGCTTGAAAATTCTGCTTTGGTAAATCCCAGGGGAGGATTTGCATAGACGCCTCACCAGTGCGAAGCGGCACGTAAAACGACACTTGAAACCAAGCAACTTGGCCTTGACGATAAGGGAGATAAGCAAAGACTGTCGGGAGATTTGCTGGATGTTTCCGTTCTTGAGAAAGACACAGGGCTGCACTTAGATCAGATGAGCAACCCTTTTAAAAAAATAATACGTAACCACATTAGCCTTCCTGCCACCCACGCAGGTGCTCTTCAAACGGATGCAAATCCATTTGCTTCCACAAAAATGTGACAAGCAGCTGGAACAAAGGTCTCTGGGTCATGAGCTGTGTTGCACCAATGCATGGCACTGCAGCTATTTGTGTGTGTGTGTGTGTGTGTGTGGTTTAATTGAAACAGGATTTGAGGAACCAGAATGGGGCCACTGAGAAAAAAGGGAAGTTGCTGCTGGCATGACTGGTTTAACCTGAGGTTGACATCTCTCTTTATTAGTCTTAATATTCATAATAATAGAAGTGGTATTCATGCTGCTGCTGTTGCTGTTGCTGTTGCTGTTGCTAATGTTATACCAGCCCTATGAGGCTGAGGACTACAGATGCTCAGTATTCATGGATTGCTGACAGTAAGGAAAGAAAACCAGGTTGAACAAGAGCACTACTCTGAAGTAGTGAGAATATGCTGCAACATTTTGTTGAGGACACTATTTATTTCACCACAACCTACCTTGCAGGCTTGTGAGAATAAATGGAAAGAGTTTATAGCAAAAAAAGTCCCCTTTTTACATTTTCTTAATTAATTTTGAGATGTGGGACAGATTTTTGTTGTGCAAATGTCCCAAATTGACTTGAATTGTGCCACTTGATATTTGCCATTGGTCGGAAAGCGTAAACTGCTCTTTGTGTGTGGTTCTTGAACACCCCCTTTGGCCTGAACTACGTCCGAGGTTAGTTGTCGCTCGGACATTTGTGCCGTTCACCTGGACCTTGCCCACAAAATAGGGTCCTTTGCTAATAAGCTGCGGATTTGCCAGTTTACATTTTAAACATACATCGAAAAGAATCCTGGGGAGCTTTATATTTTTAAATTTACTTTAAGCACCAAAGGAGCAGAGAAGACAAGGGAGATCAATACAGTGGTACCTTGGTTCCCAAATGCCTTGGTTCCCGAACACCGAAAACCCGGAAGCAAGGGTTCCATTTCCAGAAGTCGGACGTTCGATGCCACTGTCGGCAATTGTTTCCGGTTGGCAATTTTAGAAGTCAAACAGACTTCTGGAACGGATTAAGTTTTGCACTTTTGTTTTTGCTATTTTGCATTTTTGTTTATGAGGCTTTTTCAGTTCATTTGTTTTTGTGACTGTGTGGAACCCAGTTCATCTACTGATTGATTGATTGATTGATTGATTGATTGTGTGTCTGTGGAAATGGATAAAAGCCCCCCCATCCAAACAATGACTATCATCAGTGCAGGGAAGATTTTTTTTAAAAAAAAAAATATCATCTACAATACTGTGTTATTTCTTTTATAGTACAGTACATTGTTTATTGCTTTTATTTTATGGATCAATGGTGTCATTAGATAGTAGAATTCATTTAAAATTGCTGTTTTAAAGGTTGTTTTTAAAAGTCTGAAATGGATTGATCCGTTTTGCGTTACTTTCTATGGGAAAGAGCCCCATGGTTTTGCAACGCTTTGGTTTTGGAAGGGACTTCTGGAACGGATTAAGTTTGAGAACCAAGGTACCCAATACTAACTTCACCCCAAGCCATGGAAACGCAGGGGAGTTTCCTGTGACCTTCCAATATTGTGCAGCAAAGATCCGCATCTGAGGGATGGATGATAATCCTTGTATTAAAAAGAATCGACTAACTTTCCTTGACAGCTTTTCTCATCCTCTTTCCATTAGGTGGAGTCAGAACCCTTTCTGGTCTCTCCTGTGTTAGGATCTTGGGAGTTGCTACTTGAAAAAGATCTGTTGCCTTCCCTTTAGCTTGCAGTCTTATGCACACAAACCTGGACTTAAGTCCGATTCAGCAAAATGAGACCCACTTTGCGCATAGGCTTGCACTGTTAAACAATTCCCTCCCTTTTCTCTCTGTTCAGCATTATATATTTTTATCTTGTTCGTCATCTGAATGAATGAGCCAAGTTAACAATTCTTATGGCTGTAAAGAGAAAATAATCTCAAACACAGAATCTGGGATGGGAGAGAATGAGCTTTTTCACTGGTCAATAGAAAACAGGGCACATGCTCCTCCCAATTATTCACAGAAGCCAATTACATTATAAACGTAAGAAATTTATACAAACTGGCTTAATTTTCATAATCTAAACAGACCGCAAACTTCAGCCTTCCCTGCCGCAGAACTTTGTGCAGGCATTTGAAATCTTCATTTAAAAAAGAAAGTGCCAAGTGTGTGCAATGTGGGCCACCCCCTGCAGGCGTCAGGTGTGCATTTCACAGTTGGCCGCCTTAGTAATTCTGTCCTGATAGCACACCATACACAATCCGGTGCCATTAAAATCCATGTGAGCCATTGCATGGCTGAGAGGTATCCGACAAAGTACCACATTTTTCCGTGTGTAGGGGGGGGGCTACAATTTAAGAAAGGGCTTCGTTGATGAACTTTTTTGGGGAGGACTGGCCTGAGTTGTTGAGCTTTTGTTGGGGGGGGGGGTATGCCGATAATGACTCTACCAGCTTGCTGCAGCAACAGCCAATCCAAAGCAGCCCTTACAGCAGACACCATTCATAGAATCATAGAGTTGGAAGAGACCTCAAGGGTCATCCAGTCCAACCCCCTGCCAAGCAGGAAACACCATCAAAGCATTCCTGACAGATGGCTGTCAAGCCTCTGCTTAAAGACCTCCAAAGAAGGAGACTCTACCACACTCCTTGGTAGCAAATTCCACTGCCGAACAGCTCTTACTGTCAGGAAGTTCTTCCTAATGTTTAGGTGGAATCTTCTTTCTTGTAGTTTGAATCCATTGCTCCATGTCCGCTTCTCTGGAGCAGCAGAAAACAACCTTTCTCCCTCCTCCATATGACATCCTTTTATATATTTGAACATGGCTATCATATCACCCCTTAACCTTCTCTTCTCCAGGCTAAACATACCCAGCTCCCTACCAGCCAATCACCACTGACAGGCTCCTGCTCACGGCTGCAACCAACCCCCGTCCCCACTCTGCACTAGGTAAAGGTAAAGGGACCCCTGACCATTAGGTCCAGTCGTGACCGACTCTGGGGTTGCGCGCTCATCTCGCATTATTGGCCGAGGGAGCCGGCGTTTAGCTTCCAGGTCATGTGGCAAGCATGACAAAGGCACTTCTGGCGAACCAGAGCAGCACACGGAAACGCCGTTTACCTTCCCGCTGTAGTGGTTCCTATTTATCTACTTGCATTTTGACGTGCTTTCGAATTGCTAGGTTGGCAGAAGCTGGGACCAAGCAACGGGAGCTCACCCCGTCACAGGGATTCGAACCACCAACCTTCTGATCAGCAAGCCCTAGGCTCAGTGGTTTAACCCACAGCACCACCTGGGTCCCCGCTCTGCACTATCCATGTATAAAACAACCCCCCCCCCCATTTTAAACATTCTTTTTCAGTCTTATACATGGGAGAGTAAGGTGCGCTCTTCTGCTGCGAGCGGTCTGCCCCACGAGTTCAGGGGCAACTGAGCCAATGAGACACTGAGGTGGCCAGTCAGCTCCGCCCTCCTGCGCACCTGGGACTGGGCAACTGGGGGGGGGCGCCAGGCAGATCTTTGCACCCCAGCACCACATATGCTTAAGATAGCCCTGCTTGGCATATTAGTGACCACACACAGTGTGGCTATTAAGCATGCCCGGTCTCCCCCCTCCCTTTAATTTTGTCCCAAATGTTTTCTGCACTCTTGCCAGGCTCTAATATGGACTGTAGAGTTTTGGCTACATAGGGGTCCACCATCAGATAGTGTGACTGGTATATCAGATGCAGTGAAATCATTCTCTTCCATTCTGACCCTTTGCCCTTCTCTCGATTCCCTTCTCACGTCTCTTCCTTCTTGATGTTTCGGCTTCTTTCCTGGCCTCCCCTCCCCTCCTTAGGCAACACGGTCCTTTTCTCTGTCCTCCTGACTCAACACAAAATGTTTGTGGGCAACAAGGCCGCAGTTCAAGAGGACAGGTGAGCCCACAGACTTCGGGAAATCCTTTGCTGCTCTTGAGCTCAGCTGAGCCTGACCCCGAGGTCAACAGCAGACCTTCAAGAAATGAAATGAAGAGACCGATAATGAAATGAAGCAAAAATCTGGAGACTATGGGAAATGACTGGGGCGGGCAGGCAAGGAGGGAGGCAAGAGAGCAGGACCACATCAGAAGTGCTAGAAGCCGAAAGGGAGAGCAGCAAAAGAACCCCTTCACAAGTGCTTTTGGAAAGGATTATTATTATTGCAATTGGACTTTGCAGACCCTCCAAGGGTCCCTATTTTCCAGGGACAGTCCCAGATTTACAGAAGCTGTCCCGGTTTCTGATTTGATCCTGGAATGCCCCGCTTCTCCTTAGGGTGTCCCCATTTCCATCAGAGAAATGTTGGAGGGGGCGGAGTTATGTGACTCCCAAGCTAAGGAGATATGTAACTATACAACCTTTAGAAGACGCCTGAAAGCAGCCCTCTATTTTTTATAATTTTTGATGGTTTATTATGTTTTTATATATGTTGGAAGCCACCCAGAGTGCTTGGGCAACCCAGTTAGATGGGTGGGATATAAATAATAAAATTGTTGTTGTTGTTGTTTCCTTGAAACATTTGAAGAAATGTTAGAGGGTATGGACTTTGTATTCCCAGCAAGAAATGCATGCTTCTGAGATCTGAGACCTAACCACATATAAAGGTAAAGGGACCCCTGACCATTAGGTCCAGTTGTGACTGACTCTGGGGTTGCAGCGCTCATCTCGCATTATTGGCCGAGGGAGCCGGCGTATAGCTTCCAGGTCATGTGGCCAGCATGACAAAGCCGCTTCTGGCGAACCAGAGCAGCACATGGAAACACCGTTTACCTTCCCGCTGTTGTTGTTGTTGTTGTTGTTGTTTAGTCGTTTAGTCGTGTCCGACTCTTCGTGACCCCATGGACCATAGCACGCCAGGCACTCCTGTCTTGCACTGCCTCCCGCAGTTTGGTCAAACTCATGTTCGTAGCTTCGAGAACACTGTCCAACCATCTTGTCCTCTGTCGTCCCCTTCTCCTTGTGCCCTCCATCTTTCCCAACATCAGGGTCTTTTCCAAGGATTCTTCTCTTCTCATGAGGTGGCCAAAGTATTGGAGCCTCAGCTTCACGATCTGTCCTTCCAGGGAGCACTCAGGGCTGATTTCCTTAAGAATGGATAGGTTTGATCTTCTAGCAGTCCATGGGACTCTCAAGAGTCTCCTCCAGCACCTTCCCGCTGTAGCGGTCCCTATTTATCTACTTGCACTTTGACGTGCTTTCGAACTGGGGTGAGCTCCCGTTGCTCGGTCCCAGCGCCTGCCAACCACATATACATGCCATGTAAAGTCTCGGGGAGTTCCTCCTGTGTCCTGTGTCTTTTTAGAACAGGGATAAGGAACCTTTCACACTTCAGAAGTTGCTGGGCTGCAGCTTTCATCCACTGGCTGGGGCTGGTGTGAAGTGGAGTCCAGCAACATCCAGAGAGCCACAGGTTCCCTATTCCCTACTTTCGAATTAAAACCTCTCCCTAAGTCTCTCTTTAAATGCCTAGACTATTTGAGAGCTGGCACTGATGCCCACGTCACCCACCATTCCTGCTGGCACAGAACCAGTGGCATTTGCAACACACCTTTGAATCTACTTGCATTTTAGGTCTCTGTTTTGCAAAGTGTAATGCATATTTGGGAGAGAGATACTTCCCTGCTTTTAGCTGAAGCCTGTACCAAAAAAGGCATCTAGAAGAACAGTGACGCTGGCCTATTGGAGAGGCAGGATTACTTACTTTTATTATTACGGCCATAGGCCCATATCAAGATATCAACACAAAACAATGTACATCGTACAACAGAACAAAACAAAACAAAAGTAAACAAAATCAATTCCATTCATAAAAATCCTATCCCTATAAATATTATAAATTTACAATTACAAGGTAAAAAATATCACTTAGATCATCTGGTCACCACTATAGATCAAACATTAGGGCAAAAAATCAATAATCATAAAGTAACCCATTTTTCCTCTTGTAGGATAGAACTGCAATCAGGTATCTAGCTACAAGGAGTGATCTACTTGGCTCATTATCCTGTAACAGATATGTTAACTGGGATTCCGAAGTCTTATCCAAAGTTTCAGATATTAAGGGGGATAAAAATCTGGTCCGAGGGACCATGTGCAAGGGGCAACAGAATAATATATGATGGAGGGATTCAATGGATCTGTTGTCACATGCACACAGAACTGAACTCTGGCCTTTCGAGAACCTATTATTCACAACATTGGAAGGAAAGACATTAAATCTTGCCTTAATAAAGGCAAACCTATGGGCTGCGACTGATAGGGATGTCAAATAAGATGGAATCTGCGGGGAGGGCACTATGCCGAGGTTCGATGGTGAACAGGTACCACTTCCCATTATGACATTTTGCTGGAGGTCCATCTCCTCTAGTTTTTGCTTGAGGGTTCTTTTAGCTGTGGCAAGGTCTAGTTTCAACAAGTCCGAAGGGGACAGTTCATAGGACACAATTTTAGTATGGATCGTTTTTGCCCAGGGACTAGGAAACTCGTCTCGCCAAAGACATTGGATCAGATAACGATTCGGAAGCCTGTACCACAGAGACAGCCAATAGCATAGAATACGCCTCCAGAAAATAGTTTCTAGAGAGGAGATTTTTAATTCTAAGCGAATGGCTGAATTACTGACACACTGAGGCAGTTTTAATAGACGTCTCATGAATTGATTTTGGATTACCTCCAAAGGCCTTAAATTTACTGCGGTCCCCCATAGTGGGGCGGCATAGGTCATTGTCGCGATCACTTTGTTGTTAAATACCTTCAAGGCGGATGGAACGTGGAGAGCCCCATCAGAGAAGAAAAAGCGCAAAAGCGCGAAAGAAAGGGCTTTGGCCTTATTTAGGGTATATGCAATATGTGCTTTCCAGCCCATATTGTGTTGGAGATAAACTCCTAGGTATTGAAATTTAAAAACCTGTTCGATAGGTTTCCCGTCTAGTTCCCACTTATATGATTTTCGACTTTTGGAAAAAATTAAAACTTTGGATTTAGATTGGTTTATGGTGAGAAAATTGGATTTACAATATGAAGCAAAAATTTTGAGTGCCCTCCTAAGGCCAATTCTCGAAAAAGAGAGGAGAACTGCATCGTCTGCGTAAAGTAATAGTGGGCAGCGGTAGTTTGCAAGGCGTGGGGCGTGGATGGTTATTTGGGATTCAGCTAAGGGTGCCCTCATATCGCTAATGAATAAATTGAAAAGAAGAGGGGCTAAGATACACCCTTGCCGGACTCCTCTGTTGATGGGTACAGTATTTGTGAGGTCGCCGGCAGGGGTTATTCTCACCCTGGCAGCCGACCCTTCGTGAAGTTGAATCATTAGCCATAATAACCTCCTATCAATTCCCCAGCGTGCCAATTTTTCCCAAAGTAGCCTTCTGGGAATACTATCAAACGCGGCTTTGAGATCTATAAAGGCCGCGCAAAGTTGACCTCGAGTTGGAAAAGTATATTTTTGAGCTAGATGGTACAAAACTAATACATGATCGGTAGTTGAGTGATTTGGTCTAAATCCTGCTTGTTCAGGGCCTATCAGTTGTTTTTCGTCAGACCATTGGACAAGTCTGGTTAACAGGAAGCGTGCATATATTTTCCCAATTATTGACAAAAGACTGATGTTTCTATAGTTCCCCGGATCAGCTGGGGAACCTTTTTTGTAAATTGGAATTATAATTGCATCCTTCCATGTTTTGGGTACAAGTCCAGTTGCGTTGATGGCATCAAAAGTAATAGCAAGGATTTTTGCCCACCAAGCAGGATGGAGTTTTATGGCTTCCGCCGGGACCAGATCGGGCCCGGGGGCTTTGCCGATCTTAAGTTTAGCGATTAAATCCAAAATTTCATCCGGCTCAGTGGCAGGCCAAATAGGGAGGTGTTCAAACAGATCATCAAACGTATAGGTCTTGGTTTCTGTTAGCGCAAAATATTTCCTTAAAAATAGTTCCCAAACTGGGGCAGGGATGACTGTTAAGGGGTACTTTTTAGATCTTCTATTAATGAGGTGCCAGAACTGTTGTGAGTTTTGGGATCTGGAGGCGACTATTAGCGCTTGCCAGCGATTTTGCTGCCACTTACGCTTGGCTATTTTCTGAGCCTGCTTGTATGCAGTTTTGGCTTGTTGATAATTCGGGGGTAATACTAGGGCGCCAGAGAGTTTATACTCATTGTAGATAGTGCAGAGGTGCTGTCTAGCTTGTTTGCATTGCGAGTTAAACCAGGGAGCACCAGTCTTGTATTGGGTCCGGTTAACTCGGTGGGCCGGTACTGTGAAGAAGGATGTGAGATCTTCCATAAACAAAGAAAATACATTAATGATTTTGTCATGTCCATATGAGTCTAGATTTGAGGCAATGTGAGATTGAACTATCTCTTTTTGGAAAAGTTCCATATATTTTTGGGCCTGAGTTGGAGACCATTTTATTCCTTTCACTTGTGCTGCAGCATTTAATCCTATATGTGTGGGATGTGTAGCCTCTACCGGGTGCCAATCCATTGAAAGTTTGGCAACCAACGGGAGGTGGTCACTCAGTTGGACATTTTCTATTTTAAAATAAAAAGGATTTGAAAGTAAGTCTTTGGAAACTATGAAGTAATCTAGCACACTGTTTGTAAATGCGCTCAGGTGGGTGAATTCACCGGGGATATCCGGAGGGCAGTTACCATTTAAAATGATTAAATTTAAACGAATTATCATTTGGTATAAAAGGACACCCGCTTCATTCACTCTGTTATCTTTTGACCGCCTCTGTACATAGAGGGATAGATCCAGATTTTGGTGGCCAGGAGTAACCCACCACTTAGCCTTACTCAATGCCTCCCAGTTTGCAGCCGTACGAGCATTAAAATCACCTCCCAGTACTGAAGGGGTATTTGGGTACTTGGTGTAACAAAGAATTAAGTGCTCTTCAAGCATTTCCCATTTAGAATGGAGGTCCGCTATTTGGCCTCCAGGAGGGAGATAAACATTTGTAATTAGTAACTCAAATTCCCCCCCGGAAATCAGGCCTGTGATGGCATAAGGGGGTAGTGACTGGACAAGTGTAAATTTGGCCTGCAATTTAAGAGAAATGGCAATCAACAAACCGCCTCTAGGGCGTCCGCCTTTAAGGGAGGGGCAGGCTGGGAGTGAAATGAGATCGTAGCCATTTATATCAATTGCCTCCTCTTCCCAGGTTTCTTGCAGGAGTATTATCTGAAATAAATTTATAAACTTCAAAAATTCAGGATCTAATTTTTTCCCCCTCCATCCTGCAATATTCCAACATAAAAATGCCAGGGGGGATTTTCTAGTCCGGCTATTTAGCAGTCAATTCGGATACAAGAGAGGTTCTTTAGTGGAGGGAGTTGCAGTTGCAAAAAAATCTGTTATTTTACTTTGGGAGGATGACGACAGAGATGGGCATCCCAAAGTGGTAACCGTATTAGGACGGTTTGGCTGTAAAGTTGGCATGCTTGTTCCGCTAGAGGTAGCTCCTTGTCCTAAAATAGTCTGTGATTCTGAAGAAGTTGGAGAGCGTAGAGGAGCATTACTCAAGGAGATGGAGGTTAAATCGGCAAAGACAGGATCTCTATTAGAATTGTCATTTGGAATTTGGATAATTTTGTTTATACGACCCATCGGGTCTTCAATCAGATCCGACCTCATATCTTGTACTAAGGGAATTCCTTCCCATAGAGGTTGAGGTGGTCGGGGGTCAACTATAGGATCAGATATTATGGAAAGGTTTCTTCGAGGTCTCATTTGCTGGTTGGGTGTTGTTCTATCCGGAGAGGGTGAGGATTCTAAGGTCGGCATGGATGAGTGTGTCGAGGTGGAATTTAGCTCTTGCTGGGGGGCCAAGACTTCGTCCTTCGCTGAGTCCGTCGGGGGGAGTGGGTCAAAATTTATTAAGGCTGATGTTGAGGGTCCGTCATGCAGATCAGGGCATAGTGTCGATGTTGCCCGGCGCGATAGAGCCTGCTGAAGACATTTGGATTTAGGCACGGGGCTGAATTGAAGGAGGTCCTCTGCTTCTGTCGACGATGATGGAATCAGCTTATTTTTGACCTTTACTTTATCATGGACACGTAAAAGCTGCGATTTAAGCGCATCGAGTCTTTGAATTGTTTCTACTTGTTCATCCCACGGGAGTTCGCCAAAAGAAATGATGAGCGCGCTTTCGTCCAAGGAAGTTTGTAGGATATCAGGTACAGGTGAAGGTTCATTAAGTGGACAAGGGGGTGTTGAAATTGGATGGGGAAGATGTAAAGCGGCATCTTTATCAAGTGTGTCAGGGCAGTCTGTACTTTGGGGCGTGCCATCAGCTACTCTGCATAATAAGGGTTTGATCATTTTATCCACAAACACCCTCGTTGGAATAATGCCAGCCATAATCAGGTCCTTTTTCCGACGTACGATGATGGAGGGGATCTTTGGCGAATGAAAAGCCAAAATCACCTTGAGGGAGCCGTCCTGCTGTACCAGGGGCAGGACCGCATGTATGTCTATTTGTTGGTTCTTGATCTTTAGGATTTTACTGAGGCATTATTTAGCCCCTTCTAAGCTGAGCCATTTTCCTGTTTCAGCCCGGGTGAAAAGGCAGATTTTCTTAGGTTGTAGGACTAGTGCTTGTTTATTTAATTGAGGATTAAGGTGATATTTGTGTTTTCTCGCCTCCGTTTTAACTAAGAGGGGATGGAGAGCCGAAGACTTTTTAACGATGGACGAGTTTTGAAATGTTTTTAGTTCGGATGTTTTTAAGTCAGATTTTTCCACTTTCTGGAGATTTGATAATTGGAGAGATATCTCATCCATTTTTTTGAAAATATAGTGGAGAGTTTGAATAACCAAGTGTAGCTGTTCGCATCTAGGGCAATCCATCAGGTCAGGGGCTGTTCCTCCTTTCAGAGGGGTTTTGTTCCCTTTACTCGGAGAGTTCGATTGGGTCTTTGATTTGGAGGAACACTGGACCATCGCTGTAGGGGATAGTTCAGGGCCTTCTAGCGGGAGGAAGCGATTGTAGGTTTCCACCCCGGCATGGTGGTCTATTTGGTCATTCCCTCTTTTCCCCAGGTGTCTGTCAGTCCTTTTTAATTTTGGTTTTGGGAGCGACAAAGGTTCTTCAAGTTCTCTCAAACGTTTCCCATGACCCATAGCTAGCAAGAGTTAAAAGCCAATTCCTTTAAAATAAGAATTAAAAACCACCGAGGGGAGGAGCTGTAGAACTGGGGCTTACAAGGAGTTTATCAATGCCTTTGAAATAGGAAGATAACAAATGAGGCAATCTTTCACAGCTTGCTGGAACGGTAGGCTAATGGGTTCACAGCCTCCACTCCATCCCCATAAACTTTCCTTCTAAAAGCGTGCTTAGTTGCACACACACACACAGAAACTAAAACGACGTCAATCCACAATTTTTTATCGTTGGAGCCGGCGTCAACAATAAAATATATAAAATGCTGCATGTAAAAATTCTTGCCAAGACGAAAGACTATCAGCTCTTCTGTGGGTTTTTTGCTCACAGTTGCAGTTGTACTAGGGAGGGGATACTTCAACAGCGAGAGTGGGAAGCACTCTTTGTTCCTCCAAATTGTGCCCTCTAGCTTCCCCGCACACACGGCCTAGTAGATTTAGAATCTTCGGAGTCTTTAGATGTTAACAGCCGGCAAGGGGGGCCATACAAGGGGGGCCGGGGGAGGTAGAATGGAGCAATAAATTTCACTGGCTGAAGCCGTAGCCCCAGCTCTTCCTCACCACCTTCGGAGTTTATCGTAGGGCCCTCCGTGAGTCGGTCTCAGCAGAAAGGGAGTAGCTCCCAAGGCCTTGCCAGACCCTTATCAGGTTAGCAATTTGGTTTTTCTCCCGGGAGTTTATCTTAGCCTTGTTATGTTCCTTTAGGGAGTTCTACTCACTCAGCTGCAGGTTTTCTTCAGCTGTCAGTCCTTCTTTCGATTAAAAGGATAATAAAACACTAGTAAAATAATACAATACTGATGCGAAGCTCGAACGGTGCTTCCACTACCGCCGCCATCTTGGCTGGATCTTATTGGAGAGGCAAGCCAGAGACCGCCTTAGTGAACCAATTGCCCTTTCTTGTATCTGTGAATCAGAACAGGGTTTATCACCTTCCAGAAACCGTTTTTAAATAGAACATAGCAATGCCATTCTATGAAAACTCTGTGGCTGCAGAGCATTGCTGTTGGCCTGAAAACAAACCGCTTGCTTTCTCCACCACAGGCAGCATGGGACTGTTATTTTGCAATAACTGCCTATGGTATTAACAGTATCTTCTAATTACATCAATTAACCATAAGAGCAGCACAGTGAAGTGAAACAGCAATTTAGCTTGTTTTGTTTCACTGCAATGAAGTATTGAAATTCAGCTGCTTTTTCCATTTGGAGAACAGAAGACCTTTGCTACTGCGTTTTGTTTTTTAAATGCCAGTTTTTACCAATGACTGATTTAAGCTTATTAATTGCTTTTTCACTATTAAATGAGTAACAAACCTTAGGAGTCCTACTCTGTCCCTGCCAGGACACTCTCCCATTGCTTTGCCCTGTATTATTCGGATCCCTCTGCTATCCCTCTACTGTGACCTGAAGCAGGGCTGTTCAGGTGGTGGCCCCCACATTTCTCAAATGCCCTCCCCGGAAGCCTGCTAAGTTCCCCCCCCTACAGAATCTTAGCAGTTAGAAACAAGTTCTTCTTGTGTGGTGTAGCCAATGTGGTGTAGTGGTTAAGAGCGGTGGACTCGTAATCTGGGGAACTGGGTTCGCTTCCCCGCTCCTCCACATGAAGCTGCTGGATGACCTTGGGCTAGTCACACTTCTCTGAAGTCTCTCAGCCTCACTCACCCCACAGAGTGTTTGTTGTGGGGAAAGAAGGGAAAGGAGATTGTTAGCCGCTTTGAGACTCCTTAGGGTAGTGATAAAGCAGGATATCAAATCCAAACTCCTCCTCCTCCTCCTCTTCTTCTTTTTCTTCTTCTTCTTCCTCTTCTTCTTCTACCACAATGAACATATTTACTTCACCGGTTAAAGCAAAGGCTTGTTTTACCATTATTATTTTTTCATGCTTATTGATTTCTATTTGGCAGCAAGTGATTTTAAAGTCAGGGTTAGAGAATGGTTTGACCTGTTGATAATACGGTATTATCCTGTTGCATTGCATTATGCTACACCTGGCCTGGGGAACTTCTGGACCATGCTCAAGGGTCCTAATTTGTCCCACAAGGTCATTTTTCCCAACTAATACGCCTGCCTCACAACTGACTTCTGGTGTGGGGCAGAAGCAAAGGGAGCCTTAAAAGGCAGGCCCGAATGTCCCTCTGGAAGTGGGGCTGGTGTGTAGTTCAAATAATGCTAAGCCATTGTTTAGGGTTCACTGCAAACCAGCCCAGAGAGTCATTTGTGGGTAGAGGTTCACAATGTGAGGGACTTCCACACCATCACGAAGGACCTTCAAAAGGGCATGTAGGAGATGGGTGGAAATGTCCCAGTTCCCCATGGAAGCAGCTGCACCCCTGTATGCTTTGAGATGTAGGAAAGCCACCACATGGGGGTGTCGTGGGCTGGGAGTCAGCTTCACCTGCTGAACAGCAGCCTGAAGAGGGAGAAGGTGGAATGACTCTACCTGCAGCTGATCAGCCTTCAAGGATGGAGGAGAAGGACTGGTGAGAACCAGCTGGCTTCAGCCCTCTGAAACAGAGTTCTCATTTCCAGTCAGAGACTGGAAACAACGCCTGTGGTTCCTGGCCCTATGTTGCCACTTCCTGCTCTCTGTCTGGACCTAGTGATCATCTGGATTTCCTGACTTCTGGACTGTCTGGCAGTAAGATGGGCCATGGCTCTGGATTTGAGATCTTGAAGTCAATTATTTTGCTCACTCGGTGATAGTACCATAGCAGACGCTCCTGTGATTGAGCTGAAGATGCGCACAATGAATGGACAAAGGCAGGGCCATCTTTACCTGGGGGTCCAAGGGGTGCGGGGCACCTGGGTGCCGAATTCGGAGTGTGTGCCAAATGTATACCTACTGTATACCGGTCCCTCTCAATCGGTGGCAGTGAAAAGCAATAGAGCAAAAGTCCCCGTCCCCCTCCACCGCTCTGTTACTCTATAGAGTCTATAGCGTCAAATATTCCTGATGAGTCAGGAAACAAAAGCAGCTCTTTCCGCTGCGTCATTGTTACAGGTGAGTGATTTGCCTCCTAAAAAAAGCTCAAAAATTTTGGCCTCCCCCCTCCCCAAAAAAAAGCTCAATAAAAGAGTTAATTTGGGGGCGCTGGGTGGATCTTTGCACCCCAGTGGTGCATATGCTAAAGATGGCCCTGGACAAAGACAATGTTGCAGAGTACATAGAGAACATTCCATCTCAGTTCCACCATATAACTAGCGATGCTTTTGGATTCCGCCTCCTGTAGCTGCTTCTCTGCTTTGTGTTTCCTGTGCGACTTAATTTCCTCCCAAGAGAATCGAAAGCTTTGAGGCTCCTTTGTTGGCTATGCAGTTTGCCACCTTAAAAGGGACAGCAGAGTGCATTATACGCAGACATTTCACGTTGCCATGAGCACAGTTTTTGTTTTAGCTAATTATTTGTTTGCTATAAGGGGCAATTGTAACAAAAAGGAGATTATCTCCCGTCCTCTGGACGCTCCTCTGAGAGCTTCTCTTGGTGTCTGGTCCTCTGTAGTCTCCAAAGCAGCATGACCGTTGTCAGAAGGGAAATTGATGCAATTGTGAGCAAAGTCTTATAACAATATATTTGGTCCCTGTCACATTTTATGGATTTCTCTACCTCGCACCCTTCCACCCCCCACCCCCAATGGAGGCTTTGCATGCTGCCTCAAGGCATTTGAAAGAAAGGAACGTACTTTCAGTGGGCAAGCTTCCTTAATATTTTATCATGTTTGTTTGCAAAATAAATGAGGAAGATCTGTTGTATGTGAGGTGGGAAAAGCCCTGGCCCTACCATGAAATATTTGTTTTGTGTTGGATTTATGCTACTGGGATTTTATTGATTATTTCTCGTTTTATTTTATTTTGCTTCCCCCACACCCCACCCCCACCTCACCCCTTCCACCATTGTAATGTGACCATCAGAAGGTTAGCCATGGTTGAGACATGATCCTTTTCCCAGAGCAATACAATTTGTAAAATTTGCATATCATTCTAATGAAAAACCAAACAGCCTTTTAAACACCATTTTATGTTATTTTGTGTTTACAAATCCTGTCCGTGTTTCTATAAATCCCATTGACTTCAGTGGGTTATTTGCTCTCCTTTTCTCTTTCCTGTCTTTTGGATTCTATTTGTTCTAGATACTATTTTATTGTATTGTGAAAACTTTAATAAAAAACTTTGGGAGAGGGGGGAAGAAAGTGGAGGAAATATAATATTTACTACAGTAAAGATACCCGAGGTAAAACTGATCTTTTTTTTTTAATGCAATATTAGTACAGCCATGTGAAATATTCAAGCACTAATTTTGAAGACTTGCATTCTCATTTAATTAGTTCCAAATCCAACTGTATGAAGAAGAGAGAGCTTATCATGACATTTACAAATGTCTGTCCCATATGCCAAGCGTTTAGGGAAGTTTGTAATGTTTGATCATGTTTTTAATACCGTGGTACCTTGGTTTACGACCTTAATACATTCCGGAAGTCCGTTCTTAAACAAAGCGTTCTTAAACCAAGGTGTGCTTTCCCATAGAAAGTAATGCAAAATGGATTAATTCGTTCCCGACTTTTAAAAACAACCCCTATATCAGCAATTTAACATGACTTTTACTATCTAACAAAACCATTGATCCATAAAATGAAAGCAATAATCAATGTACTATACTATAAAAGCAATAAAACAGTATTGTAGATGATATAAATTTAAAAAAAATTAAAAAATTCTTACGTGCACTGATGGTAGTCATTGTTTGGATCATACCTGCCAAGTTGCTGTCAGAGAAATAAGGGACCGGGCCGGAAATAGCAGACCGGAAGTAGCGCTGCCGCCATTTTGGAACTGGGCGGAGCATGCTCAGAAGTGACTTTTGATGCTGCTTTGCCCAGTTCCAAAATGGCCGTCGCGCCAGAAGTCGCACTGCAGCCATTTTGGAACTGGGCAGAGCAGCATCAAAAGTCGCTTCTGAGCATGCTCCGCCCAGTTCCAAAATGGCTGTTGTGCCAGAATAAACCGGGAAAAAACAAAAAAATCCGTTTTTTCAGCTAGGAACAGCTGGAAAAACGGGGATTTCCCGGGGGAAACGGGAGACTTGGCAGCTATGGTTTGGATGGGGGGCTTTTATCCATTTCCACAGTCACACAATCAATCAATCAATCCATCAGTAGCTGAACTGGGATCCACACAGATCCTGCCCCCATGCTGCTGCAGGAAATGCTCCCTAGAGTGCGCACCTCCCGCAGTGGCATGGGGGGGGGGGAGATGGCTGGCAGGTGCGCAGCTTCCCTCCCTCACGGCTGCGGGAAACGCCATGACAACCCCCTTCTCTGCTGCCGGACAACGGAAGTGTGGCACTCAAAACAGAAGTGCACCCCCAAACAGAGTACATTTGTATACCAAAAAAATACGCAACCTGGAAAAGTCATTTCCAGGTTTGAAGTGTTCGTAATCCAAAAGGTTCATTAACTAGGCTGTTTGTAACCTGAGGTACCACTGTATTCTGTTTGGAGCTGCCCAGAGTGGCTTGGGAAACACAGCCAGATGGGCGGGGTATAAATAATAAATTATTGTTATTATTCCCTTTGCCTTTAGCAAAGAGCTCTCTAGGCTTTCACTTGACATCAAATAGCATGTGGCAATGTGGCTTTCAATCTACATGCCAGGTGAAAACACAGCTCCTTCCATGAATCCTCCGTTCAAAAATGAGGATGAAATCGGCACTTAGAATCATAGAGTTGGAAGAGACCACAAGGGCCATCCAGTCCAACCCCCTGCCAAGCAGGAAACACCATCAAAGCATTCTTGACATATGGCTGTCAAGCCTCTGCTTAAAGACCTCCAAAGAAGGAGACTCCACCACACCCCTTGGTAGCAAATCCCACTGCCGAACAGCTCTTACTGTCAGGAAGTTCTTCCTAATGTTTAGGTGGAATCTTCTTTCTTGTAGTTTGAATCCATTGCTCCGTGTCCGCTTCTCTGGAGCAGCAGAAAACAACCTTTCTCCCTCCTCTATATGACATCCTTTTATATATTTGAACATGGCTATCATATCACCCCTTCACCTTCTCTTCTCCAGGCTAAACATACCCAGCTCCCTGACCCTAACCCCTTCCTAACATCCAGTTCTGCATTTTGGGTTGAGAGAATCATAGCATTGGTTTTTTGGTTTGTTTGTTTTAAGTCTTCAACATGGTATTTCATTTTGTTCATACACACACTATGCCATAAACTCATATGGGATTGGTTCCAGCAGCCTGCCACTCTTTCTCACAAAGTGGGGCTTCTCTTGGAGGAGCAGGCTGGCATTTTAGTTCAAACCAAATTCCCTTTTCCTTTGCTTCTTTTTTCTGTCTCTGCTCTTTGAGTCCGTAATATGCTCAATTCGCACATTAACTCTCTTGGCCAGAATCTTGCCCTTACCTTTCTTCTTCACAATAATGCCCACAGCATGCTGGGTAATGCTGTATGTGTATACCCTTCCTGTCTTGCCATGGTCACATTTGTGGCGTATGCCTTTCTGAATTGTGCCCTTGCCCTTTATGTCAACAATATCACCCTTATGATAGATGCGGATATAGGTAGCGAGAGGGACCACACGATGTTTGCGAAAGGGTCTTGAGAACATGTAACATGTTCCCCTCCTCTTCCCCTCGGTGTTGGTCATCTTGATGGGTTACTGTAAGATGGCGTCCGAGGCCGAAGAAAAAAAAATGAATCATAGCATTGTTGATCATCTAGTCTAACCCCTGCAATGCAGAAATAGGCAGCTGTCCCAGACGGGGATTCGAACCCGCAACCTTGGCGTCCACAGCCCCACGCTCTCCCCAAGTGAGCCACCCTCTTTTTGTTCAGCTCCTGGGCACCTCCGATACGGACAGAGCCTGAGAGCAACACATGTGGATTAAATCTTATTAAATCCTGAGCTCTCAGGCTGGGCAATAATAGATGCAATTCAAGGTAGGAAATATGACTGTACACAATTTTAAAAGACCGCTTATCTGAAGAAAACAGAACACGAACATGACATTTTAATCCGGTCAAGGGTTTAAGGCTGTTCTCTTGCTGTCCGCCCCTCACTGCCTGGCCCCCAACAGCCGCTTCAAAGGCTAGGGAAAGGTTGCTTCCAGGTGGTAATGGTACCCTAATTAAAATGATAAACAGTTTTTCGCTAAGGAAGAATTCACCTGTGTGGACTGACTCCCGTTGAAAAGGAAAAGCCAAAGATGCTGAATTTGGGGTCTACTGCTTTGAGAATAAAATGGATGGGAGAAGGATTCGGATAATAATAACACGCAGCAGCAACTGATAACTTGAGGAAAGCACAGGGGAAGGGAAGTCGACCATTGAGGGATTAGTGTCAGGAGTATGGGCAGGAGTCAGGCTCTGGGGCCTGTAGTGCTTTGCAGGACTGGGGCCTGCCTCAGCTTGTGCTGGAGAAGCAAGGAGTGGTCACTCAGGTGAGGCCACTTGATACCTCACTGCACCTGGTGGCAGGAGCTGGGAGGGATAAAAGCTCAGCATTTCCCTTCAGCTCTTTGCCACAGCAACGCTATCCCTGCCTGGTTGCCTCTGGCCTCTTGCTCCTTGGACCCTTGCCTTGCCGACGCCTTGCTCCTTGGACCCTCGCCTTTGCTGACGCCTTGATCCTCGACCCTGAGACCTTTGCCTTGCCGATGCCTTGATCTTCGACCCTTGGACCTCTGCCTTGCCGATGCCTTGATCCTTGACCCTTGGACCTCTGCCTTGCCGATGCCTTGATCCTCGACCCTTGGACCTCTGCCTTGCCGATGCCTTGATCCTTGACCCTTGGACCTCTGCCTTGCCGAT
This sequence comes from Zootoca vivipara, assembly GCF_963506605.1. Classification (NCBI taxonomy): domain Eukaryota; kingdom Metazoa; phylum Chordata; class Lepidosauria; order Squamata; family Lacertidae; genus Zootoca; species Zootoca vivipara. The sequence goes on along the minus strand of NC_083291.1, from coordinate 669,464 downwards.
GCCTTGATCCTCGACCCTTGGACCTCTGCCTTGCCGATGCCTTGATCCTCGACCCTTGGACCTTTGCCTTGCCGACGCCTTGCTCCTTGACTCCCAGACCTTCACCTCTGCCTTGCTCCTTGACCCTGCGACTGCCTGCTGCTGGACCCTCAGCCCTGCACCTGTTCCTGCTTCTACACCACCATCTTGCCTCTGGTCCTGACGTCCTCAGCCAGGGCTTCAACCGCCCGCTGACCGGACCGTGACAATTAGTTTGTGAACTGTTGGATGAATTGTATAGTATTCTCTTTGGGAAATGTATAGATATTTTTTGTAAAGGCATTTGGGGTCTACTGTTCCCCTTCTTCTGTGCCATTGTTATTCAGAAGACAGAACAACACGGGAGGCCCCTGCTACCACTTTAAAGACCGAGGGAGCCACTCTACTGCAGAGCTGGGAGAAAATGGCTCAGATGTCTAATAGCTAACCCTGAAACCAGAAATTATTTTGCAGGCGCCAGTGCTGTTGCCATGGTTTCCAGGAGGCAGGAACTCCAAGGTCATTCCCTGGAAATCCTTGAGGCCTGATGCTGCCAGCCCAGAGATCTCCTCAGCCTTCTCCATGTCCTCTTCCAATCTTCAGCACAGCTCCGCTGCTGCTTCTGCTGCCGCCACCTGAGCAAGAGGCCCAGAGAGAAACACCTGGCGTTCTTTACGCACTCAAACAAATCACAATATTAGGCAGAAATGTGCCGTCTCTGGAGTTTCTCCCAGCAGCCTGGCAATGTCTGGCCACGTCTGCAGATAATAAAATAATAATAATAATAATAAATTTATTATTTGTACCCAGCCACTCTGGGTGGATTCCAGCAAAATATTAAAAACACAATGAAGCATTAAACATTAAAAACTTCCCTAAACAGATGCTTTAGGAAAGCCAGAACAATGTTGGGTTCTCCTGGTGCCCCCCTGTGGATAATGGCATGACTACCCTAAACAAGGACAGCAATAGTAATTATTATTATTATTATTATTATTATTATTATTTATTTATACCCCACCCATCTAGCTAGGGCAGCTTCCAACAAAAGATTAAAAATACATTAAAACATCAGTCATTAAAAACTTCCCTTCAGATGTCTTCTAAAGGTCAGGTAGTTGTTTATTTCCTTGACAGCATTTCACAGGGCAGGCGCCACCACTGAGAAGGCCCTCTGCCTGATTCACTGTAACTTCGCTTCTTGCAGGGAGGGAACCGCCATAAGGCCCTCAGAACTGGACCTCAGTGTCTGGGCTGAACAATGGGAGTGGAGACGCTCCTTCAGGTACCCTGGGCGGAGGGATGAGATCCAGAGGGATGAAGGATTAGATCTGGAGGGCACACCCTCTGCAATAGCAGGTGGAGATGGGCTTTCCTTCTCAGCGCAGCCTTAGCCGATGGGTTTGCATAGTCCAGGAAGAACAGAAGGAAAGGTCACGAGGAAGCGGCTCATTCCATGGTACAAGAAGCAGAGAGTTTGAGTAGCAATGCAAAGGACGGGTGAGAATCCCAAGGACCCTAGAAGGGGGAGCGGAAGAGGAAGCTTTCTATCAACTTGCCTGAGCTTCTCTTCAGAGGCTCTTTATTATTATTATTATTATAATTATTATTATTACCCCACCCATCCAGCTGGGTTGCCTCAGCCACTCTGGGCGGCTTCCAAGACACACAAAAATAAGAATAAAACATCAAACATGAATAGTAACAATCAGATCCTATGTAAAAAGTCACAATAACTTTAAAATAAACAACTTATACCAAATAAAGCAATATGCAACAATGCATTAGAATCCAATAGTAAACACTAAAATTAAACATCAGCAGGTAATTATTAAACAGTTTACATTTAACAATGACAATAAAGAATTACTCATCCATAATTGAAAAAAAATAGCAGCAAATCACAATACAGTGGAACCTCAGTTTATGAACACCTCGGTTTGCGAATTTTCGGTTTATGAACGCTGCGGACTCATCTGGAACGGATTAATTCACTTTCCATGACTTTCAATGGGAAAGTTCACTTCAGTTTACGAACAGACTTCTGGAACCAATTGTGTTCATAAACCAATGTACCACTGTACATAAAATACCACAAATCATACAAAACTATGTAAAGATCCCCTTCATAAGATCCCCTCAATGTCCAAAGTGAGTGGTGATCTTCTTCGTAGTGGCCCCTCGACTTCCATCTTTCCAGGGAGGCTCAACTTAGGGCCAAGCTTGATTCCCCCTCCCCCAGCACTGTGAAGACACTTTGAATGGCCCAGATCTTCCCGTGTGCTTTATATCTGTATTTTCATGGAATTGTAGAGTCGGAAGGGACCCTGAGGATCATCTAGTCCAGGCACGTCCAACAGGTAGATTGTGATCTACCAGTAGATCACTGGATGTCTGTGGTAGATCACTGCTAGATCATTGGCACCCCTAAAAAAAGCTCACCCAAAATTTTCCTCCTCCCTAAAAAAAAGCTGAACTATGACCTGAAGCCCTAAACAAAAATGGGCCTCCCTCCCTCCTAAAAGAAGCTCAACAAGTTTGACCTAAACCCAAAAAAACAGGGCTTCCCTTCCTTAAAAAAACTCAACAGCTTTGACCTGAACCCCCCAAAAGGGGGTAGATCATTCCCAGTTTTTAACTCTGTGAGTAGATCAGAGTCTCTTGGGAGGTGGCCACCCCTGATCTAGTCCAACCCTCTGCAATCCAAAAATATAAAGCTGTTCCATACGGGGACCGAACCTGCAACCTTGGACTTATCAGCACCACGCGGTAACCAACTGAGCTTTGAGAAGAAGTATTTCTTCCATCACTCTGTCTGTTTTTATTACTTTTAATAGATTGATTATCATGTTAAAGTGCTATGAAAAATGGCTTGGCTTGAATGGAGCTATAGAAATCATATAAAGACATGCATTGGCACACATACCCCAGTGGTTCAGGACTCACTGAAGGGAAAGCAACGAGGAATCAACCAACCATTCCATTTATTGATCCAGTCAACAGACCTCACCATAGCACATTCATAACATTAAAAATGAAGCTGCAAAATTATTGAATATCCCTGCAAAATGGGAAAACATGTTTAGGATTCATTCGGTAAGATTTTAACTTCTATCTTCATTGATCTGAGCAAGTGTTTAGCTGCACAATTCTTCTTTCTTATCTGAAAGGAGACAACGAGCTTAGTGTTCCTGGGACTGTCTTCCAGGATACAAACTGGTTACTGGATACAGGTAGGTAGCCGTGTTGGTCTGAGTCGAAGCAAAATAAAAAAATTCCTTCAGTAGCACCTTAAAGACCAACTAAGTTTATATTTTGGTATGAGCTTTCGTGTGCATGCACACTTCTTCAGATACTGTATACTGTACTGTATCTTCAGATACTTCTTCAGATAGTGTATCTGAAGAAGTGTGCATGCACACGAAAGCTCATACCAAAATATAAACTTAGTTGGTCTTTAAGGTGCTACTGAAGGAATTTTTTTATTTTGGTTACTGGATGTTGTTGTTGTTGTTTAGTCGTTTAGTCGTGTCCGACTCTTCATGACCCCATGGACCAGAGCACGCCAGGCACTCCTGTCTTGCACTGCCTCCCGCAGTTTGGTCAAACTCATGTTCGTAGCTTCGAGAACACTGTCCAACCATCTCGTCCTCTGTCGTCCCCTTCTCCTAGTGCCCTCAATCTTTCCCAACATCAGGGTCTTTTCCAAGGATTCTTCTCTTCTCATGAGGTGGCCAAAGTATTGGAGCCTCAGCTTCACGATCTGTCCTTCCAGTGAGCACTCAGGGCTGATTTCCTTCAGAATGGATAGGTTTGATCTTCTTGCAGTCCATGGGACTCTCAAGAGTCTCCTCCAGCACCATAATTCAAAAGCATCAATTCTTCGGCGATCAGCCTTCTTTATGGTCCAGCTCTCACTTCCATACATCACTACTGGGAAAACCATAGCTTTAACTATACGGACCTTTGTCGGCAAGGTGATGTCTCTGCTTTTTAAGATGCTGTCTAGTTACTGGATGAATCAAACGCTTTCTGGAGATCTCAACAAAAGTTCCAAAATAGTAAAGTTAGAGAAGAGGGGATCTCGCTGAAATGTGCAAAGAGGAAGGGAATGCATTGTGAAACAAGCTCTGCAGGTATTTGGTCTGAGAAGTAGAGGAAGTGCTTATTGACAAAGGTGTGCAGGTTTTATTGGCTACTGGGCATAAATTTTGAAAATCCGTATCTTTGATCTACTGAACAGTAAAAGATCCAGCCTTGCCAGGACCGTATCAACAAGGTTGCAAAGGAACAGAATCCAGAACACACTTTTATTATTATTTAGCATCTTCATCCATAATCTGACATAGGGATCTAGAGATGATGGATAACCCAGGAGAGAGAACAGGGAACAAATGGAAGCCAAATCTTCAATTCTGAAAACCAGAGGCCATGGACTAGCAGTAGAACATCAGCTTTGCATGCCCAGATTCAATCCCGGGCATCTCCGGGTAGAGCTGGCACCCAGTCAGTGGAGACCCTCCTGAGCTAGACAAACCAATGGTCTGACGTGGCATAAAACAGTTTCCTGCTGTTTTTGTGTTCTAAGCCCCAGGCTCTATAAAATCCAGCCTTGCCCCTAACCTCACGGCTGTAGCTCCTGTGCAACTGGGGAAACCAAAGATTATCCTTCAGAAACTTGATTGAAAGTTTTGAACCCTTTAATTGAAACTCAACATCCAAATTTGAACACCATATAAAAGCCGAACAGGTGACTTAGCAGCAACAACTTGCGATCCTTCCGTGTAGCTGACTAGCAATCCTGCTATCATGTGAATTTTCAATAACAAAATTCCCAGGAAATTCCCAAGGTAGGGAAATTTCATAGGAACCTGTTAAGGGTTTCTGAGGAATTTTAACTCTTTGAGGGGTAAACTCGGGGCCGGATTTAGGTTTGGTGAGGCCCTAAGCTACTGGAAGTAATGGGGGCCCTTTCTATGTCTAGCTGTCCTTTGTCAACAACAAATTGTTGCTGTTTTTGTGTTGAATAGATGCTATATGGTAATTTATGGACCTCATAGGTATCTAAGGCCATTTGCACATGTTGCCCTGCAACCAGTCCATGCAGAATGGAGGCACCCTATATATAGAAAGGAGCAAAGCAGGGATATTTGAGGAAGCAGGCTAGCAGGTGGGGCCCATGACTTACATCATAGGAGCCTACACAACACAAAACACGGTTGCTGCATGTAGGTTTTGTTTTATTTGTTTTTTTTATCTTATATTTTGGAAATGTACATCCAGGTTTTTTTCCTTTAAAATTTTTTGGGGCCCCCAAGAGAGTGGGGCCCTAAGCTAGAGCTTGTTCAGCTTAAACTGCACTGCCCATAATCTTTGAGCATGTGTGTGTTTGAATGTGCTTTTAAGGTATAGCGTGCATGCAGTCTCAGATAATAAGTCCCATTAAGTTAAATTATAACGGCATACAGGATTGCACAGTCGATCTTTTGTGCTATTATGCCATTTATTTGCATTTCTAACATGAGCTATCCATTAGACACGGGGGGAAGCAACTATTTCATAATATACTAAGCATACAGATCTGGGCATATGGTTCAAATATACTGCAAACTTTGGAAAACATCACTACTTATTGACTTTTATTTGCAGGAAAATAAACCTACCTTTCGAGAACAGATCAGAAAAAGCAATTCCTTAGTTAAGTCAATAGGTGATTTGTTATGTTGGGGCTCTCCAATGATGTCTGTCTGGGGACCGAGGATGCATGAAGTATATGGTATTCCTTATGGAGACTGTTTATCCTGCTGTGAGGCCGGCCGGCAATAGCTGGGATGGGCAGAAAGGCAGCCTCAGACATCTCTGTCCACAGTGTGTTCCTATCAGTCACCGATGGCATAAAATCAATGGCCACCAAGGTCTCGTTAAGTTCAGTCTCTGTCAATATGAGAGATGTATGAAGAATTGAATGTGACCCGGGCAGCTCTTGCGCTAAAGCAACAGTCGTAACCCTCTGCATTAGGCCACCGTTTGAAATCCAGAGCATGTTTAGAGACATGTTTTTGAAGGCTGACAGCACCTTAAGTTCATAACTCAGCAGCTAGATGACATCTTGGATGGAGACGGAGAAGGACTCTTCACCATTGGCCCGTGAATTGCTGCCTAGCAAATAGCCTGAAAGGGATAAAACGATAAAAGGGAAAAACGACTGTTTGTCCACCAAATTCAGCACCGATTAAACAGGTCCTGGGACAGGGTGTGGGGCTAACCACTTGCTCATGTGCTCGAGCAAACGGGGTGGGGGGACTGGTCCTTGTGGTTGTAGACTAAATATAGCTGAGCCTTCCCCCAGGGGGGTTGGAAATGGCAGCACATCAGTTGGACAAAGCATGGAAGGTGAATTGCAATTCTGCCTGGAAGTGACATGTGCCAGGAAGAGCTCTTAGAGAAGTCACTGGCACTCGAAGACCTAAGTGGAAGAAAAATCTGGCCTGTTCCTTTCCCAGGGTCTGTTCAGCGAAGTTCCTTCCTTGTGACAGCGCATGAATGCTTCTTTAATGAACTAGAACTCCCTCTCTCTCCATCTGACTGGAGACGAGTGCCCCAGAACATGCAAGGAGGAAAAAATCTCACCTACTTTTATTACTTAAAGTTTTTACCCGACTTTAATAAATCTTTTGAGCTTGAAACTCAGCACATACCAAACATTAGCCCCTCTCGAAAAAAAGATAACTGGTCAGGAAGTCTTTGCAGAGCTTGAGGGACCTGAATCACCACCTCCACCACCATAATTTTATTCCTTATAGGCCACCCATCTGACTTGAGGTGCCCCAGTTGCCCCAACTCTCTCTGCCGGTATGAGAGGCAGACAAGCACGGCAGGTACATTCAGCGGTCTATCACTTGTGAAACGGCAGCTACTCCCAAGTCCCTCTGCCTCCAGCTCCTGGCTGTAGCCTGTTTCTACCCCAGCACACTGGGCGCTACAAGAAGAGGCAGCCTGATGGGCAGGGTATAAATAATAAAATTCCTATTCTTATTATTCTTTCTGGTTAGTTCTCAGCAATGCAATCCTCTACAGGTCTTCTCAGAAGCTGGTTCCATCGGCTTCCACTAAGCTTCCCCCAGATAAGCAAGTCTGAAATCATTTATTTCAGGGATTTATGCCCTAGTAACATTCCTAGGGCAGTATACAAAATTCAAAATTCTTGTACTTTTAATGCTAACTCGAAAGGCGGAAATGAATAAATGAAACATCCACAGAAGTAGGACTGGGCATGGGGCAGAAAACACAGCACTCCATCTTTTTGAGTCACTTAGAAAGCACCTGCAAGATAAATCTTCTTTCTTTGGTGATCACTTGTAGCCGAGTAAGAATGTCTTCCATAAACATGGTTTTAACAATGAGTCTGAGGCTACCCTTCCTGAATCCCAAAAGGGTTTTCGGCCTTCTAGGGGGACAGTGGACATGATTTTCACTGTTCAACAGCTTCAATAAAAATGCAGAGAGCAAAACCAACCCCTGTATATGGTGTTTATTGACCTGACTAAGGCTTTCTTTTTTAAAAAATACATTTTATTCCAGTTTTCCAAATTCAACAAATTAACAAAACCAATCTTTTATACAAAATCTTATATTCACATCTTTTACCTTGCTCCGCCGAGCTATGACTTCCCCCCCTCCCTTCATGCGGGTTTCTTGTTAATTCCCTTTTTTGCAGTTCCTTTTTTGACATATTGGTCAATTCGTAAGGTTTATTTTAATCCTGCGAGAGTTTTTAATGATCTACAGTTTTTCTCCATATAGTCCACATATTTACTCCAGTCCTTTTGAAACCTTGTCTCCCCCTGGTCACGAATCTTGCATGTCAATCTAGCAAGTTCAGCATAGTCCATCATTTTTGTCTGCCACTCCACAATTGTAGGTAATTCCTGTAATTTCCATTTTTGGGCTAACAAAGTCCTAGCCGCGGTTGTTGCATACATAAACAGTGTTTGATCTTCTTTTCTAATCTCTCCTCCCATTATTCCTAACAAAAATGCTTCTGGTTTTTTTGGAAAAGTATATCTAAACATCTTTTTCAATTCGTTATATAAACTTTCCCAAAATCTTTTAACTTTTTCGCATGTCCACCACATATGATAAAATTCACCATCTTTCTCTTTACATTTCCAGCAACTTTTGTCACTCATTCTATACATTTTAGCTAATTTAACTGGAGTTAAATACCATCTGTACATCATCTTATATACATTTTCTTTCAAGGCAGTACATGCTGTAAATCTTAAAGTTTGATTCCATAATTTCAACCACGCATCATATTCAATATTATGCCCCAAATCTTTTGCCCATTTAATCATCACTTCTTTTGTCAACTCATCTTTTGTATACCACTCCAACAACAAATCATACATCTTTGCCAAAAGCTTTGTTTTGCCTTCTAGCACTTCTATTTGAAATTTGGATCTTTTATCCTCAAAACCTATTTTTCTATCTTCTTTAAGCACATCATTTATTTGATGGTATTCTATCCATCCTGTTAATACTCCTTTAATGTCCTCAAAAGGTTTTAAACTCCATCCTTTTTCAGTTTTCGTCAAAATTTCCTCATACGTGGCCCGCCTCTTCTCCATATTTACTTTCTTAACTGTTAATACCTCTGCTGGTGAGACCCACCAGGGTGTTTTAGTCTCTAACAGCCTTTTATTTCTTTCCCACACCTCGTATAGAGATCTTCTTATCACATGATTCGTAAACCCGGTATGTGATTTCTTTTTGTCATAACATAAATATGCATGCCATCCAAATCTATTGTTAAAACCTTCCAAATCTAACAAGTCCGTATTCTCTAGAGTTATCCATTCTTTTATCCAACAGATACAAGACGCTTCATAATAAAGTCTCAAGTCTGGCAGGGCGAATCCACCTCTTTCTTTCTTATCTACCAAAATTTTATGTTTTATTCTAGGTTTTTTCCCCTGCCAGACAAATCTTGATAAAATCTTTTGCCACTCTTGGAATTGCCTCGTACCTTTAACCACAGGTATAGGACCTGACTAAGGCTTTCGGCACTGTAGATCGTAATGCAAGATACACACACACCATTCGGGGGGGGGGGAGAGAAGAAATAAAAGCAAATTCACTGCTGTTTCAGTCTGAATTCATTGACATACTACCAGCCAGCAGCAAAACATAGAAAGTCATGGTCAAGTCTCATCAAGCTGTTCCCTCAATCCCATAATTGAACGGAGAAAACTTGATTATAATTTTTTTTCAGTATCAAATCAATATTATTTGGATCCATTGTTTAGGTTTGCCGTACATCCAGGAAAACCCAGACATGTCCTCTTTTGGGGGGCCAACTTGCCCATCTGGGCAGATTTTTTTATTTTTAAAGAAATGTCTGGGTTTCTCAGGCAGCTCGGGCTGCTCTGCACATGGTGGCTGCTGCCAGTCCGAGCCAGGAAAAGAGGCACATGGGTGTGGCAGTGGCCCAGCACGCCTCTTTCTCCAGCTTGGGCTGGCAGTGACTTAGGCTGTCCTTCTTTTTTCCCTCTTCATATGGCAGCCCTACCATTGCTGTGGGGCCCCTAAAAGGCGTGGGGCCCATAGGCTGACGCTGTCGATTTGGTCACCTGGCACTGACGGCACATGAGGAACAGGGCAGAAGGTCTAGAACAGGGGTCCCCAAACTAAGGCCCGGGGGCTGGATGCGGCCCAATCGCCTCCTAAATCCGGCCCTCGGACGGTCCGGGAATCAGCATGTTTTTACATGAGTAGAATGTGTCCTTTTATTTAAAATGCACCTCTGGGTTATTTGTGGGGCCTGCCTGGTGGTTTTACATGAGTAGAATGTGTCCTGTTATTTAAAATGCATCTCTGGGTTATTTGTGGGGCCTGCCTGGTGGTTTTACATGAGTAGAATGTGTCCTGTTATTTAAAATGCATCTCTGGGTTATTTGTGGGGCATAGGAATTCGTTCATATTTTTTTTCAAAATATAGTCCGGCCCCCCACAAGGTCTGAGGGACAGTGGACCGGCCCCCTGCTGAAAAAGTTTGCTGACCCCTGGTCTAGAAAATGCATCTTCCCTCTGCTTAGGTTGGGACAAGACTCTGTTACACAAAGGTAAGTCCATTATATGCGCTCAGATTAGTGCCACTGGATAGGCAGGTGTGTTGTACAATTCTTAATATGGTGTAAGTTTCTGGTTTTTTTACATTATGAACCGTCCTGTGATCCTTGGGTGAAGGAGGGGTATAGAAATTAAATAAATAAGATTATTATTCTTAATAAAGCCCTAGAACTGGGATCGCGTCCTGCAAGTTGCTAACTATAAAGTCCCAAAAGGTTTCTGTTTAAAATCAAGCTAATCCCAGTCTTTTCCTGGACATGGAACAATGAGATCGACTGGTGGTTCATAGAATCATAGAATCAAACAGTTGGAAGAGACCACAAGGGCCATCCAGTCCAACCCCCCCTGGTTTCATAGTAGTATTTGAGTGCAGAATTTTTTTTCAGGTTACAGTATATTCTTAGAGCTTTGGGAAATTGCTTAGTAAGCACAGTTTCATATATATGAAAACATTGTTGGGGGGATTGGCTAATCTCCAACTTCTCCCCCTTCCCGGCTCATACTGTGCAAAGCAGCTTTAGTAACTAATGAGACATCTAGGGATTCCCACGGCATTTATTTCACTCCAGTGTTCAGGCATGATATTTACATACCTGCAACAGGGACAAAACTGGAACATGTTTTTAATCAGCATCAGAATTCATTTTAAGCTTAGCCTTGCCCTGTATATCACCTTTATGGAATGGCATTATGCTTTTTTTTCAAATATGTTCCTTCCACTCTCTATCGGACTGGCTATTATTGGCAACTCAGTGCAGACATGTTAAAAACACACCTACCCAGGACTTTAGGAAAGGGGCTTATAAAAAGAGGAGCAATTGCAAAGAGTCAACCTTGAATGTACAGTATGGGCTTCTTTCCATCCAAGCCTCTCTCATCCTGACCTAGATGGTGTCCATTATTTGGATGCAAAGTCCCACCAAACTGAGTGAGGCTTGCTTCCAAGGAATGTGTCCAGGACACTAATTGTCCTAATAGGAAACAGGAGCCGCCTTAAATCAGATAACTAGGTTTAAAAATATTTGGAAATTAAATGGAAAAAGTAATTATAGGCAAGGAAAAATAAAGGGGAAGTTTTAGAAACCAGGGTGGTGCTGGGGTGGGGTGGGGAAGTGAAACAAATGAATAGGGTATTATTACGAATGGGAAAATTGTTGTTATGTTGTAAAAGATTGAAAATAAAACATTAAAATCAGATCTGCAAGCTTGGCTGCAGTCTTCAAGATAACCTGCCATTCTCTCAGAAGACTGTTACCAGAAGCGCGATGAAATTTGTTTTTTCTCAGGGCTGTAAGAAAACAAAAAACCCCTAACACTGCGCTTTTTCACTTTCCCTGTATCATAATCACGGTGGTGCTCTGATCATACTGGGCTTCCGTATCGTACCCGGATGATTATTTTTAACTGCCATTCAAAATACATTAACCATCCAAAGAGCATTTCTAGCGCTGTGCCATTTTGCGTGGAATTATCGGAGCAGCGTGAGCTGAAAGCAAAAGGCAGGCAGCAAACCCCGAGAGACGCCAGCAGAGGGCTTCATGCCGAAATCCTTGTCATTTTGTATAAAGAGGAGCAACTCAGTCACTTCTGCTGGAAAAACAACAACAGCAGCAACATGCAGCAGGGTCATGCGCTGGTTCAAAGGGTTCTTGCTTCCTGTAAGACATTTGTCCTTGCAATGTGCATCATAATTTCCATGCCCGAAAGGTTAGAATTTGCAGGCTGGTGGCAGAGAGATCACGCAGTCATAAAATGACCCGCTCCTTTATTCCCCCACCCATCTGTGTGGAAAAGATGTTGAGATAAATAGAGGGAACTCATATGCATATTGGTAGATGTAACTGGATTAATTAAAGATTAGAATCTGCAGGCGATATTTTTTTTAAGACTTGCCATTATTTAGAGCTGCCTTCCTGACCTGGTGCAGGCAGATATTTCTCCAAAATATCTGGAGAGCAGCAGATTGTGTGGACGGCTGCTTTGGAGCATAACTTAATTGCATTATTAGATATTTGTTCAGTGGGAACTGTGGTTTCCTGCTGTTTCTGCCAGTCTATGCATCCCACAGTAGCCTGTTTGGCAGTGGAATTTGCTGCCAAGGAGTGTGGTGGAGTCTCCTTCTTTGGAGGTCTTTAAGCAGAGGCTTGACAGGCATATGTCAAGAATGCTTTGATGGTGTTTCTTGCTTGGCAGGGGGTTGGACTGGATGGCCCTTGCGGTCTCTTCCAACTCTAGGATTCTATGATTCTATTCTATGATTCTATGATTCTGTTCTGCTATACATACTTAAGGATGAAGAATTCTGAGACTTTGCTCCCCTGTTTGCATGGATCCTTAAGGACAAGGATGTAAACATTAACATTTCTTTATTTCGGCTTTTATCTCCTCTTCTTAGAATCCAAAATGATGAAAACTAGGACAGAGAGCCCTCCTCTTTTGGAAGGGTCATCCGGTCTAGGCCAAGTTTAAAGATAAATAAGGGGGGGGGTTAAGAGTCTTGAAGCTGCCCAGAAACACTTGGCCCCTTGGCAGCTGAGAGCTCACCTGGTCAGGGTTTTACCCATTAAGGTGAAATATATTCTATTCCTTTTTAAATTACTTCTCAATTTGCATCTACACAAATACATTCACACCTGTGATTTTTATGCAAATTTGCACCCTCTTTCTTCGTGAACCCCCCCCCAAAAAATATTAACAACTGCCAATGTGTGGGTGGCTGTGGTGCATTTTCCGTGAGCTTCCTTGCCTCATGATGGTCCCTTCTCCTTATTTATAGCACCTGAAGCCCAGAGGAAGGGCCCTGTAAAAACATGTCCTCATACACTCCAGTGCTTATTAAATACTTTAATGCTTTTTGGATTAAGCTGTTTCGAGCCTAAAAAAAAATGTCAGGGAAAACTGGCAAGCGGCCATATGAATGTACACAACTGAATTGATACATGAATCAAAACTGCTTAACTTCCCTCAAAACCCTTCTGCAGGGCGGTGGTGGTTAGGGATAATAATAATAATAATAATAATTGAAAATAAAAATCTGTTGTGCAATAAATCCATTCCCCATGTGTAGGCTAATGGCAGCAGAAGAAAACGGTTGTATGCTTATCAGTTTCCCTCTAAGAATCCGATCCGCTTAATTTAGTGCTTTCCAGTGGCCTAATCTTTTGGGGGAGACAGGATTTGGTTCTGCTTTATTACTAGTCATGAAATATTATTGTGTCGCCGTGAGAGGAAAGGAAGGGCGACGAATGGGAGGTGGGAGATAGGGCTGCCATTAGAATTGAATGAGAGAGCGGGCCTTGAGAAGGGGGCTCTGCAAATGGACCTGTCTCTTCCTGGGGGCAAGGGGGTCGCTGGGAGACTCATCTTTTTTTTGGTGGGAGGGGGGCTAGAATCTTGCAGGTCATTTAGTGTTAATTCTAAAAACTACTGAATGAATATTTGCACGGTCAGGCGGAGTCCCCCAAAGCCCCAGGCAGCCCCCAAGCGGAATAATGACAAAAGACCATATTCTATGGGATTAAAATTGGCCACAACTTTATTAAGAATTCGGATGTAGGGAGACCTTGGCTCAGGCATTGGGCGTATATCCTTTCCAGCCCCCAGCCGGGGATCTGGGTAATTTCAGGGTTTTCCAGCATGTGGGGGGGTTGGGCTAGCTCTGGAGAACATATGTTCAAGCCCACCCCCACCCCTGATCACAGCCGCTGGAGAGGGAGGGCAATGACAGCCTATTGCATATGGTCAATGCCTCCCCCTTAGCCCCATTTACAGGAACCCTGTTATCGCCGCCGCAATGGGGGCGGGCGGTCACCACCCCACGCCCCCCATTTATGTAGATGACTAAAGGATTCCGCCCAAGGCCTGCATCCGCCAAAGTTGTGACAAATTGCTACGGGAAAGGCGAAACCTGCCAATGCAGGGAAATTCCTTCCCGGCCCTTCAACAGCAGCCTTGTCGTAGCAGCGCCTGCGTGCGTGTACACCTGTGGAAGAAAATAACCTGTAATGCAATCTTTCAATTTTTGGGAGTGGAGGGTGGGAAAGCTCTGGAGCCGTCTACTGCTTCCCAGGAATGACTCTGCTTCAGCTGTGTTCAAGGTAAGGTTACCTCCTCCTACTTGGCCAATCCCCCCGGCAACGCCTCCCCGAGCTGGATTGGACAGGTAACTGCGTGGGCGGAGTCCACCAGTATCCAGCCCGGGAAGGCAGCGCCGGCCACCGAACTTCCAGGGCTGCCCCAGGGATCGCAGGGGGCTGCGCACGACCGCACAAAATGTGCCTCCCCTTTTATGTGTGGAACGGTCATTCTCAGGATTCAGGTAGGCTTCCACAAGGAAGACCAGCCTGGCCTCATCGTCTCTATGCCAAAGACGAGAAGACATCATGAATTGATCATAACTGTTACAGGCATTTTGATAATGATTGGGGAGGGGAGGCTGCCCCTCCAGCACGCAGTGTGCACCCACCCCTTTGTTCACACACACAATAATGCACAACACAACGCAGGACACCACACAATTTCCAACGTTGTTCTGATCAGGAAGGAAATGGCTACCAAGGGGGGGAGCTTGGGACGTGAGTGAGGGCAGCTATAATCCCTAAAGGATGAGCCCATCTACTCAGCAGCCCCTCGGCCTGAGGGATAATCTCTGGCATCCTGACACCCAGTTCAAGGCAAAAGGGTGTGATTAACTTGGCTGGGAAACCGGGAAATGTCACTACTTACCTTTGTATTACTTAATGGGTGTAAGGTGGAGGTCAAGGGAAGCCCTGGTGCTCAGGTTTCTGCCGCCAGACCCTCCCAATTTGTGATGTCTTTGTGATGTAATTTTAGGGGCATTGTGGGTATCTTTTTAAAACTGATAAAAGTGGGAGCCATCCTTTGTTCTGGACTTCTGCCTGCTTCTCTCATGTGACGGGTGGAAGTCCTGTTGCAACAGTCTTTTGAATAAAGATGAAGCCCTACTTGCTGCTGTTTTGCTCCTGTCTTCTTGGCTGGTGTCTTTGTTTGGTAATCCAAGTGAGCCCAGGATTTTTCCTATAACATAACAACAACAACAACAACAACAACAACAACAACAACAACAACAACAACAACAACAATTTATAGCCCACACATCTGGCTGGGTTTCGATCATGTTCCTCTTAATAACTTTGCAGCTGCTCCCTGGTGATGTGGGCAGGGGTGGCAGCGACTGTTGGTAATATGGTGCCCTGAGTGAGGAGAAGATTTGGTGTGCCCCTAAATATATCTCATCTTCACAATAATTCAATGTTTCATTATTCATTTGTGCTTCCTGGGCTCGGCTCAGTGTGAGAGACAACGGCCCGCATTGCCCTAAATCTGGCATTGATGTGAAGTTTGGTCCCAGGGACCTGGAAGGCGGTTGTTCCTGCCTGGGGCTGGAACTAAAGGAGGTGGCTTTGGGGTACCCGACCTCTCAAATCTATTTCATCCTCGTGAGGTTTGTCAAGTAGTAAAGGACTCACTTCCCGGGGAAGCAAACCCTCCCTGGTGTTTTAAAGGACAGCAATGCAGTGAAGTCTCCACTGGAGGTGCCAATTTAGTTTCCGCCTGAATCAGAGGTGTTGCTGTCCTTCTGTGGGTATTATTTTATCATTGCAAAACTCGGGAGGCTGTGTTGTCACCAGTAACATCTGTTACTGTGATAAGCCATTGTTGTTTTGTTTTGCTTTAAAATACGTCTTTCCAAATGCATATTTTAAAACTAATCTTCTCTCAAAGCAAAGATTTAAAAATGTGTTTTGATACGTTTTTGAGCCAAGGACTCGGCAGAGCATTTGAGAAGTGCAAAGGCTCACCTCCGGGTGGCTAAGCTCTGACCTTCACACATTAGTCAGGGAGGTGCGGATCAGATCAGTTGGAATGGGATTGGGCAGAGATCAAATCCCTCCAGCACTCCTAATCTTATCTGGACACAGAGTGGGGCCAGAAATACAACCAGAGGCACAAGAGGTCCTTGTAAATTCAACTGCCTAGAGACGGATGTGGTGAAAATCCCTTGAAGCCCCTCTGGAGAGGCATCTCACGAATGCTCCATATGGCAAGCTGTTCCCCATGTGCTTGTGCGATGAAACAGCTTCCATGCTGCTGCCAGGGGAGATGAAGGCGGTCAAGGATGCCCCAAGAGGGACAACCTAGAATCATAGAGTTGGAAGAGACCACAAGGGCCATCCAGTCCAACCCCCTGCCAAGCAGGAAACACCATCAAAGCATTCTTGACATATGGCTGTCAAGCCTCTGCTTAAAGACCTCCAAAGAAGGAGACACCATCACACACCTTGGTAGCAAATTCCACTGCCGAACAGCTCTTACTGTCAGGAAGTTCTTCCTAATATTGAGGTGGAATCTTCTTTCTTGAAGTTTGAATCCATTGCTCCGTGTCCGCTTCTCTGGAGCAGCTATCATATCAGCCCTTAACCTTCTCTTCTCCAGGCTAAACATACCCAGCTCCCTAAGCCGTTCCTCATAAGGCATCATTTCCAGGCCTTTGACCATTTTGGTTGCCCTCCTCTGGACACGTTCCAGCTTGTCAGTATCCTTCTTGAACTGTGGTGCCCAGAACTGGACACAGTACTCCAGGTGAGGTCTGACCAGAGCAGAATACAGTGGTACTATTACTTCCCTAGATCTAGATGCTATACTCCTATTGATGCAGCCCAGAATTGCATTGGCTTTTTCAGCTGCTGCATCACACTGTTGACTCATGTCAAGTTTGTGGTCTACCAAGACTCCTAGATCCTTTTCACATATACTGCTCTCAAGCCAGGTGTCACCCATCCTGTATTTGTGCCTTTCATTTTTTTTTGCCCAAGTGTAGTACCTTACATTTCTCCTTGTTAAAATTCCTTGTTAAAACCTCTTCCTCTTTTTTGGCAAGCTGTGCCACGTGGGCCTGGCTTTGCACCAGAGGAGCTTCCATGGCAAGACCTAAGCAAGGAGTGGAGAACCCTTTTCAGCCTGAGGACCACATCTCCTTGTGGGGAACCTTCCCTTCATTGGGTGGGGTGAGGAGGTGGTTACGCGCTTCTGGTGGACAGGGCCAGAGGTAGAAGTGGGTGGCACAATGGATGTGACTCTTCTCTTCCTAAAATAGGCTTACAAGCCAGCCATGCAAAAGTCAGAGGGTTCTGCCCACATGGACACCATCCCACTAGAAGGACACATCACAGCTAAGCAAAAGCACTCAAGGAGGACACAGAACATGGCTGAGGATGGGTGGAGGGCCTAGTGAGAGCTGTTGGGCCACATCTAGCTCCCGGGTGAGGCCCCTCAGACCTGCTCCAAGCTGTCTTCAAGAGTGCCGGACATTATTTTGATGCTAAATCATCACAAATCATTTTGCCAGGCGCCGGAAGTTTTCTTGCTAGAATCCTGAAATTAATTGCGTTTGGGACCTTTGCGACCTTGTATTTGGCACGTCAAAGCAGAAGAAACATTTGTTGATAGGAGTACGAAGCACACAAAGGTTGCCCCATAGCATATCTTCGAGAAATCGCCATGCTTCAAGAAAATTGTTAATATCAGGGCTGGAGAGAGGGTTACTAGTTAAATCCTGACCAAAAATTCTATCAGAAAAGACAGCCTTACTATTTTATATCTTTGAGCTAAGAGATAGGGCGGTAGCACTGAATTTTTAAAATCTCTCCTCAATATACATTTTCTTTAAAAAAAAAAAAAAAAAAACCTCTGGGGTTCAGGCCTGCTTGAGGGAGCGAGACAGTCAGGCCCCACATCTAAAGGGAGCAGCAAAGTTGTGACAAGGGGCTATACAGAACTGATACATGTGTCCATTAGCTGACTAGTTCCAAGATGTTTGCACCTATACATTTTTTTTTTAGAATGGTCACTGTCCCTACCAGCACTTTCTGCATTTCATTCCTCTCTGACTCACTGCTTACAGTCCTCTCCCCCAATGTGTATTCATACCAACTCAGGATAACACTTCATGCATCTGATAAATTGGATATTAATCCACAACCAAATTTCTTTTCTTGCTTCATAGTTGCAAATTTCCCTTTTGGAAGTATCTGTAGGAGGAAGAGAAGGCAAAGAGAACACACAAACATAACCTTGTTTTGGCATGGATACTGCTCACTTCAGGGAACAGTGGTGTGTTAGAATCATAGAATCATAGAATCGTAGAGTTGGAAGAGACCACAAGGGCCATCCAGTCCAAACCCCTGCTGAGCAGGAAACACCATCAAAGCATTCTTGACATATGCCTGTCAAGCCTCTGCTTAAAGACCTCCAAAGAAGGAGACTCCACCACACTCCTTGGTAGCAAATTCCACTGCCGAACAGCTCTTACTGTCAGGAAGTTCTTTCTAATGTTTAGGTGGAATCTTCTTTCTTGTATTCAATATACAGTTATCATCTGACTTGAGATTAGTACACCAGTGATTAAGAGTTGAAAACAAGATAATAAAGTCCGTTTAATTAATTGGCAGTCCTAATTATTTCCTTGACAGTTGCCATTTGCCTTCTTCCAGCTTCACGCCCAAAATATGTCTTTGGAATACCGAGCCAGAAGCCCACCTGCTGTAACTTGTTGGAGCAGCTGCCAGACCACAGAAAGGGCGAGATTTTGTTTGTGTGTTTACATCCTTCTCTGTAGCTTCCATTCTCTGCATGGGAGGCATATTATGTGACACACACTCAGCCTAAGACCCAGCGGTAGCAAACAGTGACATGATATGACAAGCCTTTCCCCCATGCATGTAAATAAGCCCTCTGTATTTTCTGAAGTTGTCAGGATTGCGCATTTCAGTACATTGTAGGTATGGCACTGTGGCTCATAAAATGCCCATTGCTGCAAGAGCTGGGCAAATCTGTCATTGCTGTACTGGCGACTGAGGAAAAGGGAGCCTTACAAAGACGTCTCCAACCAAGTCATAAGCAGCCTGTGGAGGGTTGTTTTTTTTTGCTCTGGAAGTGAAAAAACAGTGTTTCCCATTCAGAAGGCAGACTAAACATCTAAAGGTTGACAATAAGTGAGAATGGAGTCACCAACTTCCTTTTATCTGGGACGACTCTGCACCTTTATAAGTGCACAACAAGCAGAAGCTGAGCCAGTCAAGTTTCCCCCAGATTAGAGATGCTAGCCATTAAAAGCACCAGAGCCCGGCTAGTAGAGAAATTGGCAACCTCGTACAAGAAAAAGGCCTGTACCTTGATACCACTGCTTTGGCCAAACACAGAGAAGTCCAGTTCTTTGCTTTTTGTACATGCCTTGTAGTTATAATTCTGTGCCCCCTCTTATCATGCATCTGATCATGCAAAAGCCAAGTTCACATTCTCTCTCCTCCTCTAGCTTCTCGAAGGGGAATAACTGTTAGGTGCATCTGCCCGATTTGGGGCAATTGCCTCGTTTTGTTGCAAACCCAGCTACCCTCTGCGCCACAGCTCACACATTTCCAGGGGTCCCCCCTGCCAACTCTTTAGAGATGCTTTTGGGGCCTGCAAAGGGCTAAAGGGGGAAGAGAGGGTGGGCTAGATTTTGGTGCCAGTGGCCTTCTGCTCACACCTTTGGTATTCAGCCAATGGAGCCACTGCTGGCACATCTAGTTTCGCCATTCAAAGACACCCAAGGCAGCCCTGTGCCTGCATATCTCGGTGGTCAACCGCTTGTCCACTCCCTGTTCCTAATCTTCTCATTGAGAATAAGAGAATCATAGAATTGTGGTGTTGAAAGGGACCCTGAGGGTCACGTAGTGTCAGGGACTGGGCTGAGGGGGGTGAGACGGAGAAGGAATGGCAGAGACCGCCCCCCTGAACTTCCCAGAGGAAAGGAAGGCAGTATTGAATTACAGCAGGGGGTTGAGGAAGGTCACAGCTCAGAGACAGGTGAACAGAAGAGTTGGGAGGTCTTGGGAGAAGAGAAGGGGGAGACAGAGACAGAGCAGCCAGCTGACACGTTATCACTGGAGAGCATTTCCCACCCACCCCCTTCTCCCAGAACTCAGCATATGTTGAAAGCTGAAGAGTGAAGGACTATCGAGACAATTAGTCCCTGTTGACCACCATAAGGGGAAGTGCTGGTGCTAGGAAGGGAGGCTGGAGGAGCTCAGTTGGAGCAACATCATTTTTTGGAAGGCTGCATTCCTTTGTCGTTCTCTGTGACTCCTATATAATAAAGTCCCTGTGTCTCTGCGTCCAGTCCCTGTGTCCCTGTGTCCGCGCTAATGCGCATGTGCCCCACGGACACAGGGACTGGACGAAGAGGCGGGACGTACACACACGCTCTCTCTCTCCCCCCTCAACCCTCTGCCTCCCGTTCCCCTGCGGCGGCGGACCAAGATGGCGGCATTGGGCTCCGGGGCCGCGGCAGCGGCAGCGGGAGCCCGGTCCGGCTCCTGCCGCCGCCGCCACGAGCTGCAGCCCTGGAACCAGATGCCGCCATCTTGGTCCGCCTCCTCCTCCTGACAACCCTACCTGGCCCGTGGGAGGAGCGGCAGGGTCGCGGCCTTCCCTCCCTCTCTGCGCTCGGCCGTAGGACATGACGGGAGAGCGCTTTGTTTAATTGCGTTCCTGGCGTGCCCCGCGGCCGAGCGCAGAAAGGGAGGGAAGGCTGCGGCCCCGTTGCACCTCTAGCGCCTGTTTTCTTAACAGGCTGAATGAGACTAATTATTGAATAAATAGCTTGGTAAGAAATCTTATTATTTCTCTTATTCTGGCCTGGCCTGTGGGAGGGAGTTGATTTCCTCCACTCCCTGCACTGCAGGAATCTTGCCTAACGCATCCATGACAGGCAGGCAGCCGAGCTCTGCTTCAAAACCTGCAAGGAAGGAGTGTCTACCACCTGTTCTAGCTCAACCCACACTGGGAGCACACATCCCCCACCCACCCTTTTGGATGTTCATTATTTCAGAAGCATGGGCAAAGGACAAGACAACTCACTTGCCTTCTGTTACAGCTTCACTGTAAACCTGGCCATCTTCCAGATCTTAGGACTTGTTAGCCAAGCTCTGGGCAAGTTTAAATCTCTGCAAATGTAGTCCAAAAAGATGCACAATTTCACTGATGTTTCACCGAACGTATTGAGGCACACAGCTGCAGCTCTTCATGTACTGTATGTACAAACTACTCAGGGGCTCATTTCCTGGTGTGCAGAGGTGAGGAAACAAGACAAAGCAACAGAGCTTGTTATGGAAAGCTTGATTTTGTGGGTGGGATCCTTTTTCCTCCTTCCAGCTGGACCCGGGCCTTGATCTGGCTGCCGGCATAGATGCCCCAGGAAAAGATGAATGGGCTATGTTGCTGTGAAGGGCAGGAAGGCGGACAAAGACTGTTGCTGCCATTTTCAGCAACAAACACCTCTTCAGTTCTTCAGAAACGGTTCAGTTCAAAACGCAGCAACAGTATAATTTTGTGCTAAGCATCAGACAGAGCCCTTAAGTTCTACAAATAGCAAGCTAAGCCCTGGAGCCTTCATACTGGCATTCCTCTGCCACAAAAGGGACTATTGTCAGAACAGACTTGCATTTGGTTTAACAGGCAGGAATTATTTGGAAGTCATTCAGGATATGAGCCCTCGGGCTGTAATGGACGGAGTATTAGACTTGGACCAGGGAGACATGGCTTCAAATCCCTGCTGGCCATGAAAGTCACTTGGAGTCCATTATTATTTTAGTCCATCGCTGGATCATTGAGAAGACAAAATGGGGGGAGGTCCCACATGTCCCACAGCACTCTGAATTCCCCAGCAAGCAGGATGCGCTGAGCAAATTGGAACTAGGGTTGCCATATGTCTGGAACTTCCCAAATATAGCTGGGATTTGGCCGCTGCAAATAGAGTCTGGGTGGAATTCCCTGAAATGTCTTTTAAAATATATTAAAATATATAAATTTCCTTAGAAAAACTAAAGATCTTTTAAAATATATTAAAATATAAAATATATTTAATATATATATAAATCTCTTTTAAAGAGATTTTGCCAAGAAAAAGCTCAACAAAAGTCTGGATCTTCACCTTTTGAAATATGGCAACCCTGGTTGGGACCATATTAACATATCAAAGTGTACATTTCTGATGAGGCATCATTGGAATCCTGTGCAATGGGAAAATGCTAGTCTTCCCACACCAGCACAGGGTGGGGGAAGAGTGTCAATAAACTGCTTATGAACATAAGTCTATCGCTCCAACTTCTTTGCCTAATTTTATAAGATTCCCCCCATGCAATGCTAGAAAGTCCATTTAAAGTCCATTTAAAATAAAATTTAAAACCCAATGTGGTATTTGCCCGTTCTTTTGGAAATGTCTGTAGGGGGGGGGGAGAGAAAGAGTTAATAGACCAAGAGTCAGAGCCCACCTGCTTTTAAAAGGCTTAGCCAGAGGTTTAGACAGTGGGCAAGACAGTTGGAAATAGAGAGACAGTTAGTTTGGTTGGTTTTTTGTGGGCAGAGGCATAGGAGTCAGAGTGGGTTAGAGACAGAAGGGAGACAGAGAGAGTGAATCGGATCACAGTGTTTCAAAGTATTTAAAACTTGTTTGGGTTCACAATAAAATGGAATCTTTGTAAATTCGTTAAAACCTGACTGAGTCTGAATATATTACCGGGGAAACCTGGCTGGTGGCAGTGGAACAGAACAGAGGTGGTGGTGCAGGGTCAATAGTTTGCGGAACGAGCGGGGGCTCTGTGTGAATGCCACACCCAAATTCTCCAAACTCCCCGGGGTATACCAAATGCAGTCTTAATAGCATTTCCATATTTTCTCAATATGACGACAGTTAATACGGTTCCAGCTTGGGGGATTTATTAACAGGGGGAAGGTAGATGTTATTCTCTTCATATCAGCACCATACACTGAAAGCCTGCCCCACATATCTACATGCTTCTAGTTACCATCCCAAACATACCAAACAATCCATCGTATACAGCCAGGCCCTACGTTACAACCGCATCTGTTCCAACTCTACAGACAGAGAATCTCACCTAAGAGATCTACAGCAAACCTTTTTAGAACTAAAATATCCACCTGATGAAGTTAAACAACAGATCAACAGAGCCAGACTGATACCTAGAGAGAACCTGCTGCAAGACAGACCCAAAAAAGAAAATAACAGAACACCACTAGTCATCACATACAGCTCCCAAGTTAAAACAGTACAACGCATCATCAGAGATCTACAGCCTCTCCTGGACAATGACAGCTCCCTTTCTCAAGCTCTGGGAGGAAGACCTTTCATTGCCTACAGACAGCCACCCAATCTTAAACAACTCCTCACCCACAATAATACAACCACCAGACTTAACATGGACACTGGTACCAGAGCCTGCAATAAACCCAGATGCCAACTTTGCTGCCACATACACCCGGACAACATCATTACTGGCCCCAACAACATCCAACATACCATCTCAGGACTATTTAATTGCTCATCTTCTAACATTGTGTATGCCATCAAATGCCAACAGTCCCCTTCAGCTCTCTATATTGGACAAACAGGCCAAACCCTACGCCAAAGGATAAATGGACACAAATCTGACATCAGGAACCACAAGACAGAGAAACCAGTAGGAGAACACTTCAATCTCCCAGGACATTCTATACAAGATCTCAAAGCAGCTGTTTTATTACAGACAATTTTCAGAAACAGACTGGAAAGAGAAGTTGCTGAATTGCAACTCATTAGCAAGCTTAAAACCATGGAGCCACCTGGAATGAACAAAGACATAGGATTCTTATCTCATTATACATGATCAAGCTTTCCTTAGCACCTCAGCCCTTGCCCCCCCCCGCAAGACCAATTGCAGTCATTAACAGTCGTTAACAGTCATCAACAGGTTTACCACTCCTATCAGCCCATCACCCATTCCCATCACCCCCACCCCCACCCTCTGAATATATATAAGGGTCTGGTGGCTTCTGTTTCAGTGTATCTGATGAAGTGTGCATGCACACGAAAGCTCATACCAAAATAAAAACTTAGTTGGTCTTTAAGGTGCTACTGAAGGAATTTTTTTATTTTGTTTCGACTCAGACCAACACGGCTACCTACCTGTAACTAATCCTACATTTAAAGATTGATGACTGAAAGCAAGTTTTGGACCAGTTGCTCTGCTTCAAATGCTTAAAAGAGATTAAGGACAAGTTGAAATTATTTATTACACTGACTTTGCATTAGAAAGGGAAGCTCTACGTGGCCATCAAAATTGGCAGGGGAAAAATGAAGCTTGGAAATATCTGGCCTGCTGAGAGAAGTACATTGTCTCCTTATCAATGACAAATTATCCACACTAATCCCAAGGCAAGGGGCTCAGAGGACTAGGCAGTTGCTATTCCAGCTGATGACATAAACAGCAGATGGGAGGAGTGGAGCAGCCTCAGAGGTAGCGGGTATTTCTGCCTTACAGACCTTCCTTAGGGAAGCTGTGAAATAATTACTGGATCCCAGTCAAACGAGGAATCCTCAAAACAGCAACAACGTGCTTTCATGCAATTGCAGGGGCTAGTGAGGTGCTTGTTTTGGTAACGTGCAATTTATATAATTATTTTAAATATCACTAATGCTAGGTTCCAGGCAGCTGCAGTTAGCAGCCGCATCTGTTTGCACACACACACACACACACACACACACAGAGAGAGAGAGAGAGAGAGAGAGAGAGAGAGAGAGAGAGAGAGAGAGAGAGAGAGAGAGAGAGATGGGGAGGAAGTTACAAGAGCAAGGGGGTGACCATTTCAACCCTGCCACGCGTTTGATTGGATTCATGAGGGGGTAATGAGAACACACTTTCTGGCCAGGCATCTCCCCCTCCAACTAGCTCCCCACCAATGGCTCTGAATTTGCTTTTAGTGAGTGAGAAAGTCACCCTCTGCTCATGTACCTACATGTGTTGGAGAAAATAATTGCATAAAATTGCATTTTGATGACTCCATTTCCTTACCAGTCTATGGCCTAGCTAAACTGAAAAGGCCTCCTGTACCTGCCTTTTACAGCACAGAACTAGCTGCTTTAGGGTACTGTACATAGGGAATGTCTGTTCCAGAACACTGAAAAGAATAAACTGTTAGAATCTATGGTGGTCATTGTATGCCTGAAAAGAGAATCAGCTAGGCATGGCAACTGTGATTAATAGTGAATTGTTTCGTAGCGAGATGAAAGAGGACATTGGAAGACGTTTAATGGACAGGGAAATTAGTCAAAGTCTTAATAAAGAAAAATACTGAAAAATGGTTATATGTAATCACGTGATATTATGATGAGGTCTGATCTGAAGAGCCAAATTATTTTGATTGGTTCAGGATGACTTGGGTTGCAATTATTAAGATTGCTGTGGTCCTTTGATTGGTGAATAGAAATGACGTGTGTAATTTGGAAGTGTATAAATAGCATTGCTTTAGATATGGTTATTTGCAGCCTCCTAACTTTTGAAGCAGTTCTTACGCACATTTGTATTTCAATAAAGGCCAATCTTTTCACTTGGAGCCTGCATCCTTTCCGGGGGGGGGTGTTCTGGGAGGGATCCCTCCAGTCTTTTTAAATTCCTCCAACATGTAATGTCATGTTCTGGTTCGATGATGGATCCCACAGAGAAAGCAGAGCAGCTGGTAAGATGTTTCAGGACCACGGAGAGCTCTAAGTGAGCCACTTGCTACAACAAAGGTTGGGAGCAGACAGAGGTCTTTCAAGCCTCTGTCTCTTGACTCCATGCTCTTCTTTGTCGTGTTAGGGTTGCTCTCTTGGGTTCTGCTGATCTTTTCAATCAATCAATCAATCAATCAATCAATCAATGATACACACTCTTTATACAAGGTGCATGATAAGGCGAGTTTCTTGGGCTCAGGGATTATACTGGAGCTGAAATGGGGCATATTTTTGTGGCTTGTGCCTGGACAGCAGGAGGAGGGAGGAGAAATTGCCTCTCTTACTCCTAAAGTGGTCCTACAGGTGGGATTCCATCCTGAAAAATGCTAACGTGTGACAGTGCTATAGGTTGTATTCAACCTTTTACTCACTGAAATGAATACCCATGGCTAACCTAGATCCATTAATTTCAGTGGGTCTACTCTGAGTAAAAGCTACTTGAATTTAACTCTAAAGCCATAACATTCTCATACTGCAGGCTTGCAGCTGCTGTAGGATTCCCTCTTTCTGGTTGGTGTGTCTTGGACTCCATTCCCACCCCCCTTCCAAGAGGCTCCTGTGCCTTGGAATCTGTCAACTCCTTAAACCTCAGACACACAAAGCCTTTTAGACAGCAATTATAGCACTGCCGATATACTAGCAGTGCATTAATTCCTGTCAGGAGTGTTTGAGTTCAAGCACCACAGCAATAATAAGATTATCTGTGAAGAATTGGGCTGTGACCAGGCAGCACGTTCCCACACTATCAGTTCTTGTGCTCATCCAGAAACAAACAAAGCAGTTACCTTAGAGACAAAAACCTTAGCAAAGCATACGTCTGCTGGCTTACTTTGGAACACCTGCAACAACGCTGGGGTGGTGCAGGACTCCTGACAGCCCCCTTAAGTTCAAGGAGGTAATTGGAGAAGCACTGATCTAAGAAACTACCTGAGAGGCTAATGCCGGTCACAGGGCAAAGCCTGAACCTTAGAAGATGTTGCAGAAAACCAGGACAGCTAGAAATAAGGTGTCTTCTTACATGGCCTGTAGCTGCAAATGGTGCTCAGCGATTCTTTTTCTGTGGCTTGCATTTAGCAGGGACATTGCTAGTTACTCTAACAGCCCAGGGCACAGGCCCATGGCACAAATTTGCACAATTATTTCCCTAGGTTAATTTCTATGCAAAGAGATACAAATTGTG
Source organism: Zootoca vivipara (assembly GCF_963506605.1). Classification (NCBI taxonomy): domain Eukaryota; kingdom Metazoa; phylum Chordata; class Lepidosauria; order Squamata; family Lacertidae; genus Zootoca; species Zootoca vivipara. Next base: position 642,525 of record NC_083291.1, on the reverse strand, counting down.
GCCAACTTTTGGGGGGCGGGGAGCAAACCTGTCTTTGGCCTCAGGGCTTATTCTGAGCTATGAGGGACTAACACAATTTATCTGGACCCAGGGCACTAGCCTCGGCCCAGTATACCTGAAGGAGCATCTCCACCCCCATCGTTCTGCCCGGACACTGAGGTCCAGTACCGAGGGCCTTCTGGCGGTTCCCTCATTGCAGGAAGCAAAGCTACAGGGAGCCAGGCAGAGGGCCTTCTCGGTGGTGGCGCCCGCCCTGTGGAATGCCCTCCCATCAGATGTCAAAGAGATAACTACCTGACATTTAGAAAACATCTGAAGGCAGCCCTGTTTAGGGAAGTTATTAATGTGTGACATTTTAATGCATTTTCATCTTTGTTGGAAGCCGTCCAGAGTGGCTGGGGAAACCCAGCCGGATGGGCAAGGTACAAATAATATATTATTATTATTATTATTATTAGACATGGATCAGGCTCTCTGCCCTGCTTGCTGCAAACCACCAGCAAGAACTGTGGCAGACATGCATGCAAATAAACTAAAATAAGTGCTGCTCGACATCTAATGTGGTTTCCCTCTCCCTCTTTCTCACCCCCATGCCTTCTTCTGCACCTTCTTTGGAATGTGCCTCTGGGCAAATTGAGACAGTGTTTGCATCTCGGCAGCACTATGTCTTGAAGTGTGCCCAGCCACACTGTAAGCAGAGGTTTCTTATTTTAAAATATAGTTGAATCGTTGAAAAAATCAAAGGGGGACAAGGGGCCCAGCACAAAAGACCCAGATCTCTTGTTGTCTCTGTGTCTGATTAAAGGGAGGTTTTGCAAAAGGAAGATGCCCTCTGCAATTATCTTCCTGCCAAGTTCCAGGCAGCTTCCTTAAATCCATATGTCATATTTTGGGATGACGGCAGGCTGTGACGGTATGTAGTCAGACGGCTCATTTGTAATGATTCTCCCAGCTGCTTCTGTCATCGGGACACCCAGATCCTAACTTTGGGCGATGGCATCTCTGCCTCTCTCTTGGGTCAGAAGCCATTCTTCTCAAATTAACTGTGGCAGGAGAGGAAAAGATCTTCTTCAGTATTTTAAATCAGCTTGTCATTTCCTTTCAAATCATGGTTCCTGTCCCTTGGCTGAAAATGGAGAAAGGAAGAAGAAATCAGCCAATGTCTTCTGTAGACTCATGATGGAGAAGGAATTCCTTTGCAGGGAACAACACACAACAACTAGTCAAAAGTAAGATCATCTACGAAACACATTTTGCTGGCATAAAGTAAAATATTGCACTTATAGCTGAAAGCTTGTAAGGTGAAGATCATGCAAAACATAGTTAGGTTTTGGATTATACCTGCTTTACAAATCCACACAGAAAAAGATTGTAGTAAAGGAATGGTGATATTCTCTCTCTCAGGTCCAGCTCCGAGGGCCTTCTGGCGGTTCCCTCCCTGCGAGAAGTGAAGTTACAGGCAACCAGGCAGAGGGCCTTCTCGGTGGTGGCACCCTCCCTGTGGAATACTCTCCCATCAGATGTCAAGGAAATAAACAAATATCTGACTTTTAGAAGACATCTGAAGGCAGCCCTGTTTAGGGAAGTTTTTTAAGGTTTGATGTTTTATTCTGTTTTTAATCTGTTGCGAGCTGCCCAGAGTGGGGTAATAATAATAATAATAATAATAATAATAATAATAATAATAATTCTCTCTCTCTCTCTCTCTCTCTCTCTCTCTCTCTCTCTCTCTCTCACGCACACACACACCTGCTATGTGAAAATAGAGATTTCCTCCTAAATCCTCCTTAGTACATTGTACAGAAATTGCTCACACTGCACACTACTGGTGGGAATTATGTTGGTGTAAGTGACAAGGCAGCAGTGAGGTGGACATAGTGCAAACACACTGGCAGAGCCAATCGGTCTCTTCTCCTGGCACACATGCACTGCGCTGACATAACCACGGAGGTCGTTGTGTGGACACTGCAAAAATATTGTATACATGAGAAGCACCCATCCCATTATAAACACCCACCTGGAAACTGGATCTGTTTTTTAAAGTAATCCTTCTAAAGAGTCTATATTTTTAATGATGATGATGATGATGATGATGTCCCATCATTTGCATACTTCATCTGGCAGTCTTTAAGAAGGTGTGCAGTATTAATACTGAGCAAGCCTTAGTGAGGAAGGAAAAGCAAGGGAAATTTACATGTGAGCTCTGCATAAAGTATTCATGAGGATGTGAACTTGCAAGGCCCTAGAAATTTGATGATAATTTTAAAGCACTTTTAGACTTTATTTTTTAATGATTCAGAGGGTTGCTGCCTTCTTAACTGCTCCTGTGAAAGCAGCCTCGTCTCACTGATCTCCATGTCAGAAAAAGTTTCACCTGCTAAATGTCCAAGGGCACTTCCAGGCTGTTGCTATTTGCCTGTGGAATTCAGTCACATGCTGGCAAATTCAAGTGGAGCAATGATAATTGGCTTGGAGCTCTTGTGCAACAAACTTGCTTTCCCCTCCTTCTCGGGCTACAGACATTTTCCTCAGCGTAGGTGCCAACTCCCTGGGGCCCTGGGTGCTCGAGCACCCACAAAATTCCCCATGAAGTGGCCGGGCACCCACAAATTTCAGGGCCAGGGCCAGGCACTCTGCATCGCAACCATAACCCCAGGCACCCACAGTTATGGGGGCCATGTTGGTACTCCTGTTCCCCAGAATGGATCTTAGACAGCTCAGGAACTACGCTCCTATCCAGCTGAACCCCAAGAACCCCAACTCTATCCTCTCCTCTCTATCTGCTTCCCCCCTCCCAAAGTGCTGGCTGCCCCCTCCTCTGGCTGCGTTTGAGAGACACTTTGTTTCCCATGGTGTGCATCAAAATGTAGTTCAGACAGAACAACCACAGTCCTCAAGTAGATTGTAACAAGAGCAGCATACCAGGGTAGAAGTAGGATATGAGTAAGTTGGCAAGTTGAATTTTTATTATGGGTTTTCTGTTAAAAGTTGAAGAAGAAAGAAACAGTGACAAAGGTTGCTGTCCCCATTCTGGGTTGGTTATGTAATATTTCTTAAATGGCAAGCAATAGATTCTTTTCATTGGAGGCATTTTATGCCAGAGAAGGATTCTGTAAGCACAATGACCTCTTTTGGTAGAGTGGAGCCTTTGAGAGCACCCAGGGCACTCGTCGCTGAGATGAGATTATCCTTTTGTTGAACTGGTATGCCATTTCACCGTGAAAAAAACCCCCTGCCATGCTCAGGGATGGATAAATCTCACATTCGTCCTCCACATCTAGAAGAGAGCAACTATGAGCCAAACAATAAATGATGAGAATGCCTGAGCTTTGGCGTAAAACAAGTAATTTTCACCAAAGGTTTCCAATACTTCTCTTGCCCCTTAAATTTCTTTCCAGCCACTTTAGCCCCTTAGCAGAAAAATTCCCAATTGGAAAGGACTTCTCAATTTATGCACATCTCATTAGGTTTATCTGGAGAGTGCTTGGCACAAGTCATAAATTACTAATAAATATTACTTGGGTTTATTTATTAATTTATTTATTTGTATTTATCACCCTCTTTCTGTGAGTGTCACTTTAGCATTGCTAGGATCTCCTGATCCCTCAAAGCCCTCTCTGATACAGCCAACTAGTCAGCATGTAATCGTTATGCATTAATTGAAGATGGAATCGTTCAAGCCTGGCAGAGAAACAAATTCCATATGGAGGGGGCTCTTAATAATAGGGTTGTCAACCAACCAGGAAAAAAGAATGGCCTGGCTTGGTTTCCTTTTTTTGCTTTCATGCCAAAGAGTAAAAGATCGAGGCCACCTGCAGCAGGTGAGTGCAACTCCTCTTTGGCCCCTCCAGTGAAATATTGGAGGGGACTGGGATCCCCCAAAGTTTATGAGTATCGCCATTCAAATGGTTAAATATTCTTACACTGCCCTCCGTTAGTTAGCAGTCATCTACACATCCATTCTTCTTTCAATCAATAAACATCATTTCACTAAATACACCATTTCATCCACTTTGTGTCTGCCATTTTCTGAAAGCAAGACAGCAATACAGTAGGACTCTTTCCTCCTTTTGTATGCCATATTTTCATATTTCCTTTTTATTGCCATTATTGTTTTCTACTAAAAAAAATAATACAAGGATTTGGGGTTTTTCAGTCAGGAAAATGATACCTTTATACAGGAAATCAAGCTAGCCCTTGCTCTTTTTTTGCAGCTTGCGGAACACAGTGGCACCACATGAAACGCACATCGTTCGCCCTGTCATGTTTGATGCCGCCACATCAAAATGAAGCCCGTGTTCATTGTATTATTGTATCCACTTGCCCTGTGATGGAAAAACCCTGCCTGGAAGTGTTAAGAATATAGAGCTCCCTGTTTATGTTTAAGAATACATTGCACTTTTTGCTGTAAATCTGCAGTTTCAGCAATTGGCCCCGCCAACAAGCTCCTCCGCCATAAGTGGGAGGCACATGGAAAGACTGCAAATCACATTCTGCATAGCTTTTTTTTTAATAAAGAAAATTGCACAGTTGTACAAATGCTTCTTCAACACTTGCAGAGTACTGAGCGGCACTGAACCGGATGCATTGTTAGTGAGTTAAATTATCTCCGTCTCTGCCGAGCGCAGCCTTTCCCATCACCTTAGGGAATAGGATGAGAATGTGAAAGCGCATCTCTTGTCGTGAGAGATGTGTGCATATGTTTTGCAATCTGTCTTGGAAGGCAGAACATGATGAAGCAGCACAAACTGCTGCCCCAAACTTCCCGAAAGCCACTTGGGAGCCTTTCTTGTGACTCAAATGACTTTGGAAGCAGGTTCAAAATCATTACATTGGAATTTGAAATAAGCTGGAAACAAAGTCAACCTTATTCCAGTAAGGTTGCAAGAGGCGGTTTAAAAATAGACAGCTTTCTGCGTACCAGATACAGATGACCATCCGTGAGATATTTCTCAAATCTGGTCTTTTCTCTCCATCAATACGCCATCAATTCTCTCCCTTATTTAACGCCTGAGCAGTTTCAATGTTCTCTTCACTGACTTACCTTTTCCTCATCTCCATCCTCTCATTTTTGTTTTCATTTTGTCACTCAGGCTGGTTTCCCTATCTCCTCACCTTGAAACTCTCCCAACATCTCTCATCTCTTTCTGCATCCTATTTATCGGTTCTAAGTCACTTTGAAGAATTGACGAAGAACTGATGCTTTTGAATTATGGTGCTGGAGGAGACTCTTGAGAGTCCCATGGACTGCAAGAAGATCAAACCTATCCATTCTGAAGGAAATCAGCCCTGAGTGCTCACTGGAAGGACAGATCGTGAAGCTGAGGCTCCAAGACTTTGGCCACCTCATGAGAAGAAAAGACTCCCTGGAAAAGACCCTGATGTTGGGAAAGATTGAGGGCACTAGGAGAAGGGGACGACAGAGGACGAGATGGCTGGACAGTGTTCTCGAAGCTACGAACATGAGTTTGACCAAACTGCGGGAGGCAGTGCAAGACAGGAGTGCCTGGCGTGCTATGGTCCATGGGGTCACGAAGAGTCGGAAATGACTAAACAACAACAAAGTCACTTTGGGTCGCCTGGGGCATGATAAAGAAACAAACAAATCTACTTAAAAAAAAGAAAATATTGGCTCATTCTTCTTCACTATAAACATCTCATCCTTTCTTTAGAAGCCTCTATCCCTCTCTCTTTTTGTCTTTTTGCATTCCTTCTTCGTTCATACTCTCAAATATGAGCAAGAAATCATCCTTGACTTTCTGCAGCCATTTGGGTGGATTGCGCATTTCTGTGGCCATGCAGAAGGAATCGGTCTATTCCTCCACTGATCACCCAATTTCGTTCTCATCTTTGACTCAGGCTCTGTCCAGGCATTCACCAGGCCAGAGAGCATCTTTGTGTGATGGGAGAGCAGGCATGGCCCAGTTCCCTCCATCATTCGAAGAATGTCACAGCTCATGAGTGACACAGTTGGGCAGTTAGCCAAGTTGTGTGATTCTTCCCCTTTAAAAGGGAGGGAGCAGGAAGATCGCGCAGCACAGGGCTTGGCATCGACCGGCCTCTGGGCAGAGAATGTTGCATGTCACAGCAGATCACACCGTGTGCCTGATGGGATGTGCGCCCAGTCCTCGATCGCGAGATCATTGCTGCCTAGGAAAGAAACAGAACAGGGCTGCAATCATGTTCTAAAAGCTGAGTTGTCTAAAGAAAAGCCTTATCTGAATTTTGCATACAGGAGGACTGAAAAGTTTGTGACAGTGGGTTTCTCCATATGAATTCCTGAATCCACCCCACCCCACCCTCAAATGAACATGGAAATAGTCAGTGTGCCACATTGCTCTTTGGAATAATAGGAAAGCACCTACTTCACCACCTCTGAAAGATCAAAAAATTATTTACAAAATGTTTGTTTAGCTACCATTTGCTTTTGATTTTGCAGCTGCTTGAAAGGGTTGCTTTCAAATCAGCAGCAACATCAGAAAACGGGAAGCAGAACATTAAAAAGAGGGGGGAATATCTATTGAAACCTAATACTCTTCCTGACAGTAACCTTTTATGTCTGTGCTTTTCTTTTTGTCAATTATTCATAGATTACGTGAGGCGACAATTTATAAACAATGAAATATATATGAATCGCTGTAGAGGTAGATCTCCTAGAAAGACAAAGAACTCAGCTTTTCATCCTGTCTTCTTTGAAATACAGTATTAGTTCAAGGCAGAGAACTAATCGAGTCAACAGCTTGATCTGCAAACCAGAGAGATGGCTTGACTTGGATTCGAGAGCTACTCTCCGGTAAGTGTGACTAGAATTGCAGCCTTAGACTGTGTACACGCGACATTTTATTCTAGAATCAATGGGCACCCAGTACTTTTTTTTTTCCTGCACACCATCCAGATCTGTTGCATTTCTTTTTGCCCTGGGAGACCTCTTCTTTGTTTCCAATTGATTTTTAAATTAATTTTCCAAATTTTAAACAAATTCACAACAAATCAATTCAAATCTAACACTAATTTAGCAATTAAGTTTCTCCCCCCCCCCCACCAAGAGCTCATATGGAGACACTGGTTTCATTATGAAAATGAAATCACATTTGCAGTTTGATTCTGAGTTACCCCAGAATGTGTCCATTTGAAAACAGATGAAAAAAGATGCAGATGATCCTGGAAATGGGGTGTGTGTGTGTGTGTGTTATCTACACTTGCCCACCAACATTGTGGGTCGGATTCATTTGAAACTGCAAACCCGCTTCAGGACGGGGTGCCCAGGCAGGCAGACGAAGACCCTCTAGGAAAAAGAAGGAAGGAAAGGTCCCACGAGAGCCATTTTCCTGGCAGACACTCAGAGTAGCATCTAATTGAGAGCAGCCAGAGCATCGTCACAGGTTCCCTTCCTTCCCAACACCCACCAGGCGCTGAAACACAAGAAGTCTCCCCACGCCTCCCCTGAGCAGTGATAGGAGAGCTGTGACACCTCCAGCAGAAAGGCTGACAGCCCAGCTAAATCAAGGCCCAGGAATCAGGCAACTGAATTAATTCAGACAAAGTGGAGCAGCTTCCCTCCCCTCTCTGAACAAAGGAGCTGCAATATTTGAGATCTCTGAAAGAAGCGTTTGCAGGACTGACAAGGTTCTCTGGCCTGGATACTGGTTTGGAGAGCAGCTCTCTGGAGCTTGGAGAGGTCTCTCACGTTAGGAAGTTGGGCCCACAAAAAGGTATTGTCACAGGTGCACTGGAGGCTACTCTAGAGTAACGACGCCGATGCGTTGCCTTTTCATGCTTTTATTATGTGCAGATTATTTACAGTGCGGCAGCTGTACAATATACATGTTCTCAGTCTGGTTCAGTACCCCGGAATGGGGATTCCCGCGTCTTTCTCCAACAAAGTAGTCTGGGAATCCCCAATCTCCTCCCCCTCTTCTTCATGCGCAACTCCGGAACTGGAGGGATGGGTCTCCTAGCCGTGCTTTCCGACCTCCCTCTTTCCCTCTCCCTTCCTTCCTCTCCTGGTCGGCACAGGGGCTCTGTGACCCTGTCAGACCCCTGCCCTCTGCTTCCTGTTTCTCCGCTGGAATCATCTCCCTCCCCACTCCCGCTGGTGCTTGGAGAGGAACTCGTTGTCACGATGGGAGGGGGCAGTCTATAGTTCCTGTCCCTCACATCCACCCCCCTCCAGGCCCCCCTCCCCCCTCCTGAGGGCATCTGGGGCATGGGAGGCGATGGGAAGCCTAAAAACTCTGTTGCGTCCGAGCTGGTGGGGGTGAATATCCTCTCCCAACCAGAGGTCTGCGACACTTCCCCAGGGGACGACTGAAACCCCACAAAGTCCGTGGCATCCGAGTCCGTGGGTGTGAAAATTTGCTCCCAGTCCTCGACTGGCGGCCCCGCTGTGGGGCTTCTGTACCACCACCACCCCTCCTCTTCTGGTTCTTCAACACTTGCTTCCCATTGCCATGGGGAGCTGCCCGTGTCGTCCCTTCCTGAGGTTCCCCCCCACACTTCATCTGTCTCTGCTGTGTCCCCTCTTTCCATGTGCCACGGTTTGGGCTTGTGTGGAAAGAGTGCGTGGAACTCTTCCACCAAAAATTCTTCCTGTACCTCCGTGGCCGGCACCCACTCATTGCAGGATGGCGGAGTGTCCTCCCATGCCATAAGGTACTCCAGTCCTCTCCCTCCCCACCGGGAGTCCAGGATCTCCGTGGCTACATTGAGTGGTTGTGTTTCCCCTTGTTCCCTCCCGCTGGTGCTTGGAGAGGAACTCGCTGTCACGATGGGAGGGGGCAGTCTATAGTTCCTGTCCCTCACAGGTATCCTCTTATTTAATTTAACCTTCCCCAGGGGATCCCAATGAGGATGATGCAAATAATGACAATGATAAATAAATAATAATTAAAGAGCTTGATCAAATGCCTACAAGCGCTGCAAGCGAGTGCAAAGGATTCTGCACTGTGGGAGTGCACACGGCACAAGAGGAAAGGCTGCGTGGCAGCTAAAGAAATTTTGAAATGGGAAATGGGGCATCTTGTGGAAGAAGGGAGGATAGTAATAAGACATCATGGGAAGTCTGAGTGAACAGGTATATTTAGAACAGGTGTTAAAAAAAAAGCAATACATACAACAGTGTCCATACATACATACATACATACATACATACATACATACATACATTCGGCAGCAGCAGCAACAAATCTTTATTACGGTCATAGACCAGCATAAGGAGGGAGGGGTACAATCATTTAAAATCTAAAAACATTTAAAACAAAAACAAAAAGGAGTTAAAACAGAAAGTATATATAAAAGTCTCTAAGAATCCAAAAGAAGCTAAGAAGGTCTAAAACAGACATTCCCCAAACTCAGCCCTCCAGATGTTTTGGGACTACAATTCCCATCATCCCTGAGCACTGGTCCTGTTAGTTAGGGATGATGGGAGTTGTAGTCCCAAAATATCTGAAGGGCCGAGTTTGAGGATGCCTGGTCTAAAAGAAAGGTTGGAAACATCAGACAAGAGTGAAAGAGCACAAAAGGTTAGTATATATAGGGCTATAGCTCTCAGTCAATATCAAAATTTTATTGCATTAGCCAGTTGGCCATAGCACATAACACATAAAACATTTTTTTTTAAAAAAAATCCTAACGGTAACCTACCGCCATTATACAGAGCATTTATCGAAAGCACTTACATCAGACAAGAGTGAAAGAGCGCAAAAGGTTAGTATATATAGGGCTATAGCTCTCAGTCTACAGAGCACTCCAATACGAGTGCCCATTATATCTAGTTTGTGGCACAGGTCATCTCATCGCCCGGCGAATATTGTGCGCTGCTGTGCAGAATCTGGCCGCACTGTATGTTGCAGCAGAATTGGCACCTGAAAGCAGCAGGGAGGTACAGAATTGTCCTGTGCGCCCTGGGGAGTTATGCAGTGACGGTGTCCGTCCATACAGCCAAGTCTAGCTGTCTGCTCCTCCTTTGCAAGTGACTTGCTTTCATGCGACGAAAGCCACTCCGGAGGGAACAGTGCTCAGCACCCCACAGGGTTGCATCTTCCCACTTGACAGCTGTGAAGCAGAAGGACCCACTCCTACCTGGCACATCTGCTTCATGAGCAGCGTCGTGGGGCAAGAAGGAGCAGGAAGACAAAGAGACCTGGCAGGAAGAAGGAGAGGCCTGGGAGGAAAGGCAGCCCCTTCTCCTGCAAAGGTAGCTTTCCCTTCTGTGGTTCTCAGCCTTCTCCACATTCATGCCTGCCTCTCCTTCCTGCCGGATGCCCACTCTCTGAAAGCCTCGGGGGACTTTGAGCCTTCAACCCAACCTGTGGTCATCTGGGGCTGCCTCAGCCCGACACAAATGAGGCCCCAATCCCTCCAAATAGGCCCAGTTTGGCTGGGGGTTCAGGCTTCAGTTGCATTCATCTCACAGCTCTACCGTGGATGTGACTGGGCTCTAAATCTGTGCCATGGTCACAAGAAAAGACGCTGTGCTTGGTATTTATGTAGTGACCAGCTGGAAAGCTGTGCCTGGCTTTTATATTGTTTGCAAATATTTTAAGAACTAGAATACAAACTGTTGTTGTTGTTGTTTAGTCGTTTAGTCGTGTCCGACTCTTCGTGACCCCATGGACCAGAGCACACCAGGCACTCCTGTCTTGCACTGCCTCCCGCAGTTTGGTCAGACTCATGTTGGTAGCTTCGAGAACACTGTCCAACCATCTCGTCCTCTGTTGTCCCCTTCTCCTTGTGCCCTCAATCTTTCCCAACATCAGGGTCTTTTCCAGGGAGTCTTCTCTTCTCATGAGGTGGCCAAGGTATTGGAGCCTCAGCTTCAGCATCTGTCCTTCCAGGGAGCACTCAGGGCCGATTTCCTTCAGAATGGATAGGTTTGATCTTCTTGCAGTCCATGGGACTCTCAAGAGTCTCCTCCAGCACCATAATTCAAGAATACAAACTGCTGCCCCCCAATTAGGAAGGTGGATCCAGGGAATTCATAGAATCATTCTTGGCTCTTTGCACTGGGCGAGAGTGGGCCATACTCTCATGCATCTTGAGGAGGGAAAGAACAGGCTCTAGGCAACAAGAAATGTAGATGTTGAGTACCACGCCAGGCTTGGGAGCCCAGCCAGGGTTTCATGTTTGGCAGAGACCAGGATTCTGGTGAGACATTTGCTCTGAAGAGATCCCTTACACCTCAAAGCGTGACCTCAGACTCCAGAGCTACATATACATTAGTCTTTCTGAAGGGGCAAATTAGTGCCAGCATCAGTCAGCAAAAGTGGGCTCACGTTCAGTTTCCCTCTCTATGCCACCCACACATTGCCATCCACCAGGGAGGGGGACTTGTGATGTGCTGTTGGGTTGCATCTCATCTTCCCTGACCAGCGAGGATGCTGGCTGGGGCTGATGGGAGTTGGAGTCCAACAGGTTCCTCCAGCCTCCTGCCCCATCCATGCCTCCCAGATCCACCGTCTGAAGCATCTACCTCCTTTGCCTAACGGTAGGGCCCTCTACAAACCCTGTGTTCCATGGATCAATTACTCAGATTGTGGGGCGCTGCAAAATGTGGGGCTTCTTGCTGCAAAACCATTACAAAACTCTGGCACAGGTTTGGAGGAGAGTCCAAAACACAGAGCTATGGCTCCTCCCAAAGCTTTCTTCCCTGACGAAGATACCAATACAAATGCATAGTGTGCCGAATTCGAATGAACATTGTCTCTCCGGCCTTTTCTGCAAGAAGCCCCTGGGCATTACATGCAAATTTCCCATGGGATAATAAGCGATTAAGAGCATCACTTCTCAGAAAATAGCAAGGGGCTATCTAGCAGCATCACAGTGCTGAGGCCCCTCAAGTTCTTTGGTCTCTCAAGTGCTGAGGTCCCTCAAGAACTCAAGTTCTTTTGTTTTTAATTAGACAGACAAAAAGGGACAAGCTCTTTTGGGCAACAGCAAGCGGTGGCACTGAGAGTGGGAAGCTCTCTGTTGATCCTGCCAGCTGGACAGAGGACGACTGGCATAAGTCGGCCGTCATAAGCCTCTCACACTTCCCATCCGACACAAAGCAAACAATGCGAAAGAGAAAAGAGCGGCCTTTGTGCCTGATGAAAATATTTGTATAATGATGGGCCCCTGCCATGTTGTTGTCAGCCATACCAAAACGCTTGTTCCCTGCTGAATGCTAAAAATGGTCGCTTTGTCGGCTGCTGTAATGGATGACAGGGAAGTACAGAGAATTATGTTGTACCCTGAATTTTTGGAATGTGTCTCTCTTACTTCTTGTACATTAAGAGAGCTTGAATTCGCCATCTCATTTGACAACCTACACAATGCCTGGAAAATACATGGTCTCAGGATTGTGCCATACAGGCAGAATTAAATTTTCCTGGCCTTTTGTCTCTCTCCCATGTACGAAATGCAGGAAAATCTTCAGGAACATTTTATAATTTTATAACATTTTATAAGGAGTGTGGTGGAGTCTCCTTCTTTGGAGGTCTTTAAGCAGAGGCTTGACAGCCATATGTCAAGAATGCTTTGATGGTGTTTCCTGCTTGGCAGGGGGTTGGACTGGATGGCCCTTGTGGTCTCTTCCAACTCTATGATTCTATGATTCTATGATTCTATAATTTAATATATATATAAGACAGCACAGACTACTTGCCATTTCCCTTGGCAATTATCGGTGGTGTTATTCGGGACCCAACAAAGCATGATTGCAGCAGATCCATATGTTTAAATCCTGAGCTGCCCCAAGCCCCTATGTAGGTCCTGTTGTGCCCCCTTGGTCTCTGGCTGCCCTCTGTGACAAGGGGATGCTGGAGTAGATGGACTTGTGGCCTGAGGCAAGGATTGAGAGCCTGTTTTAATGACCAGGGGGCAGGGGGCTAAAGCATTGCTTGCCAGCGGCAGCAGATCTCCCCACAATCTGAAGCCAAGGGACTTTTCTCTCCTGCAGATACAAGAATGGGTGTGGAGTAGAGAAGCTGAGGAGAGAAGGATGCTGGGGACATAAGGACATAAGGAGAGCTCTGCTGGATCAGGGCAATGACCCATCTAGTCCAGGATCCTGTTCTCACAATGGCCAACCAGATGTCTATGGGAATCTCTGTAGCAAAGCGTGAGTGCAGCAGCATTCAACCCACTTATGATTCCTAGAAGCTGGTATTCAGAGGAATACTGCCGTCAACAGTGGAAGGAGAACACAGGTGCTATGTATGTATATATGTATATATGAGGTTGACCAACTCAGGAGATTAAAACCAACAACAGGTCTCTAATGTCTGATACTTGTCAATGGTATAATTCTGAATTCCAAATCCACCTTCCTTAATTTGCAATTGCATTTTCTGCAATGATATTCTCAGTACAGAATACGAAACCTTGAGGCCTCTAGGTCGGGACCTCCAGGAGCTTCCTGCCCACAAGCCCAGAGTTCCTGCCCTCAAGGATATGCAGCCAGGCTCCGGCCAGAGGGCTGTTCCTGCCAGCCTCTCCATTCTCCGCCAAGGGGCTTGGGAGAAGAGTTGTGGACGGCAGCCTTGCCCAGCTTGGTGCCCTTCGGATGCTTTAGACTACAACTCCCATCACTCCCAGCAATAACAAGGGGTTATGGGAATTGTAGGCCAAATCATCTGGAGGGCAGCTGGTTGGAGAAGGCGGAGAAGGACTGATAAGGACTGGCTGCCGTCTTGTGAAGGCGTCACAAGTGTTCTGAGATGCTGCCAGAGCCCTTACACTGCTTTCCCAAAACCCAGTAAGTGAGGAAACCCACTGGGTGGAGAGCAGGGAAGTCTGGGTGGATTTCTACACTCTCCATTTATTTATTTATTTTATTTATTTCTCTCCCCTCCCCCCCTTCCTGGCAAAGCTGTAATCGCGGAAAAGCAGGGTAAGTTGCGGGTTCACTGCAAGCTGTCTCCAGGACCTGTCCAGGGTGCTGAAGGATCTCTCTCTGCACACTCTTGCCTTTGGGATCTTGTCCTTTGTTCCTCTCCCAGACGGTCATTCTACCTGCTCTGGCTATCTGTTCCGGACCCCCTGGGCTCCTTCTTGTTCCTCTAGATCAGAGGTAGGCAACCTAAGGCCCAGGGGCCATATGTGGCCCAATCGTCTTCTCAATCCAGCCTGCAGACGGTCCGGGAATCAGCGTGTTTTTACATGAGTAGAATGTGTGCTTTTATTTAAAATGCATCTCTGGGTTATTTGTGGGGCATAGGAATTCGTTCTTCTTCTTTTTTTCAAAATATAGTCCGGCCCTCCACAAGGCCTGAGAGACAGTGGACCAGCCCCCTGCTGAAAAAGTTTGCTGGCCCCTGCTCTACATCTCACCAGGGACTCATCCCTCTGGGCATCCTCACCCAAAGCTACTAGGCATCAGCAACAGCTAGTGGTGTGTGACAAAGGAAGCGACTCTTTGCATAATCTTATCCCTCTGCTCTGGTTCAGGGTACTGTGGATTTTCAGTGTGTAATAGTTGTATATAAGTATAGTGTCTGAAATACCGTATTGGCCCCCAAATAAACTGCACCCAAATATAAGCCACACCTTTAACATTGGAGGGCAGGGGGGGGAGGAAAAAAGACTGATAATGGACTTAGGGGACTCAGTCCCTTGGGAAGTTGGGCAGCAAAAGCCAAACCCCCCCCCTATAGAGAATTGCATGTGCCCAGGAAGTTGCAGGAAGACATGACACAAAGCACCTTCAAAGGGCAGGTATAACAGCAAGCTAATGGCAGTGAGCATCAGGAAAAGGAGAGGCCTGCTGCAGTTGCTGAGAAACACATGAAAAAGGTGAGCAAACAAAAGTGAGGAGAGGAAAAGAAGAAGAGATGCTGTGAGATTTGGAGATGAAATGAATAGGAATGGAAATGTGCTCCACAAATTTCCACCAAGCTCTTGCTCTCCCGCCGATTTTCTGCACAAACAACCACTAATGCAAAAATATCAATTATGGAATTCAGAAAATGGCAAATGGCTGGTTTAAAACAAGTGAAGACATTTCGTTTTGGACCTCTGTGCATTGAACTACAGCGCTGCTGCTTCCACTTCAATTTGAGGCTTTGTTCGTGCTTGGAAAATACCAGTGGAAAAAAGAAACACATTCGGCTTGAAATGAAGAGCAGCGATGTGGCTTTGCTTTCTGAATTAGGTTTCGGGACTTCAAAGGGTTCCAGAAAAGATACTCAGTGGCAGCTAATCGAAAATGATTGATAAATTTGCAACCTAATTGGAACACATCAAAAGTTCGCCAGCAACTGTGTCTTTCCCCCACATGCTACAGTTCTGCCCTTGCTTGGTAGAAGCAGCAGGGTCAACAATGGGGAAATGTTGTGAAGGAAAGCAATTTGTTAGGATGAAACTTGTTTCCTGAGCCAAAAGGAATTAATCAGCTTCCATTCCATGATTCATTTCCGTTCTGACCTAACTTTCACCTTTACAATGAAAAACATTCAAATTTGAACCTGACAGTGGCTTTCTCAATTTCTGATTGGCACAAAACTGGGAGTGTGCTAGTCAGGGAAGCTCTGGAACTCCCTGCCTCAAGATATTAGGCAGACACCATCATTCAGTTCTTTTAGATGCCCAGTGAAAAAGCCCCCCCCCCGTGGGTCTGTTCAGACACCTGACTGGTCACATGTTTCATTGTTTTTAAATAATAAATATGTTTTTTTCTTTTCTTTTTTAATTGCATTTTTATTTGCAGGTTTGTTTGCCATCCTGGGCTCCTTTAGTAGGAAGGGTGGGATGAAAAAAATTGATGACTAAACAGATAATTGGGAAATTGCAACTTGTCAAGGGTTGTGATTTGGTAGATGCTTTTGGGCTTGCCCCATTTGTGCTAACTCCATTAGGCTGCAGTCTGCCATTTGGCCTAGCA